>NC_141063.1:43094885-43542385 GCF_041138505.1 Cibotium barometz
ACGACCCCCACGCCAAGCCCCCTACCTCCTCCCACGCGACTGAACGAGGAGCTCGCACGGTGGAGGTGGCCGTCCAAGCACACCTCCCCCTCCCCGCCTCCCCCCGAGCGGCGACGGTGGGGCGATCGTGCCACCGCGGTCGGCTGAAATGCATCGACGGCACCGTGCGACGACCAGCCGCAAGGGTGATCAACGCTCCCTCTGATGCACGCCATCGGCTAGGAACAGCTTTTGCGGTCGGCTCACCACGCGGCGGTGCCAGTGTGTCAAGAAAGGGCTTGCAAGAGGGGAGCGGGACGTGTGCCCCTCCTCGATCGGAATCAAACGCATGGACCTCAGATCAGGCAAGGCTACCCGCTGTGTTTAAGCATATCACTAAGCGGAGGAAAAGAAACTAACAAGGATTTCCCTAGTAGTGGCGGCGAGCAAACCGAAAAGAGCCCAGCTTGAAAATCGTGCGGCCTCGCCGTGCGAATTATAGTCTGGAGAGGTGTCCTCTGCGAGACGGACTTGGCCCAAGCCCCCTGGAAAGGGGCGTCAGAGAGGGTGAGAGCCCCGTCAAAAAGCTCAAACCTTGTCACTCCACGAGGAGCCGTTCGACGAGTCCGGCTATTTGGGAATGCAGCCCTAAGTGGGTGGTAGATTCCATCCAAGGCAAAATACGGGCAAGAGACCGATAGCTGATCTTGGTGTTGGACAGCAATCTCCTACCACCATTTACACACTAGTCATATTGCTTTGCCAATTGCACGAAACCTAGTATTTCATGCCCGCACTAAAGCATATTGAGACTCACTATCATTATGTCAGGGAAAGGCTCCATGGATTGACTTGGCTTATGTGCCTACACATGCCAATATAGCAAATGGGTTTACAAAGCCTCTTTTGAGGGAAAAGTTCGATGCTTTCCGCACAACTTTGAGCTTACAGTCTCTACTAGGGTAGTCTGCTACACCTTGTCTCCGTTCACACCATTCACTTGAGGGGGGTTTGTTGGTCATGACCATTCGGCCACTCCCAGCAGCTAGTTGAGGTGTAAACCCAACTTACTCACGAGCACTTTTTCCATGTGGCTGGACACAGGTCCGCTTGTGAACACACTTATGTGTGTTGCCTACCTTGCCCTAAGCTTTTAATGTACTCATTGTACTTTTGTACCTTATCACAATAGAGTACTTTTCCAACAGCCCTCTCTCTCACGTTTCTTGTTCAAGATCACTGTGTGTGTGTGTGTGTGTGTGTGTGTGCGCGCGGCGCGCGCGCGCGCGTGTTGGTGTACAGGCAAGCTCTCCCCAACCCCAACAGATACCTCATAGGCTTTCTATGTGGTTTTCTTCTTCTTGGCCAGGTGATCATGGAGAATGTGGAAGTTTCTCCTTCCCCGAGCAGAGAAGTTCCGAAATTGGGTCCTTTGTCAGAGAAGATCCCTGGCTAGACAACACCACATAATAAATCATGGAAGTCGTCTTAGATTGCTCCATCAAAATTGCCATAGCAACACATGCCATACTTTTTAGTTCATCAACAAAATTTAGATTCAATTTAGAATTGTAAGCCTTTTTTAAAAACCACTCTGAAACATGTTTGTTTTCACAAGGTTACATCTCAAAAGTCTTATTTCCTTCAACTCGATAGAAATCAAAAACCCCTAAGGTCTCTTATAATCCTGATGGTAGAGGGGATATGAATCTTATGCACAGCAAGTAGTTGTTGGAGATGGGTAACCTCCTCACAAAACCTCCCATTGTCATAAGGTACGCCCATGTATGTAATCCAATAGTAGTCTACCACTCCAACTCTTTCAAGCTCATGATAGATAATTACATTCTTCCCAACCATCCTAAACTTCCAACTGGAATTTTAACTACACGTTTAGTATATTGGTCATCCCAAATCTTTGTCCATCGTTTCCAAAGATGATTGTGGAATAGCTCTAGTTCCTAGTCCAAGATTCATTGGGTACATCGAGAGCAACTAGGTTTGTTGAGAGCGACGAATGCCTTCTTAGTAACCCATTATCTCATTGTAGAGATCTTTGATCGAAGTATCGCTAGGTCTTCTAATCATAATTGCCTAGAATTTCATCAAGAAAAATTTAGTTTATAGAGAAATCTCAACCTTGTCAAGTCTTGGCTTTTATATCACTTGTGAGATCCCTACCTAGTTGATCTCGAGTCCAACTTGGCACGACTGGGGAATCTCCTCAGGTCTTGGAAGTCCATTTCCAAGCCCAAGAGGGCAATCCAAACTCAAACCTTGAAGACACCAAATTCAAAACTATTTTTTTCATTATAAAAGAAACATTAAATTTGAAATATGACTTGCACAAATACATCAACTTGAGATGTAACTACATGCTATATTTATACATCATGTCAATGCAATAACAACTTCTAATTCAAGCTTTGAAGACAACCATATTCACAAGGGAAAAGTACCAAACTCATCTAGCCCACCCAATCTCGGCCAGTTCATTAACCACCATGCTTTTCCTCAATTTTCATTCGACACTTAATATCAAGGTCAACCCAACCAATGAGCACGACACCTAGTCGCCGCTTCACTTGAGCACTTCTCACTAAGCCTAAGCACCGACTAGGCCGCTTCGACACATCTCACCCATGCAAGCCAAAGGACCTAGAATCCAGAGTGAGGCATAACCTAGAACCACCTCACCAAGCTCATCGAGTTTTCGACAAGACCTGTTTTATTCATGTCATTGGACGGCAATCGTTAGATGTATACATAAATTCTTGATATCATTTGGGATTTAATAAAAAACCATAATGAGATTTCAACAATGTGAGACTAAATTCAAATTACTTAGACACGCTTTTGTTTCCAAAATGAGAGAAACATAGACACACCCACTTTTAATAGCATTTGTCCTTACCAGATATATGTTAAAACTTAACCTTAAGCCTGACTTGTTTTTTTAATTAACTTTTAATGTATACATGCACCTTCCATCTAGATTAATTAAAAACTAGAATAATATAATTCTATTTATCATTACACAAATAAAAGCTAATTTTCTTATCAAATATAAAGCATCTCAAATCATTTATCTAGCATTTACAATATTTTAGAGCAATTTAGGAGGCCAAAATAGTTTAATTGTGAAAAATTAGACATTTATTAAATTAAATTACCTAAGAAAGAATATAATTTAACTCATAATAATACTTAAAGAAAGATTAAATAAATGAAGGAAAAGATGAAAGAAACTTGTATAGGTGGCATATGCAAATAAAGTTATTGAAGCAAACTTAAGGCATAAGGAAGGGGTGTGTGTGTGTGTGTGTGTGTGCATATATTGAATCCACCTTTCACCTGCAGAGGTTGATCCAGGCCAAGATATTTGCAGGTCTTCACATGAGCATGACACTATCACTCGGCCTGGTGTTGGAAGTGTTGTAAGATTAATCATCGAGGCACTCTAACCCTCTTGCCAACTCAACTATGTCAGATCCAACCCATATTAAAAAGCACATGCTTAAAAGTATTTAAAAAAGGAACAAAAAGTTATTTGTCATGTGCACAGTGTGTATCTACCGCGTGCTACACGCACACAAGACTAGCTTCGAGGTTGGGGAAGCTTGGAGCTAGGCAAGCTGATTGGCGAGTTGAGTTAGGGATAGACTAACGAGCGGGCACCCAAGTGTGGATGCCCGATGATCGACCAAGAGCCTGTAAAAGGGTGGCCAAGGTTAGTCATTAGTGATATAGAGTCTCGCGTGTCTTTGTGAGGGCTCTATGGTCAGGAGCCTGGATCTAGTGCAAACGTGCACCTGCTTCATGCAGCCGAGGCCTGCAGCAGTCTCGAGGCCCGCAAGGGTAGCTTCGTGGCGGTATGGGACGTCACGAGGTAGAGATTAGTCGGTACGTCCATCTAGTTAGCTCAGCTCGTGGCTCGGTGGGGACAGCCAAGACTTGTGGGCTTGCCCACGACTGTCAAGGTTGGGAGGTGACTCAGGCCTGCACCCCCTTCATGTTTGTATGGTTTGTTTGCAGGTTTCGAGTCTTGTACTAGGAGCGTTCTACGAGGAGATCCTATGGGGATTTGACAGTGGTATCAGAGCAAGCCTCGAGTCGGTAGGTAGAGAAGATGAGGTCAAAGAAAAGGTATGAGTTCGAGAAGCTTGCTGTTTTTTCAATTTCAGCATGTTGCTTTTGCATCGTAGGAACCCGTGGTAAAGGTTTGGTCTTGTATGGGTTGTTTGCTTTGCAAGAAGAAGGGTTGTAGGTATTTCAACTGTATGAACAGTTATAAGAGAGAGAAAAGAAGAAAAAGCCAGTCGGCTGTACCTTTTAGTGAGAGAGAGAGAGAGAGAGAGAAGTAGCGCAGCCTTATGTGCATAGAAAAGCCACACGAATCTGTGCCTAGTCAACCTTTATGGCTGTACACGTAGGCAAGTGACTGGCCTTGTGCAGTCAGGTGGACAAGCGCACATAGGCAGGCGGGCCGTATGTAGGCAGTCGGGCCGTATGCGCAGCCAGGGCAGGTGGTCAACTGTACTCGCAGGCAGTCCATGGGACAAGTGCACGTAGGCGAGCTGGTGCGCAGGCAGGCGTAGGCGGCCAACTAAGTGCGCAAGCGGCGAATCCTTACACGAAAGCAGGCGGGTACACGCAGGCCCAGTGACAAACAGGCGACGTTAAGGCACGTTGAAGTAAATCGCCCAAAAGCAATCGTGGGTGGTGGTTTTTTTTTAAATGATCAATTTAGCTTTTGCTATTTTTTTAAATAAAAAAACAAACCGCCATGCGATGCTTTGCTTGTTTTGAACCTTAGAAAAGGGTTTTTAAGAAAAAAAAAACCCCATGCTTTGCTTATAAGTGTTTTTTTTCCAGAAAAGCAGGATATATATATATATATATTTTTTTTTATTTAACCCAAAAAAAAACACACAAAAGCAGAAGCTAAGTTAGCTTTTGGGGAAGCCTATATATTCCCCTTAAGCGGGCTTCTTGCCACACCTCTCTCAAGCTCTCAAGCTCTCTAGAACTCTCCTTGTGCAAGATAAATATTTTCTCTCCTCTTGCCCTCTTCAAGATGTCGACCCAAGAATCCGAGTTGGAGCCTCTTCCCGAACGTGAAGACTTGCCGGCTACGGAAGCCACGATGGCGATCTTTTCGACAATTTTGTCTCAAAATCACATTTCCAAGAGTTTAAAGTTGCTCTCGAAGCTTCTTCCTCGGAACGTCAAGCACAAATCGCCGTGTAGATGCAGGCTTTACAGAACTCCATCTCTTTGTTGACCACTACCCTATCTACTCTTTCGGGTATGGATACCTTGGCATCTGCTTTAGGCCCCAATATTACTCCGAAACAGTTTGGGGGCGAGCAAAAGCAGCATACCAAGGAGATAGTGGACACTTGGCTACATAAGTGGCAAGTCCATTTTCACTTTCATCCATATGACGATGGAAAAAACATCCAATTAGCAGCAGGTTTCCTCTCAGGCAAAGCTTTGCTTTGGTGGAAGGAACTCAACCCTAAACCAACGACTTGGGTACAGTTCAAAGACGTCTTCAAGAAAGAATTCCTCAAGAAAGAGGATGACTATGATGTTGTTGACCGGTTTACTACTTTGACCATGACCTCGCAGAACCTCACTTATGAGGTCTATCTCCAGAAATTTAGGGACTTGCAGATGAAAGCTACGAAGATGGATTCCACAACTCTTTTGGGTTTCTTCGTAGCCGGTTTACCCGACTCATACCGTTTACAGGTTAAAAACAACAAATGCAAAACTTTGGACGGCTCGTATCTATGATGATACAATTGTCTCTTCCAAGTATAAACCCGTTACTGAGCAAGGGAACAAGCACAAAAGGAAGTTCTCCACACTGATGGCTAGCACGACAGAAGGAAAGTCTTCGGACCAACCTTCGGAGAATTCAAGTTCGACCCCAGCGAAGAAGAAACGTCTCCTTAAGGCTTTGAAGCTCAAGAAGGAGAGACATTGCTTCATCTGCGAAGAAAAAGGACATATGCGTAACGAGTGCCCGAAGCAAAAGGATGCAAAGACAAACGCAGAACCCAAGCCAAACGCAGCTAACCACTTGTCTTTGACACGTACGTCAATTACTGTACTTTCTTGCCCTAGTACATGTTCTGATTGTATGTTCAACTCTAAAGTTTTTGGCTTGCATGATCTTCTCCAAGTTTATGGAGAAGTGAATGGCCGTAGAATCCACATTCTTGTAGACCCTGGCAGCTCACACAATTTTGTTAATTACAAACTTGTGCAAAAATTGGGTCTTGAGGTCATACCTATGAGGTACGCCTACCTGCGGGTCGGCAAGTATGGGATCGAAAGGTGGAGACGCTACCGATCCGGATTCAAGACTACAAAGATACTCTGGAATGCTATATTATGCACCTAGAACATGTAGACTTGTTATTAGGGATCGAGTCGTTTAAGACTCTTCAAGTCCAGATAGATTGGTCTAGTTGTATTTTTTCTTTTGAACATAGGAACACACAGTATAGTATTTTAGGTCATTGTATACATCCCTCTCAAGGACCTCTTGTAAATACATTTGATTTTGGTAATATAATGGATTCTTCTTTGTATATTGCTTTCCATTGTGTATTGATTCCACTTTCTTCATTTCTCATACCTTCTATGGATATCAATGAATTAAGTGTATTTGAAAGCAAAGAATTACAGAAGATACTTGATTCATTTCAAGATGTATTTTCTAAGGAACTATCACCGGGCTTACCACCTGAAAGGGTAGTAGATCATCGTATTGACCTGATCCCTAGTGCTCACCCTGTTAGTATTCCACCTTACAAGATAAGCCAAGCTGAGAAAGATGAGTTGGCCAAACAACTCCAAGATTATTTGAGAATGGGCCAAATGCATCCAAGTAAATCACCTTGGGGTGCACCTGTGTTGCTTTTAGGAGAAAGAAGAAGAACACCTGGAAAATGTGTATAGATTACAAGAGATTGAACAAGCTGACAATTAAGAATCGTTATCCTCTCCCTAGATCAGATGACCTGATTGACCGGTTAACCGGAGCGAAATATTTCAGGAAGATAGATTTACGTACTGGCTATCACCAGATACGTATTCATGAAAGGCATGTCGAAAAAACCGCCTTTCGAACTAGGTATGGCCATTACAAGTTTCTCGTATTACCTTTTGTGCTAACCAATGCTCCAACCACTTTCCAACAAATGATGAACGATCTTTTTCGTGAACATTTGGAAAAATTTATGGTTGTGTTCCTGGATGATATTTTGATACATAGTCGTACTCTTGAGGATCACGTTATCATGATTGTCTTGACTATTTTAAGACCAGAATCGACTATATGCTTAATTAAGTAAATGTGAGTTTTTCATGACAGACATCATTTACTTGGGACACAAGATCACTAGAGATGGATTGAGCATTGACTATGACCGAGTTCAGAAGGTTCCGACCTGGCCTATACCGCGAACAGTGAAACAACTTCGTTCTTTTCTTGGTTTTGTTTGTTTTTCTTCGAAAATCTATGCGGGAGTAATCTCAACTCACACTACCGATGACCGTCTTGTTGAAAGCTCGTGGACGTAAATCAAATCAGCCTATCACTTGAAATAACGATCTGGATATGGCCTTCAGACTTTTAAAAGATAAAGTCAAGGAAGCACCTATCTTAGCATTACCCGATCCTAGTCGGCCTTATGTTCTTAAACTGATGCCAGTGACTATGCCATCGGGGCTACTCTATTAAGATGGTAGACATGTTGCTTTTGAGAGTAAAAAGCTAGACGACACTCAATCTCGTTGGCCAACCCTTGAGAAGGAGCTTTATGCTGTGATCCACGCTCTCAAGGTTTGGAGACATTATTTATATGGCTCCAAGTTTTTGGTATTGACTGATCATCAGTCAATCAAGTATGTGTGTGATGCAGATGATTTGAGAGGAAGGAAAGCTCGATGGACTGAATTAATGCAAGATTTTGATTTTGAGATTCGTTATAGAAAAGGGTCCATGAATAGTGTTGCAGATGCGCTTAGTTGAATTAGAGAGGTCAATACTTCGTCGTTCACCGAGATTTCTACTAATTTATTTCCGTCGTTGAGAGGGCTTTGCAGGACTGATAGTTATTTTGGTCCATTTTGGCAGAAGATCCAAGACAGGAGCTCATTGATTGACCAAGACTCAATGACTGAGCAGCCTACCATTCAGGCTCAGGAGGTCAGTGGATGATTCGGAATGATTTACTATTCCGTAATGACATAATTTGTGTACCGCAGATCTCGGACATTACGTCCAAGATTCTTACAGAGTGCCACGACGCCCCTTCTGCTAGACACCCTGGGGTACACAGGACCTTATCATTAGTGAAACACACTTTTTATTGGCCAAAGATGAACGGGTAAGTAGAAGGTTTTTTTTTTTCCGAGAAAAGATCCTTTCATTAGTTATATAAAAAACGCCCGTAGGGCTACAAAAGATCTCTCCTGCTCATAAGAGAGACGCGCTGCATATGCCCGTATGCGCCAATCCGGGAGCACATCTGCAGGGTCTAGGTCAATATGCCACTTTCGAGAAGGGGCGGCCACTACCCGTATCCTTTGAAAGGTGCACTCTGCAACCAAAGGCGACTCCACCTCCACTCTCTGAAGTCTGCCCTTGTCCTGAATCTCATAGTAGAGGCAACTGCCATCCTCAGTGCAAGCTCTGACAGCAATCAGGATCTCCAACTGTGTAAAGGCTCCCATCCACCGTGGGGCCACTGGCTCGAGAGGCGTGAACCACTCCTCTGTGAGTGCCTCCTGAATATCATCCCTCATAATCAACCCCCCTCTGAAGTGACTCAACCTCTCCACCTGGATCTCCTCTGGTAGACTGCAAAAGGCCTGCCAGTCTCCAAAACTACGAGCTGGGCCTGCCGCTAAAGGCCCCAGGCTAGCCGAGGCCGAGAACCCAGCATATGACCCTGCTCTGTGCGAACCGCTGGGCTCCAGATGAGCGGCTGTCTGGCCCGCTCCTCAACACAAGAAGGAGGTCGCTGAGAGAGCCCCGGTCTCAGCAGCTCCCAAGCTCTCAGGATACTCAAAGCAAATCTGTCCTCCCATCCTCTACTGAGGCCTGTCCTCCTCATCACTATAAAGATCCAGCGAATCTCTGGTGCCCAAGTGCCTCCTGCTGGGGGCGCCCGAGCATGCAGCCGCTGCAAGAGGAGCTCTTTCCAAGGCTCAGTGCCTGGAAGCAACCCCCGAACGATAAGCTTCCCCAGTAAAGCTCTACTCTGATCGACTGGATATATAATGCCCAAACCTCCCTGAGCCAGCGGAAGTGTAATAACTGCCCATGCAACCTTTGCCCGGGCTGGCTGACCGTCCCGCCCAGACCACAGAAAGTTCCTGATCAGCCTCTGTACCTGGCTGATGCAAGAGCTCGAGAAGATCCAGCAAGACGTAATGTACCACATGGTCGCTAACAGCACCTGATTTGCCACCACCACCCTCCCAGCCAAGGATAGTCGAGCTGTACTCCAATACAAAAGCTTCTTCCGAATGCTCAGAAGAAGCGGGGCAATCTGCTGCTCAGGTGACAAATCTAGGCCAATCTGGCATCCCAAATACCGCACTGCTGTGCCTGGAGGAATCCATCTAAAACCGGGGTCCGGGCTCCATGCCGGAGTGGGAGCACTACTGATCCAAAAGGCCACTGTCTTGCGCCAATTTGATCAATGCTCCCGACGCTGCACTAAAAACCTGGAGCGACTGCTCTGCCCGAAGAAGATTGGCCTCTTGGCCATGCAAAAATAAGCCCGTGTCGTCTGCAAACTCAGCATCAAGCAGGTCCTCCCCCGGACTGGCAGCTGAAGTCCTCTCAAACCGACCTCCTCTGCCGTCAAATACATGCTCATAGCCTCCTCAAAGAAGAGAAAAAGAAAAGGGGCGAGGGGGACACCCCTAACGGACTGATCTGGTCAGCTCAAAACTCGGCCCCCGTCCTCCTGCAATCAACACCTGGCTGCGAGCTGTGGAATACAGAGCCGCCACCCCTCTGATCCATCCTGAATCAAAGCCCAGGCGAAGCATAGTGCCCTCTAAGAAACCCCAATCAACTCTATCGTATGCCTTCTCAAAATCGGGAATCATCACGACCAAGTCCTCGCCAAGAAATCTAGCTCAGGCCGTCGCCTCCCATAAAGTAAAGATGTTGTCAAGGATACTGCGCTCCTTGACAAATCCTGTATGAGTAGCATGAATCAACTCCCCCAGGAACGGCTGGATCCTCAAACTCAAGGCCTTTGCTAAGACCTTGTAGACAATATTGAGGATCGTAATAGGCCTCCAATGCCGAATATCATCTGATACTCCCTCCCCCTTGGGGATAAGATAGATCAAGCCCTCTGAAAAGCTCTGCGACATCACCCCAGTGTCCAAAACATGCTGAAAGCCCCTGCGGACGCCTGGCCCCAAAAGGTCCCAATAGCGCATAAAAAAGGCCGGCGTCGGCCCGTCCTCCCCTGGGCAACTATGTCGCGACAGGACCCTCAAGGCCTCGGCAAGCTCAATCTCTGACAGAGGCGCACCTAGAACTGTACGCACACGATCTGTGACCCTCCTCTGCACATGGGCCCACACAGTCTGTCTGCAAGCATCCCGAGCCTCAGTGGCTGGCTCCGCTGAAAGCAGGTCTCTATAGAATGCAGTGGCAATGGCTCTGATCTCCCCGAGCTCAGTAGCTACCGATCCATCCGGTCTACCAAGCTGGCGGACTCCTGCTCACGAATGACGGGGCCCAGTGATCTCAAAAAACTCTCCAGTCACTCTATCACCAAGCTGCATCCACACTGAGAGGCCTGACGACAATAGTAAAACTCATGTCTCTGCTCCTCTACCTCTCGAACCTCCTGGCGTGCCTGGCTCAGCTGGGACGCCACCACTCACATGCAGGCTGCTGCTCCTGAAGGCGCTGTAGCGAAGCAAGGCTGCGTCTCAGCCGATGCTCCTGCTCGCGAATCTCTCCCAGCCGTGTCAAAGCTGCAGCGTGCAGAAAAGAGCTAAGATTGATGAGTCCCTGGGCACACTGGCCCGCTGCATCCTGGTCAGAGCACTGACTATCATGCCAGATCCTCTCAATGTCCTCCGCGAGACTGGGATCTGTAAGTACCCTCTCTGGGATCCTCAACTGCAAGCTGGGCTCCCGTGTCCTCTCCTCCAATGTCAAGATAACTGGCGCATGATCTGAAAATGAGGTGCCAGCGAGAATGCCGACGGAGCCCCCTCGCTCCCCTAACCAGTCGCCCACATAAAAGCGATCAATCCGTGATAGATTAGTCCCTCCCTGCCGGCGATCCGACCGAGAGAAACTAAGACTGTCCAGAGACCGGGAGAAAGCCCCATGCTGCCATGCATCAGTGATCCTCAGTGACATGCAAAACCGGTCCCAAGCTGCAAGCTCCGTGCCGTGCACTGTAACATGACTGCCTCCCACCCTATCTGCCGGGTCCTCAAGCATGTTGAAGTCTCCCCCGACCCACCAATGTGCGGCCTCTGGCAATGCATCCGTAACCTGGGTCCAGAACTCTGCTCTGGCACTAGCATGATTGGGCGCATAGACGTTGAGCACGCCCAATAGCTCATCATGCATCCTCAGAATGACATACTGTGCTCTACCAGGCACAATGATCCCTCGATCCACAATGGCCTGCCGCCATACATCTGCAATGACCATGCATACTCCTCCCTGTCCACCCAAAGGACCAAACCCTACAGACCAAAAGGTGTCCCATCTACCAGGCATCACCGAACCATATCTCCGGATCCTGCTCTCACCCAAGTGGTGCTCCTGCATCATCAAAATATCAATGCTGCCACCAACCAGGCATCTCTGAAGCTCCTGCCTCAAGCAACCACGATAGCGTATAAAATGTGCTCCGCCAAGGCCCTGTACATTCCATGAGATCATCCTCATGGATGCCCTGCTGAGGTGGATGTTGTCTCAGCCGTACGGCGAGCCTTCGCAAGCGGCTTGGATGGAGAGTAGTCCCCATCCAAGCGGCTGCAAATCTGCCCACCCGGTGTGCTGCAAGAATCCCGGATCAGGCGCCAGTGGCTGTGGCCCATGGCGACTGCCTCCCGCTCTGACAAAGCAACCTCGTGTATACACACATATCCAGGGTCGCGTGCTAAGTCTGCCACTATGCGAACGACCAAATGCCGAATCCCTGAGGTATCCACACTCCCGGGATCCAAGAAAAAATGAGCCAACTCCCAAAGTCAACCTATCACATATGTCACCTCCAGATCGCTCATGTGATGAGAAAACTCAACTGCCTGAGTCTTCAAAGTGCTGAGAGCGAGCTCTAGAGTCCACTCCCGGTCGCAAGGGCCACATAGAGGGAACGAGAAAGCCACCGCTGAGTCTAGTGCCTCCTCCAACCACGGGCCGGAGGTATCACTACATGAACTCGGATGGGTGCTGGCTCATGGGCGCCCTCTGCTCCAAAAAGCCGTGTGAAGGTATAATCAAAAGCCTCCGAGCCCTGTCTAATGCCAAGGCGACTCAGCCGACTGCGGATAGATGAAATCCGTGAAGCCCTAATCGGCATAGGTCTCCTCTGTGATGCTCGAGCGAGGTCAGTGCTCAGCGCTCTCCGGACTGTAGGTGAATGCCAGGGAACTGCCAGGGCCTCCCGGGAAGGTGAGGCGGGCGGAGGGGGAGGAGGGGGAGGAGAGGGGGATGGAGAGGGAGCCGCTGCCGAAACCGGAGCGGAGACGGGAGGAGGCGATGGTGGAAGCGAGGCGGTGGGAGGGGACGGGGGTGGGGGGGTGAAGGAGGGGGTGCTGGCATCTCTTGGTCCTCAGTCGTCGCCACGGGGGTCTCCTCCTGGAGGGGAGAAAAGCTCTTCCTCACGGGAACCCAGTGAGGCTGAGACTGTGGCTGCTGCTGCAGCAGTCTCTGGGCGTGCTGCTGTGGCTGTCTCCCTCGGCGGCGCCCCTATCCAGGCTGCCACTCCGAGGCCTCTGTGGCCTGCGCAGGTGTCCCGGAGGCAGCCTGCCGAGCCGAATCTATGGGCGGGCAATCAGTAGCCTGCTGCTCTAGTGAGGGTCGGGGTCTCCTGCGAGGGCAGGCCTTGGCCAGATGGCCGACCTGCCTGCAAATGAAGCACTGATTCGGGAGCCCCGAGAACTCCACTCTCTGATCTATCCATCCCCCCCCTATCCTAGGTAGCTGAATGACCTTAGGAAGGGAGGAGATGTCAGACACCAACACTCTGACCGAAGGTAGCCCAGCTGCTCTGGCCACCACTGAAGCAGCTGAGGGGCCAGTCTCTAGTACCGAGCCTGGGGAGGAGCAGAAGATACTCCTGGCGGAGTCCAGGGAAGCAAACTGTAACATGAAAAAGGCGCTCTCCCTGCTCCGCCGCTGCTGGGTCAAATCCATGCTGCCAAGGTCTGAAGAAAGCCCGAGCACCCCTGATGTCAAGGGGACTCATGGCAAGGACCTTGGCAACACTCTGGGCGGCCTCGAACTCGATCTGGTAATGTCCACGGCCCAATAGCTGTACGTCCAGGATCTTGCCCACATCTGCAAGAAGGCGGGCCTGAAGAAGATCCCGGATCTCCCCTCTGCTGGGGCGAGTGCCGACTATACGGCAGATGGTGGAATGTGCCTGGAGGCGTTTCACCTCTGCGGCGAGGCTCGCTTCCTCTTCTGGCGAAAGAGAAAGCCTGATGGGGGTATCCTCAAGGGCGGTCGAGGGGGCTGCAGAAGAGTCCCTCTGAGGTGGGGCGGGAGGAGCCTCCATCAGAGTCTGAAGCTGTGGCGAAGGCGGAGCGAATGCGATACCTGCAAGAACTAAGCTGTACGCGAAGGGCGGAGAGGGAAGGCGGGAGGATTAAAAAAAAAAGAAGGATCCCCAGGGGGCGGAAAAAACAGCAAGAAGGGGGGGGGGGGGGGGGGGGGCGGGAGCAGCGCGAAAGGAGAGGCAGTGGGGGGGGAGAGGGCTGGCGGGGGGGGGGGGGACGGGGCGCTGACGAGGGGAGGGGGTGCGAAGGCGAACTGAAGGGGGGGGGGGACGCGATGGCGAGAAGAAGGGGGGGGGCGCATAAGCGCTGGCAGGCCGGGGGGGGGAAGGGGACAGGGCGCGAGGGAGGGATGGTGAGGGGCGAGCAGCGCGAGCAGGGGGGGTGACGGCGGGAGCTTCAACGAGCCTTTTTTCTTGAACCTTGCATCTAAATCTGATCATTCTGTTGGTTCTTCTACTTTGAAAGCTCTGCAATAAACGATTTATTATGTCCTTCCATTATGCTTTCGGGTTTTCTCCTGTGCCCCGTTTCAATGCTCCTAGTGTTGTGAACTTCGAGCCGGTATGTAGAAGGTTATGTTCTCAAGTGTCAAGTTTGTCAAGCAAATAAAGCTGAACCCTTTAGACATGCTGGGTTGTTGCATCGTTTGCAAATCCCACGTAATAAATGGGAAAGTTTTCCATGGATTTTATTACCGGATTGCCAAGAACACATCAAGGCCACGATTCTATTTGGGTTGTGGTAGATCACTTGACAAAAATGGCTAGATTTTTACCCACACGGAAGACCATTACAGCTACACAATTAGCAAGGTAGTTTATCGAGCAATTGTTTAGACTGTACGGGTTACCGCACGACATAGTCAGTGATAGGGACTCTAAGTTTACGAGTGATTTTTGGAAACTTGTTTTTGAGAAGTTGGAAACAACTTTGAATTTGAGTTCCTCAGATCATCCTCAATCTGATGGCGAGACTGAAAGAGTGAATCAGATTTTGGAGAATATGCTTCGAGCATATGTATCCAAAAGGCAGAGTTCATGGGAGGATTATCTTCCTATGTTAGAATTTGCATATAACAGTACTAAGCATACGAGTACAGGTTTTAGTCCTTTCATGCTTATGTATGGTTTTCAACCTAGATCACCTGTTACAGTGGGATTCTCAGGACTTCAGCATGATACAGCATGTAATTTTTTGCAAGATATGCAAGAAATGTTACAAGTTGGGAAGAAATCTATTAGAAGTGCTTAAGACCGAGAGAGATTTTATGCTAATAGACATCGTTCACCAGGAGAGTTCTCTCAAGGAACGATGGTGTATTTGCGAGTTCCGAAAGATTCTGAGACTTTATGGATAGGTCGATCTCCGAAATTATCCGTGGTCCATTTCGTATTACACGACGGATTGGTTCAGTCGCATATGAATTGGATTTGCCTTCTCACGTTAAAGTTCATCCTGTATTTCATGCCAGTAGACTTAAGGAAGTACTGGGTGAAACAGACCAGTTAGTTACTCCTCAAGAAATCATAGATGTCGAGGACATGACATTTGTTCCACACAAACCTGAAAAGATTCTTGGATTTCGTGAAAGAAGATTGCATAATACGCTTATCACAGAATACAAGATCAAGTGGAAGGATCGTGTTGAGGAGGACGCTACATGGGAGACATTGACTACTCTTCAGAGAGATTACCCTGGCTTTCTAGTGAGCTCAGGAGTGAGCTCTTAGAGGAAGGAGAGTATGTCATGTGCACAGTGTGTATCTACCGTGTGCTACACGCACACAAGACTAGCTTCGAGGTTGGGGAAGCTTGGAGCTAGGCAGCCTGATTGGCGAGCTGAGTTAGGGATAGACTAACGGGCGGGCACCCAAGTATGGACAGGCGGGCACCCAAGTGTGGACGCCCGATGACCGACCAAGAGCCTATAAAAGGGTGGCCAAGATTAGTCATTAGTGATATAGAGTCTCGCGTGTCTTTGTGAGAGCTCTATGGTCAGGAGCCTGGATCTAGTGCAAACATGCACCTGCTTCATGAAGCCAAGGCCGATAGCAGTCTCGAGGCCCGCAAGGGTACCTTCATGGCAGTATGGGATGTTACGAGGTAGAGATTGGTCGGTACGTCCATCTAGTTAGCTCAGCTCGTGGCTCGGTGGGGACAGCCAAGACTTGTGGGCTTGCCCACGGCTATCAAGGTTGGGAGGTGAGTCAGGCCTGCACCCCCTTCATGTTTGTATGGTTTGTTTGCAGGTTTCGAGTCTTGTACCAGGAGCGTTCTACAAGGAGATCCTATGGGGATTTGACATTATTAGAGGAAACATCTATATGACATGGAATTAAGGCAGAGCAATACTAAAAGAACTCAGCACAAGCGTTAGCTGAAAATTTGTTGAAATCACAGCCAGGACTTTCTCTGTAGAAAGGGAAATATCCTGTTCAACTGGGCCATACAAGGTCAGTTTCATGGACCTTACAACTTCAGAGAAGACAACTTGGTTGAAAAGTGAATAAACCCCAATGCACCATCTTTAAGCATCGTAGCCTCTAGCCCCACCGTAGCAAGGTTCTAAACTCACTCGGAAGCGCGGCTCTCATCATTTCATGATCACTTCAAGAACATCCAGAAGAGCAACTGCCAAGCTTCACTGGACAGAGAAGGACGTTGCCACCAACCTCAATTTTCTGCTATCATCCTTCCACTTACTTCTAGGTGCTGTGACTCCCAACACGAAAACCTGCACCAATGACAAAATTAGTCTACAGTCGCCAAGCCTCAAATCTTCCTACAGGATTCGAAGACAGTGGCCTTTGCACACAAAGTTGTACAAAGTAAAATAAGCATGATAAAAACCAGGATTGACCACCCCACTTACCTTTCCACTTGAAGCACCTGCTTCTATGGCAATGTAATTGTCTCCCGTTGCAAATTCATAATAATAATACGTCCTGACAATTCACAGCAAGGATAATGAGATTCTTTAATTAAATTGGCATTCAAAATCCTCCAATTTTAGTACAGTTGAAAATGCAATAAAAATACTCCTAAGCTGTTCACGATACAATCTTTCAAAATATAGTTTCCTCTAACTGCAAGTCCAAGCATTGACACCAATGCCTTAAAAGCTATCCGCTAGTTCACATATATTACTAGCACATATTCAAGTTAGTCTTTAACAACCAACCTGTTCAAATCTTCATCTGAGTTCTTGATGGTCCGTGCAGCATACAACTTTGCACCAACTATCAAAGAAAGGCCAACAAGCGTCAGAGAGCGTTAAGGTGTGTGTGCCATGGAAAGATGGTAGCCTAGTTATCCCCACCATAACATATTCAAAGAAACTCAGCCTCTGGCCATACAAAAAAAGGCACCTGGAACAAAAATATTGGCAGCATCTCGTAATGATCCCAGATCCGTCATGTCTTTGACCTGAGAAAATAAAAAATAAAAAATCCTACTGTTAGATGTTTCGACTCTTAATGACATGCTTGCTTAGCAGACAAACAACACCCAACCCCCCCCCAACCCATTTATTCCTACTGACCGCCAGAAACGTAAGCTTCAGCTGTGAGGACTGCCGTATCACAACACTCAGCACCTCTGACCTGAAAACACAAGACGGTTACCATAAAATTACAAAAGGGACCATGTAGCTGTTACAGATGGGTTTGTAAGCAAAGCATACTGTGATAAAGCTCATACTTTCTGTAGTTTCAGATGTTATTGTGCTGATTAGAATCTCAACCTGTCAGAGGAAGCGAAGCGCGCAGCAAAAGGTTTTGGCTTAGCTTTATTTCCATACAAAGGCCCCTCAACATAGTCCTGAAAAATGGTTGAAACCAGGTGCAAAAGTTTAGTCTCCATGGTCATGAGTACAAGTTAAAATGATGCCCTCAGATCTCACAAGTAAACTCTCTCTCTCTCTCTCTCTCTCTCTCTCTCTCTCTCTCATTAACACAGCCAAGATTGTTGATATCCTTTAGGCAGTCAATGAAACTGAAGGGTACCAAGGTGTGGATTGCAGCTCACCACAGTGAAGTAAAAAAGCAAGGTGTGGATTGCAGATGGCCTCACCACAGTAAATATGCATCAAACTTGCTAAAGTTCGTGCAGTGCGTAAGGAGGGCCAATGGACCGTTTTCAGTGATGGAAAAAAATTTTGTGGATATCAATGCAATCAGCCTCCTCAGCAGTCATGGCTATTCACCTTGCAGATCTCTGCAGCTCAGAAGGCAGCCTACTCGTGCACAGATCCTGCTCAGGTGTGCAAGTACCAACCACCCATAGTAGAAGTGAAATGCATTTCAATCCTTGGAATCCATACGAAATATTTTATAAGTGTTTTTTTCACCCTCATTTGTTTATAATGCAGTTTGGAGCCCTATCTGATAGCAACCACTAACGTATAATGATTAAAGTCCTAAGTTTGAAGTATGACTGAATAATGAATCATGACTCATGAGTACATCTTCAATCTTGGGCCTTGGCACCGCAAGCGTGGCAACTCCTGTTACCAGCAACATGTAACATCTTGCACATGGCACTTCAAACTTAGGATTTTGACATGTTTTACAGTATAATATTGTTCATTTTGTGTATGTTCTATTACTCTACAGAGTCTGCCTAACATTCCCCCCTTAGTGGTTATGTGCATATGTCTAGAAAACCCAACCCGTGTCAACAAGTTGGGCTTCATCTTTCTTGTACTTCTCTGAGGTTTAGTTAGCAGTTTCATCTCCAGCTTCTGTCTTCTTGTTGACAAGCCGCTTCCAACACTCATTGATGTAGTGTCCAGCCAAGCAGGTACAATGGTCGGAACGGCATGTACAGTGGCTGGTACACCATACAGCACGTATAGCCCTCAAAACAGCAGGTACAATGGTTGTATAGCAGTACAGAATCTGGTACAGTAGGTACAGCCCTCAAAACAGCAGGTACAGTCCTCAAAACAACAAGTACAATGGCTGTGTAGCAGGTACAGCCCTCCAATCAGCCCATATAGCAGGTACAAGGGCTGGTACAACACTTAGGGCAACGGATACAAGAAGTACAGCCTGGTACAGCCATCAAGAGGCTAAAGTAGTAGAGAAACCTTATGTAGAGGGGAGTGAAGGAGTGCAGGAACTCTCCACAAGTAGTAGTTGACGATAATACGGGCAACCAACATGGAGGCTAATTTGGAGGAAGAGGATGGGCACCCAATAAGTGAAAGGTGACCTCCCAAATGGCAACGGGCGGGTGTGGGCACTAAGCAAGCATGCACGAGTCCTCTCTCTCTCTCTCTCTCTCTCTCTCTCTCCAAGCTTGGTTGCCACCTCCTCTGCACACAAGCTCTCCATCGTTTTTGCTCATATAGGAGGCTATACTCATCCATTTGCAAAATAGAGCACATATCTGTGATCCTCATCAGAAGGGCGACTTGCTACACCCCTCCATGCCTGATTTCCAACTGCTTCGATTGGGCGACCTGAACAATTGCCATGTCATCATCCAGTTGATGTTGTACAGCCTCCCTGTGCTACCCTTGATCAGCCCTTGCTACTAGCTGGCCTATTTTGAGCTGATCGAGCCCTTTCAACAGCTGGTCAAATTATTTTAGGGCTGTTCCGGGCGTCCATAGTGCCTATTTGTGCTTGTGGGCGGCACCTAGGACCAGTCCATTGATGTTTATGTGATAGGAATTCATCTACAACTCGACCGCTCCTTGGTTTTGTGGCCTCTAGTGCTAGTTCTTCATTTTCAGCGTTCCTATTATTGTGAGGCTGCAATCCAGGTGCTAGTACGGGCACACCAATGATGCGTGTGGACCCGGAACACCAGTTTCAAGATTACTTCTCTCCACTGAGAGGTGGGGAGCTGCTTGAAAGGCTCTACATCAACAGAATCATCACCGAATATACTGTTTAGTACATGCTTTCATATTTCTAATTCATGGCAAATCTGGCTTAAGAGCCCATGGAACACAGTACAAAATAAAACACTCGGTATTGAGAAGAGGCGTGTAAACCGGGCTCGAGCCTTCAGAGAAAACCAAAGGGCAGTGTGAAACAAACACTCGCACACAAAAACACTTCAACACCTTTGAGGACCAAGAAAAGGAAAACAAACAGGGGGAGCTAGAGTGCTCCTGCAAACAGTACACGGACACCGATTGGCCCCAAAACGCAGTGGCGCCCCTTGCAGTATTTCTTTAATTGATTATATAAGCTTTGATTACAATAAGGCTAGAAAACTCAGCCGTCACATTAGAACTCCTGAAGCCAGACCCTGCATCATGGCTTCTTGTCCACTCGGCATCCACAAACAAATCCAACCATTGTTCTCATCAAAAGACTCTCGCACATTGAGTTTGCATACAAAAGCTTTCTCCCATGATCAAGGCTGCCACAACCATCCATAGCCTCTCACCCTATGAACAGCATCACACCCTAACACATCCAGTCCTTCTGCATCACAGCACAGACTCCCAAACTGTCTCCCAAAAGAGAACTCGCATCACAGCACAACATACCATATAGTCGACACACCTGTACCAACCCTCTACCTTCCAAGGGCACTATCCATCTCTGTCATGGATTCCTTGTCCCCTGTCGAATCAATAGCAAGGCTGTACCAAACATGTGTCCATTCTTGCACCTTCAGCCTGTATGTGACCTATCTCCTGGAAAACCATAAACACATGCTTCCACATGAAACAAAGACCTATTTTAGCAAGCATCGAGTGACGTGTTCCCATGAAACATCTGGTCTAGCCCAGCATGAAACCCATGTCCTGTCTCAACTTGAAAACATTCTCGGCACATACTCAAATGTCGTGCCAACACAACACACAAACAAAAGATAGAGCTCTTACTGAATATGTCTAGCTGTATTTCTGCCCCACAACTATGTTACATAGGCTTGCCCAAAACTGCACGTTCCTCTCTTCCTTCCAAGCCGGAAGAAAGCAATCTGCTCCATGGGTATGCACCCATGAGAGCTTGTGTCGCTCCCATGCCAAGAAACATAACCAGGTGACCTTGTACTTGCAACCAATAACCCATGTACATAGTATACTTGCAGCCAAGCAAAACAGCCCATAAACAGTCTCAAAACATCCCTGTTGCAAGGACGATCAGCACACTTGTGCACCTCTGTCCAGCAACCACCTATGGGTGAAAGGAGCTATACACTACAATCCAACTGAAGTCTCATATGCGCTGCCAAAGGCCTGCATGGTCTTCTGTAGTGTTATCCTCCTGCGGACCAGCCCTATGACCATCTGCGCAAGCAATCCCTGCGTGTACCTCTGCAGTCCCTGGCCGCCTGACTGTTTGCGAGGGAGAGAGAAAGAGAGTTCTGCCCGACTGAACCTCCTGCTGCCCGCCTACAGTTCTGTGCTGCTTTCCACGAAAGAGGAAGATGCATGCTGCAGCCCTGCTTTCCAGTCCAGCCACGTGCAGTCCAGCCCTCCTGTTTACAAGAGAGAGAAAACGTAGGCAGTTCAGCCCTCCGCCTTTTTACGAATAGAAAGGCGCCTACTTCAGCCTGCCAGTCCCTCTTGTGAAAAGCACATGCGTGGCCCCCCCCATAATAGCTTATGGGCCACGATCCCCTTTAAAGCTAAGGGGTTCTATTATTTTTAAGGCTTTTAAAAAAACTTTTTGTCCCCTCCCCCCACATGGGGTTGTGAAAAAGGGACCTTTATAAAACCTTGAGTCCTTTTTGACTTCCAAACCGATTCCATTCACACTGTCCACCATGTCCCCATGCACACCTGCATACTGTCCAGAGAAAAACACAAGGTCGTGACATAACCCCCTCTTGAAAAATAGCAAGCGTCCTCGATTGCACTCAATGGCACAGTAAGGCATCTTATGAGCAAAAATGCCCCATATGACAAAAGTAATGGCCCTCAAGTGCATCTGGGTGATAAAACAATCATCCTCCACAATATGGCCAGATCGTCACGTGAAAGTGACAAACAACTCTTGCTTGTTCCTTCAAAACCTAGAGCAAAAGTCTAAAAGCAAGTGGACACGTAACCTGTGTTAGCCAAAAACAAAACCATGCATCATTCTACATATGACACACATATGCATGACACATATATGCATTCGCAAACAATATGCTCTACCTACTCTAAAGTAACAGTCTAAGGGCTGCTCGCAAGCCTTACGCCCATGGGCATCCCGCAGGACCCACGACTGGTGGTACAACATGAGCATATGAAAGCACTCAATGCATCGAAACAATACATCCACTAAGTACTTCCATATGTTTCATGGCCATCCCGCAAGAGTCACACCCAGTGGTGCATCCATGAATATAATAAAGTACTTGATGTATCATACCAACAGACATGCATCACACAACACAATCCAGAGTATTATCCAATGTATTCTCAATGGTACCAGGATCGAATGGCACCAGAATACAATAATACCTAAAAAAGTGTATGCATGTATGCATGTATGCATACATGCACAAATAGAGTTCGCTCCATATACGTATGAACCAAACCAACTCTAGGACTACTCGCAAGACTTACGCCCTCCATAGAGTCTCGAAGTAGTGTTAGCTCAGGTTGCTGCAGACTTTGAGCTCAACCAAACCATGCCATTCCAAAGGAGACCAACTCCACAAATAGCATCATCTCAATATCCAATTGACCAACACCCTAGTCAAGAACAGCCAGAACCATATGACAAAGATCAACATCCCAATCTTCCTCAATCATAATTTAGTTCCAAAGGCAAAAACCATCTCTGTTAACCATAAGTGTAGACAGAGTTTTCCATAGTTGCAGTTATAGTTCAAGGTGCGGCCGACAATGAACCATACCCAACAATATCATAGAAGTCCCATAAGCAGATGTACTATCAGCCCTAGTTCGGGTGAATACAAAGATGCCACCAAGCGACTCCTAGATGACAACTGAGCCTATCTGTAACAAGGGAGCGGAGGTGCTACCCCCCTCTTGAGCATCAGGCAAAGCTCCAGACCTACGCTCTGCTGAACCTGAATGAGCCGTCGCAGGAGTCGGCTCCAACTCAAAGGCATCAAGATAAAGCTGCAATACCTGAGGTGAATCTGCTACGTCACCCTCCTCCATCCACTTCGCATCCATCGGTGAACAATTCTTGAAATTCACAAGATAGCGACCGGAAACTTTACCTCGTACCTTTCTTTCCTTATGTGCCAGTATCTGCTCGAGAATAAGAACTTCATCAAGTTCCTCCACTTCCGTCTGAGCCTCATCTGATACATCCTCGAGCACCCAAAACTTGCTTGCACTCCACCCAAGTGGTAAGCACAAGTCCCTAATGAAGCTTAGTAGACCACCACTGCTAAACATAGAAAGAAACTGTCTTCCGAACCCATGAAGCCTCCGTGAAGATACCACTAGTGACAAAGTGTTGAAAGCCATAGCCTTGAACAGTCATGCATCCATCCTGAAGATAGCATCTTGCTTTTGTTTGTTTTCTGAGGTCTTTTACTTGCTGGCAAAGCTTGATCGGTAGTCTCCCCATCTGCATGGACTTGACCTTCTTTATGTACTTGAAAACCCTTTGGAGTGCTCGAAGCTCGATGGGTCTGCTGCCTATTTCAAGCATTAATATAGAGTAAGGTGTAGTGGTTTTGACTCCTAGGTGTCTTGTGAGGAACGCCTTTTGCATCTTCTCAATGTCATTCCATGTTGATGGTGAGATACGTCCACCCCATACCTCTACTCCGTAAGCACAGTTTGTACGACATAAGCATCAAATAAGATACGTCTGATGTGCCATCTCCTGATGTTACTGTTGCTGCAATCATTCTCAAAGCGGTAATATTTCCCCCATCCAGCATCAATCCTTCTTTGTATGCACTGATTCCATCTGTGGTTTGCTGGAATATCAACTCCCAAATATTTAAATGAGTGCACCATTTCAATTTGCTGACCATTGTACATAATATCTGGAGCTTTGGTAGGCTACAGTGTTTTCACTACCATTATTTTGGTTTTGTCAACATTTACTGCAAGACCACTTTCCTTGCAGAAATTTTGAAGCGTGTGCATCATTCGCTCCATGTTTTCTGCTGTGTATGAGAAGAACACTACATCATCTGCATATAATAGCAGTAATATTGTGTTTTCCAAGAGTTTGGGGCCTTCAATCTGTTCAGCAGATGCTGTTTGCTTGATCATCTCTTCCAGCCTGTCAATGCATAAACCAAACAATGTTGGTGACAACGGGTAGCCCTGTTTAACACCCATGTTGCTGTGGAAAATGGACGACATCCCATTTGTGGAAAACTCAACTGTCACGGTAGAACTCCTGAAGCCTGCAAGACCCTGCATCATGGCTTCTTGTCCACTCGGCATCCACAAACAAATCCAGCCATTGTTCTCATCAAAAGACTCTCACACATTGAGTCTACATACAGAAGCTTTCTCCCATGATCAGGGCTGCCACAACCATCCATAGCCTCTCACCCTATGAACAGCATCACACCCTGACACATCCAGTGCTTCTGCATCACAGCAGAGACTCCCAAACTATCTCCCAAAAGAGAACTCGCATCATAGCACAGCATACCATACAGTCGACACAAATGTACCAACCCTCTCTATCTTCCAAGGACACTATCCATCTCTCTCATGGATTCCTTGTCAGTAGCAAGGCTGTACCAAACATGTGTCCATTCCTGCACCTTATGCCTGCATGTGACCTATCTCCTGGAGTCCTGGAGAACCATAAACACATGCTTCCACATGAAACAAAGACCTGTTTCAGCAAGCATCGGGTGACCTGTTCCCATGAAACATCTGGTCTAGCCAAGCATGAAACCCATGTCATGTTTCCACTTGAAAACATTCTCGGCACATACTCAAGTGTCCTGCCAACACAACACACAAACAAAAGATAGAGCTCTTACTGAATATGTCTAGCTGTATTTCTGCCCCACAACTATGTTGTCATGTGCATCATAGATGCCATGGACATCTTCAGGGCTACATCCAAAAGAGGCAGCCAGATAAAGAGAAGAACCAGAATTTAGGAACCTCAGGTGTAGCATCTGTGGTGGACTTGGAGCAGGGCAAATTGGGATCATGGAGGGGTGATGCAGTCGGCTGGCAGCCAGAAAGGACTGTCGGCTGACATCAGCAGTGCCAGAGATGTGTCGGCTGCAGGACAGGTGGTGTCAGCTGCCCATAGACGTGGTCGGCTGAACCAGCAAATAGGAGCAGCAGCACGCGCGAGGAGGAGGACCAGTCGGATGAATTAAATAGCATTTAAGGCATTTATGACTGGCCGACCAGCAGTCGGCCAGTTCCCCATGTATTCCAAGGGCTATAAATAGGCCCACTTGCTCATCATTGAACTCATTCACTCCCTCTAGGGGTTTGAGTCATTAGTGTAACGGGAGGCGGACGCGTGTATTGGAATCGTATAATTGTGAACAAGATTCTGAGCACTTAACACTTGAGCATTACAACCACAAAGCTGAAAATGACAGTACACCACATAAAGGGGCCGATGATAGGCTGACCCCCCCCCTTTAGGTTATATTACCAAAAGAGTCTGCAAGTACAAGTTTACGGGTGCCTGGGGATTCACCACCAGCCTGCACCTGATTCTTCCAAATACATCATGAATGAATACATTTCAAACAAGAGAATCTGTAGGTACATCCGCCCTACACACAGGTACATCCGCCCTGCACAAGCCTCTTCACAGGTACATCCGCCCTGCACAAGAGTATCACAATCCTCACAGGTACTCCGCCCTGCACAAGATGTAAATGGATCTTTAGGCCCTGTTTCCACGCGAGAAACTGATCCAGAAACCTGTGTTCTCCGCGAGCAAGTGTTCCCAATGCTTGCCCTAAACACCTGGTACACCAAGAATCCTTGAGACACATCCATGCTCACATATTCCATTGCTGTCCGGCCTGTTTTATGCAATAACCAGTCCAAAACAGCAACTTTCCATCGCGAGAATTCCACCTGTAAAGGGTCCTACAGCCCTGTGGAGGTCCCTAGAGCTGTCCTGTACTGTCCAAGTTGGCTTTGGACACCTGTAACCAGCCCAAAACTCGCAATAACCAGAAATTACAGGTCTGAAATTTACCAACCAGCCCTTTAGAAGAGTGTGGGGATCGATATCCAAGCTTGTGTGAGTCCGGGAAGCAAGCAACCAGCCCTGTAGCAACTCCCAAAGCTTCAACCAGCTCTCCAATGTGTTGAGTTATGAATAAAAACAGCCCAAATGACCTCTTGAAGGAGGCGCCTTTCTCCAGTGCCACCTATGGGGCTTGGTGGGTTCACATACAGGCTGACAAGTGTCCCCATAAGGTGTCCAGGTAGGTGTCCAGCCCATAGTGCTCCATTTGTCCTGTTTGTATAAGTTTAGGTCCAACCAAATGGGAAATGGCCATAAGCTGTCCGGACTTCATTAATTTTGGTCCAACCAAATGCGAACGCATTATAAGTTGTCCGGCCACTTATTAATGAGTGTGGACCTGCAAACCAATAAACTTTAGTAGTAAATGAAATAAGCTGTAAATTGAGTGTGGACGCACTTACCACCTGCAAAACCCATAAGCCCACAGTTTTAGGCCCAAGCAGGAGTGCACACACGTGTCCACAAGGTGCCCGGGCGTCCCCGGTCCCTCGGACTTCACAAGCCAAAATAACAAGCATTGTCCAGGCAGCAAGACAATGTCACGCAAAGTAAAATAAAGTTATGGCATGCATCATTTATGCATTGTGCACATGTAAACTTGGAGAACCACCTATCATCATTCTTGTACTTGACAATATTCCGCCTGCCATCATAACACACCATGTGTGCATGGCCGGAATCCACACGGGCACCGCCCGAAAGTCCACAAATGTCCTGCCATGTCCTTGGACTCATATGCATCCACTCATATGATCCATACACATACCCAAGTATAATACATACATGCATCCGCATGTTTCTAGGCCTCACACGCATCCGCATGTCCCTAGAATATAGGGATTTGTGACATCCCCCCGGCTTCTAATCAGTTGACCGCAACTGAAAAGCCTCCAGATAGGCCTTCAAAAGATCTGGGTAATCCTCGAAGTAGGCCTCATCCATTCATTTCGCATCCAAAGCTGAATAATTCTTGAACTTCACAAGGTACCTACGAACAAGTTTGCCTCCCGCAAGCTTTCGTTCCTTGTGAAAAACAATCTGTTCAGGTTGAAGAATCTCTTCCAGCTCATCCACCTCGGGTGGGTCTTCCAAAACCGGCTCAAACAGTGTCGGTCCCACATAAGGCCTCAATAGGCTCACATGAAAAGCATTATGCATGTTCCAATGATCTGGGAGTACAAGCCGAAATGCAACATCATTGATCTTCTCCAAGATCTGAAAAGGTCCATAATACCTGTTGGAAAGCTTAGGGTACTTTCCCTCTTTCCCTGGCCTCTTCCGAAGGCGTGCCTTTTCAAATTTCAGCAAGACCCAATCACCTTGTTTAAATTGTACATCCCTTCTATGCTTATCAGCTGCCTTTTTATTCTTAGTTTGAGACCTCTCTATGGCTGTCCGTACCTGTGCAAATGCAGTATCCAAGTCTCTGACATACTCATCTGCTGCAAAAATCTCATCCTTTGTACGAAGGATGGGTGGTAGTACCACCTTGCCATAGATAATCTCAAAGGGCGCCTTGCCCGTAGAAGTATGTACCGTATTGTTGTAGGCAAACTCCACAAGTGGCAAATACTTCTCCCAATCCGATTTACGGTCGGATACATAAGATTTCAGCAAGTCGAGGACGGCTGAATTTGCTATTTCACTTTGCCCATCTGTCTGTGGATGGTAAGCTGATGAGAAGTTCAACTTTGTACCCATATTGTCAAACAATGCGCGCCAAAATAAGCTTGTGGTTCTAGGATCTCTATCCCCCACAATAGATTTAGGCATGCCATGGTGTTTGAATATCTGTGCCAAAAACATCCTAGCCATATGATCTGGCTTTATTGTCTTGCGCACGGGAATGAAATGTGCCTGCTTGCTAAACCTATCAATAATGGTCCAAATAGCATCATTTCCCTATGGCGTCCTTGGCAAATCCATAATGAAATCCATAGCAATGCTTTCCCATGGTTCATTTGGTATAGGCAAAGGCTGAAGCAATCCAAGTGCTTTATGTCGGTCAAACTTGACCTTTTGACATACCATACATTCACGTACATATGCTTCAATATCCTTGCGAATATGTGGCCAAAAGAAATACCTCTCCAAAGCTTGTGCTGTGGCCAAAATGCCTCTATGACCTGCATATGGAGGAGCATGGCACTCATCCATAACCTTATGGCGAAGGTTCTTTACCACACACATACGATTTTGCATCATGAGATATCCATCTCTTATGACATAAGATGGGACAGCAATACCCTCTTGCAAATCAGCCCATACATGTGCAAAATCCTCATCCAGATGATAAGTATTACGCATATCCGATAAGTCCTCATGGTATGCAACTGTAATAGCATGAACCTGTGGTCGTCTAGATAAGGCATCTGCCACCACATTCTTTTTCCCTGGAGTGTGTAAAATCTGAAAATGAAACATTGAGAGGAAATTTGCCCATCTCATATGCTTCTCTGAGAGCTTACTTTGAGTCAAAAAGTATCTCAAACTTTGATGATCAATTTTGACCATAAAATCAGCCCCTAAAAGATAGTGTTTCCAAATAGTGAGGGCATGAATTACAGCCAACAACTCCTTCTCATAAACCTGTAAGTGAAGCTCTACATGTTGCAAGCGTCTGCTCTCATAGGCAATGGCATGTCCTTCTTGGTTCAAAACAGCCCCTATGCAGTCTCCACTTGCATCACATTCCACGACAAAAGGTTTGTGCAAATCCGGAATAATGAGTACCGGTCCCGAGATGATTGCACTCTTCAACTTTTGAAAGGCATCTCTCTCTTCTTGTGTCCATTTAAAGATTGCTTTCTTCTTCGTTAAGTCATGTAACGGAGCGGCAATGAAAGCAAAATGCTTGACTAACCTCCTGTAGTAAGCACATAAACCAAGGAAGCTCCTCACTTCATGGACTGATTTCAGCTCTGGCCATTCTTGCATGGTTTGTATTTTTGCGGGATCCATGCGCACACCATCCTTTGATACAATGTGACCAAGAAAGTGAATTTCTGGGAGGAAGAATTCACTCTTTTTTGCATTTATGTAGAGCTGACTTTCCTTAAGCTCTTTAAACACAATAGCCAGGTGCTCACGATGTTGGGCTTCATTCTTTGAGAATACAATAATGTCATCAAAGAATATACCTGTGAACTTTCTATGCTTTCTGAACACCCTGTCCATCATCCTGTTGAAGGTAGCGGGTGCATTTGTAAGGCCAAAAGGCACCACCAAAAACTCACAAAGACCAAAGGCTGTCCTGAATGCAGTCTTGTGTACATCTTGAGGTGCCACTCTCACTTGATGATACCCACTCTTGAGGTCTATTCGGCTGAAACATGCCGAACCTTCAAGCTTGTCCAAGATGTCGTCAATGCGCGGAATGGGAAACCGATTCTTGATGGTTATCTTATCGAGGGCACGGTAATCAACACACATCCTGTAAGTACCATCCTTCTTTCGAACAAGAAGTACGGGCGAGCAATATGGCGAGGAACTAGGCCGAATCAAACCCTTTTCCAAAAGTTCATTCACCTGTGCCATAATCTCTTCTTGTTGACTAGCACTCACCCTGTATGGTGGCCTATTAGGTGGAGAGCTACCGGGAATTAGATCTATGCAATGATCTTCCGGCCTCTCTGGTGGCAACCTTGCTGGCAAAGCATTCGCAAAACAATCTTTGAACTCATTCAAAAAGTCAAGCTTGTCTTGATCTAATGTACTAACATCAACACTAGAATGTTCAATGGTATCACGTACAAAAACCAAGTAAGAACAAGCTGATTTCTTTATTGCCTTATTAATTTGTACATGGCTTACAAGAGGTATGGTACTTCCAATAGTACCAACATCTATAGAGTGCTCACGGCCTCTATGTACAAAGCTGATTTTCTTCTCTTTGTAAGCCTTAATAGGCTCTAAACGGTGATGCCAGGGCATCCCCAACAAAACATCACAACCTGTAAGAGGAGCCACTAAAAAGCTCTCATAGTCGAGGTAGTCCTGTATATGTACACGGAGCTTACCAATGACCGGAGTTACATCAACCTGTTTGCCCTCAAAGGCGGCATCTGCATTCATTTGCATTCCCATGTCTTCCACATTGAGACCTATGGCGGCAGCCATCTGTACGGATATAAAGTTATCTGTGGAAGGATAATCAAAAAGAAACAAAGCGGGCTGATCCTTCAATTTGCCCCAAGCCTTGCATATGACTCTACTCTTGGGCTCATGCCCTGTATTACCCTGCACATCGGGTACAACATTCACAAGAGGCTTTTGCACATTAGGCTCAGCATTCTTAGGATTCTGTGGGCATTTAGGATATATATGATCTTTACTGCCACACTTAAAGCATTTTCCAGCCTTCCTGTACTCTTCCAATTGCTGTTTTGAGAGCCCAAAATTGTGGCGTTTACCCCCCGGCTTCTTTTCGGAGTCATCCTTTGCATCTCGGCCATCTTTGGGAGCATTCTTAGGTGGCTGTCCACCCTTTTTCTGGTCATAACCAGCCCTGAATTTGCTCTTGTTTTGACCTGCAAATGGCTTATTTGTGGGAGCTTTTATGTGCAAGTTCTCCGCAATCATGGCTGAGTGTATAAGCTCTTGTATGGTCTTATTTGGGTACACTCCCAAGCTTTGTTGAATGATGTGATGAAGCCCCGATTCAAACTTTCTCTTCTTCTCGTCCTCTCCAATGTTCATGAAGGGAGTAACCTTGAGAAGGACTTTCCAAAACTTTGCTATGTATGAAGCAACGGACTCTCCCTCATCTTGGGACAGCCAGTCCCACTCCTTGCGTACATCCTTTGCAAAGTTTGGTGGTAAGAATTGATCATAAAACTGAATTTTGAAAGAAGACCAAGTTGGGGCAGCACTTCCATCAAGTATTTTTGCAAGCCACCAATCACTTGCCATATCCTTGAGATGCATTCCCACATGCCTGAGCATAGACTTTTCCGAAAAGTCTTCATTGCAAAAAGCTATCTCAAACTGTCTAATGAAAGCAAGTGCTTTGGTAGAGTCCATCCGTCCCTGAAAGTTTTCAAACTTTACATCCTTGTCACCGGACTTGAACTCTCGAGGCTTCTTCCTTCTATATGCATCCCTGTGTACATCCTGTTCATCTGCATGATGATGATGCCGCGATGAAGATTCACGATCCCTCTTCGTTCTCTCTTGAGCCACACTCTCCAAATGAGTGGAAAGCTCAACACGAGAACGGACATGTCTTCTTGGAGCAAAGCGGGAATGAGTAGAGGATCCCTCATCCTTACTCTTCTCTTGACCTGCATCAAGCCTAGCACCAGGGACTCTTGTCCTTTCAGCATTTGGCACTTGCTGTGCTCTTTCTGCTTGTTGTGCATCATGTGCATCACCACGGGCAGCCATGAGGGGTGGCTTCTTGAAAGCCAAACTACCATCTGCTTCGGTGTATACATCACCCTTAACCATTAGGTATGCAAGTGCAAGCTCTCGGGGTTTCTCAACATCCATTTCCTTTGCAATTGCTTCAAAAGTGACTTCATGGACCGAAGCCTTTGCCTTCGCAGCCAACACCCTTTGTACATCCGGGTCATTTTTCAATGACCTAAGCTCTTCGGTTTCAGCCCTATAGCGTCGCAGTTGACGCCTCAAAGATTCCAAATCAGAATGCATAGTGTCATGAGTACCTGCATCTCCATAGACATCATTGCCTGCAGCATCTCTTGCATCCTTTGTACCATGAAATTCACGGTCCTGTGTGTTCTCCACACTGTCAGAAATGTGGCTGTCCATGACACTCAAATCAGGTCACCACTTATGATTCCAAGCCTCAGACCGTTTTCCAATGAGGGGAAAAACTGAGCTCTGATACCAATGTAACGGGAGGCGGACGCGTGTATTGGAATCGTATAATTGTGAACAAGATTCTGAGCACTTAACACTTGAGCATTACAACCACAAAGCTGAAAATGACAGTACACCACATAAAGGTTGCATCCGTACGTACGTACGGATCGATCCGTACGTTTATTTTTTTTTAAAAACCCCTTTTTGACCTTCGCCGTGCGATTTTGGCCTTGTTTTGGAATTTCGCCTGTTTCGCCTACAGCGCTCTGTTTCGCTCCGTCTCTGCACACTGTGCACATTGCAACCAGGTAATTCACACGCTCTCTCGCTCATGGCCTTGGTCCCTCATGATGCATCTCTGTCTCGTACTGTACTCTCTCTCTCTCTCTCTCTCTCTCTCTCTCTCTCTCTCTCTCTCTCTCTCTCTGCCAATGTACTACATGATTAATCTCGTCTCTCTCTCACTCCCTCCCGAGTCCGAGGTCCCTCTCCCTCTCTCTCTCTCTCTCTCTTTCCTCCTTTGGAGTATGCTCTACGCTCTCCCTCTCTTTCTTCCTTTGGAGTATGTACTCTGCTCTAAGCTCTCTCTCTCTCTTTGTTTGTGTCACAGAGCTTCCAGGATCCAATATGCCGAAGCCATGCAACCCCTACTGGCAAGAGCACACGAATGTCATCCGTGTTATTAATACGCCGACCCAAGCTGGTTCTGGCACGCGTAGATGGCAGTGCAAGTATTGCAACTTCGAGCTCACGAGCACAATTTCTCGTGTCGTGATACACTTGACAGGTATTGGCACCACCGGCAATTGTGGTGGGTGCAAGCAGGTGCCGCAGGATATCAGAGACAAGCTCATTGCTGAGAATTCATCAACAGCAAAGGGTTCAAAGAAGGTAAGGGGCAACCAGCACACTCAAGATGCACTTCATGATGCGCTTGTGGGGGAGATGGGTGATTCTTCCACACAGGATAGCCAGTCTACAGGGGGCAGAAAGAGGGCCCGTGTCATGCAGGAGGGTGATGAGGATGATGATGCACATGTGCTGCAACAGAGTACTTTGCCTTCACGTGTGTCATCTCTTTCGTGGGTGAAAGAGAGACAAAAAGTGGCTGAGATGGAGATTGCAAGCACTCTTGTGGAGTGCAACATCTCCTTCAATGTACTGAGGACTGATCAATGGAAGAGAATGGTGAGGGCCATAGCAGAGGTTGGCTACACAGACTCGTGGTCCGGGGTGGAGTATAACAAAATGCGTACCACGATGCTTGAAGAGCAGAAAGCCTTGATAGACAAGGCATTGGTACCTGTCAAGGCAGGATGGCAGTCTTTTGGGTGCACCATCATATCTGATGGCTGGAGTGATATGCGTAGACGACACATTATCAATATTTTGGTGTCCTCATGTCTTGGCACATACTTCTTGCGGGCTGTGGATGCAGGAAAGGCAGGAGAATCCATCAGTGCTGAGTTTATTTATCACCACATCAGACAGGCAATTTTGGATGTTGGGCCAGAGAATGTGGTCCAAGTGGTGACAGACAATGCTTCAAATTGCAAGCGTATGGGTGAATTGGTCGAGGCAGAGTTTCCTCGCATTGCTTGGACTCCTTGTGCTGCACATTGCTTGGACCTGCTGATGGAGGATATTGGAAAGTTGCCATGGGTGCAACCTAATGTTGCAGATGCCATGAAGATTACTACATTTTTCCGAAAAAAACATCAGGCTTTGGCCATCTTCAGGAGCCATAGTGCACTTGATATGGTGCGACCCTCGAAGACCAGGTTTTCTTAAATGTTCTTGGTCTTGCAGAGGCTTTTTAGATTGTGGGACCCACTACTACAGACTGTGGTGGACCCGAAATGGAGGTTTATGCACCATGCACAGACAGAGGCCACTAGATACATTCAGCGGAAAGTGCTTGACGAGGCCTTTTGGACAGAGGTACAGAGCTTGACGGTGGCATTGCAGCCTATCCATGTCCTCCTCCGAATCACAGATATGGAGGGCTCTACTCTTGGACTGGTCTATCATCTCTTCATGGAGATGAAGCGCCATATTGCCACTTGTACGACATTGACGGAGTCTCAGTGAGTGTACACTTGGATATTGTTCTTGGTTGATTATATTAATATTAAATAATATGCACATTGCAACAATGAACAATATGTTTAAAGTTATATTATATAATGACTGTTGGAATGTTGGCTTGTCAATTTGTAGCCGTGGTGACATCCTGGCTATTGTAGAGCGGCGATGGACATTTATGAGCCGTCCCATTCATGGGATGGCTGCATTGCTTCATCCCTTCTACAAGAAGCCAGATCTGTTTAGTGAGAGCACTCTGCTCACGCAGAAAGACCAGTACATCAACATAATGTACGACGAGGATGAGCAACTTGAGGTTGATGCAGAGATGGTGAGTTTTATGAACAATCTAGGACCATCCTTTGCTAGAGCGGTGGTTTTGAGAGAGGAGGCGACAAAATTTCCTCTCACGTGGTGGCAGAGCTATGGAAGACAAGGTCTTCCAAAGCTGACTCATCTTGCTCTCCGAATCCTCTCGCAGGTACTCTTGACTCTTTCACAATTGCATCCATCTTTAAAGTTTGATTCATTAAGGGTTTTGACTCCGAAATCGTATCGTGATTCGTGATCGTAAGATTGTTCTGCTGGTGCTTGTGAGCGCAATTGGAGTGCCTACTCCTTGGTTCACACGAAGATCCACAATCGACTTAGTACCGCTCAGCTGGAGCGATTAGTGTATTGCCGAGCTAACATGAAGCTCGTGCGAGATTATCATGCTTTGAGGGCACCCAAGCAGGTATATTTAAGTTTTAATTGTCGTACGTCTTTTGACACATTTCAATATAAGTCATTTCTTGTGGTTCTGACTTGTCGGATTTTGCTTTTCCACAGGCAGATCCGACCCATGTGAAGATGGTGCCAACCTCTACTGAGGGCGACGTGGAGCAGCGTGTCAGAGACGAGCAGGCAGATATTATACGACTCCTTCATAGAGAGTTGGAGAGCATCGATCGTCGTGTCACAAGGTCACGCGCACGGGCTTTGGCGATACCTTTGCGTGAGGAGGCTGCAGATTCAGAGAGCGCTAGACGGAGGAGCATTCGTCGGGGGAAGCTGCCTGTTCGTACGCAGCGGACTCGGGCGAATGAGGCTGTCACTCTCATTCATACTCAGAGTGAGCCAGGAGATGATGATGTAGCACATGGATCTCATGATACATCTTTCACATCATCACATGTGCCCGTGATGGCAGAGCCTGAGTATGACGACGAGGGCAATGTCTTGACAGATGGGGACTTGCTCTCTTCTGGTGCATCGTCATCATCATCATCTGATGAGGAGTTTTGACTCTTAGATCATGTTTCATTGTGGAGTCTAGACTCTGGACTAGCCCTTATGGGCCTTTTGAGGACATTTCTATGATGTAGTGTTGCAGCTTGCTATGTAGTATGTGCATTGTATTCAGTTTGTTTTGAATCTTGATGCATTTGCAGCCTTTTGACATGGATGAGAGTCGAGACTTTTGTTGTGTGGACACTGATTCATCAGTTTATATAGAGCTAACTTCTAAGAGTGGTGATTGGTGATTGAAGATTGATCTCTGTCATCTGATTGAAAAATGGTTTTGGTATCTGATGTTTGATTTCTGAAGTAACAAGTTTTACAACATGCGGCAAGGGTTTTGTGATTACTAATCAAATGCGTATTAGCAAAGACCTTATTAGATTGTCTTGTAGGTCTCTCTCACAATTTAAAATGTATTTGGATCTTTTTATGTTTATTTTGATATGAAATGCCATATAGATTGATATTTTTTACAATGGTACGTATTTTTACGTACACAAAAATTTTATCTGTACGGAACAACGTACAAATACGTACCGTACATTACGTACAGTACGTACACATCAACCTTGATAGACTGACCCCCCCCTTTAGGTTATATTACCAAAAGAGTCTGCAAGTACAAGTTTACGGGTGCCTGGGGATTCACCACCAGCCTGCACCTGATTCTTCCAAATACATCATGAATGAATACATTTCAAACAAGAGAATCTGTAGGTACATCCGCCCTACACACAGGTACATCCGCCCTGCACAAGCCTCTTCACAGGTACATCCGCCCTGCACAAGAGTATCACAATCCTCACAGGTACTCCGCCCTGCACAAGATGTAAATGGATCTTTAGGCCCTGTTTCCACGCGAGAAACTGATCCAGAAACCTGTGTTCTCCGCGAGCAAGTGTTCCCAATGCTTGCCCTAAACACCTGGTACACCAAGAATCCTTGAGACACATCCATGCTCACATATTCCATTGCTGTCCGGCCTGTTTTATGCAATAACCAGTCCAAAACAGCAACTTTCCATCGCGAGAATTCCACCTGTAAAGGGTCCTACAGCCCTGTGGAGGTCCCTAGAGCTGTCCTGTACTGTCCAAGTTGGCTTTGGACACCTGTAACCAGCCCAAAACTCGCAATAACCAGAAATTACAGGTCTGAAATTTACCAACCAGCCCTTTAGAAGAGTGTGGGGATCGATATCCAAGCTTGTGTGAGTCCGGGAAGCAAGCAACCAGCCCTGTAGCAACTCCCAAAGCTTCAACCAGCTCTCCAATGTGTTGAGTTATGAATAAAAACAGCCCAAATGACCTCTTGAAGGAGGCGCCTTTCTCCAGTGCCACCTATGGGGCTTTGGGTTCACATACAGGCTGACAAGTGTCCCCATAAGGTGTCCAGGTAGGTGTCCAGCCCATAGTGCTCCATTTGTCCTGTTTGTATAAGTTTAGGTCCAACCAAATGGGAAATGGCCATAAGCTGTCCGGACTTCATTAATTTTGGTCCAACCAAATGCGAACGCATTATAAGTTGTCCCGCCACTTATTAATGAGTGTGGACCTGCAAACCAATAAACTTTAGTAGTAAATGAAATAAGCTGTAAATTGAGTGTGGACGCACTTACCACCTGCAAAACCCATAAGCCCACAGTTTTAGGCCCAAGCAGGAGTGCACACACGTGTCCACAAGGTGCCCGAGCGTCCCCGGTCCCTCGGACTTCACAAGCCAAAATAACAAGCATTGTCCAGGCAGCAAGACAATGTCACGCAAAGTAAAATAAAGTTATGGCATGCATCATTTATGCATTGTGCACATGTAAACTTGGAGAACCACCTATCATCATTCTTGTACTTGACAATATTCCGCCTGCCATCATAACACACCATGTGTGCATGGCCGGAATCCACACGGGCACCGCCCGAAAGTCCACAAATGTCCTGCCATGTCCTTGGACTCATATGCATCCACTCATATGATCCATACACATGCCCAGGTATAATACATACATGCATCCGCATGTTTCTAGGCCTCACACGCATCCGCATGTCCCTAGAATATAGGGATTTGTGACAATTAGGGGTCCCATAGGGGACAGATTTTGGTGTGTTACCACCTTTTATGTAAGGCAGCCCATGGCTGCAGATTTAGGTACCTTTTTGTACCATAGAATATACTGAATTTCCAGCACTTCTCTCTCTCTCTACTCTCTCTCTATATCTGCGTTTTTGCATCAGATGGTTTTCAAGAGTGTTTAGGGCTCAAAGAAGACTCCCAGAGCTTCTGCGTGTTACATTGGTATCAGAGCATCAGGCTCAGTCAAGCTAATCACTGATTGAGTCCCAGATGATGGTGTACAGGTCCAAGGTACAGGAAAGTACACGGATTCAAAGCCCAAGGAAAGAACACAGATCGGGAAGAACTCCCAGGAGGTTTGTTGGTGGTGTTCCATAGTGTGCCAGAGGGGATGGCAGTTCCGTGAGCCAGATAGGTTCTCAGGCAACGGTCCCAAGGGAGGTTTATCCTCCAAGGGTGATGTGAGAGTGCCAGACTCATTTCTCAAGAAAGAAGACCAAGACGGTGTTCAGCGTCAAGGCAGGAATGGATTGTGGACTAGAGGACAACCGATGCATAGATCTTCATCAGAGACAGAGTGGTTTGGAGAACAGGCCGGGTTTTCAGAGAAAAGGGTTTGCCAGGGATGGATGATGACAGAGGGACTTCAGGAAAAGGATTCCAGAAGAGGCAACCAAATAAAGAGAAGAACCAGAATTTAGGAACCTCAGGTGTAGCATCTGTGGTGGACTTGGAGCAGGGCAAATTGGGATCATGGAGGGGAGATGCAGTCGGCTGGCTGCCAGAAAGGACTCTCGGCTGACATCAGCAGTGCCAAAGATGTGTCGACTGCAGGACAGGTGGTGTCGGCTGCCCATAGACGTGGTCGGCTGAACCAGCAAATAGGGGCAGCAGCACGCGCAAGGAGGAGGACCAGTCGGATGAATTAAATAGGCATTTATGACTGGCCGACCAACAGTCGGCCAGTTCCCCATGTATTCCAAGGGCTATAAATAGGCCCACTTGCTCATCATTGAACTCATTCACTCCCTCTAGGGGTTTGAGTTATTAGGGGTCCCATAGGGGACAGATTTTGGTGTGTTACCACCTTTTATGTAAGGCAGCCCATGGCTGCAGATTTAGGTACCTTTTTTGTACCATAGAATATACTGAATTTCCAGCACTTCTCTCTCTCTACTCTCTCTCTATATATCTGTTTTTGCATCAGATGGTTTTCAAGAGTGTTTAGGGCTGAAAGAAGACTCCCAGAGCTTCCGCGTGTTACATATGTTACATAGGTTTGCCCAAAACTGCACGTTCCTCTGTTCCTTCCAAGCCAGAAGAAAGCAATCTGCTCCATGGGTATGCAGCCATGAGAGCTTGCGTCGCTCCCATGCCAAGAAACATAACCAGGTGACCTTGTACTTACAGCCAATAACCCATGTACACAGTGTACTCGCAGCCAAGCAAAACAGCCCATAAACAGTCTCAAAACATCCCTATTGCAAGGACGATCAGCACACTTGTGCACCTCTGTCCAGCAGCCACCTATGGGTGAAAGGAGTTGTACACTACAATCCAACTATCAAATCCCCATAGGATCTCCTCGTAGAACGCTCCTGGTACAAGACTCGAAACCTGCAAACAAACCAAACAAACATAAAAGGGGTGCATGCCTAACTCACCTCCCAACCTTGACAGCCGTGGGTAAGCCAACAAGTCTTGGTTGTCCCCACCGAGCCACGAGCTGAGCTAACTAGATGGACGTACCGACCAATCTCTACCTCGTGACGTCCCATACCGCCACAAAGCTGCCCTCGCGGGCCTCGAGACTGCTGCCAGCCTCGGCTGCATAAAGCAGGTGCACGTCTGCACTAGATCCAGGCTCCTGACCATAGAGTTCTCACAGAGACATGCGAGACTCTATGAACTAATGACTAACCTTGGCCACCCTTTTATAGGCTCTTGGCCGGTCATCGGGCGTCCACACTTGGGCGCCCACCCGTCCATACTTGGGTGCCCGTCCGTTAGTCTATCCCTAACTCAGCTCGCCAATCAGCCTACCTAGCTCCAAGCTTTCCCAAACCTCGAAGCTAGTCTTGTGTGCGTGTTGCACACAGTGATACACACTGTGCACATGACATACTCCCCTTCCTCTAAGAGTTCACTCCTGAGCTCACTAAAAAGCCAGGGTAATCCCTCTGAAGGGTAGTCAATGTCTCCCATGTAGCGTCCTCCTCAACACGATCCTTCCACTTGATCTTGTATTCCGTGATAACTGTATTACGCAATCGTCTTTCACGAAATCCAAGAATCTTTTCAAGTTCGTGTGAAACAATTGTCATATCCTCGACATCTATGATTTCTTGAGGAGTAACTAACTGGTCTGTTCCACCCAATACTTCCTTAAGTCTACTGACATGAAATAAAGGATGAACTTTCACATGAGAAGGCAAATCCAATTCATATGCGACTGAACCAATCCGTCGTGTAATACGAAATGATCCACAATATCTAGGGAATAATTTCGGAGATCCACCTGTCCGTAAAGTCTCGGAATCTTTCGGAACTCGCAAGTATACCATCGTTCCTTCAGAGAACTCTCTGGGTGAATGATGTCTATTAAAATAAAATCCATCTCTGTCTTGAGCACTTCTAATAGATTCCTTCGCAACTTGTAACATTTCTTGCATATCTTGCAAAAAATTACGTGCTGCATCATGCTTAAGTCCTGAGAATCCACTGTAACAGGTGATCTAGGTTGAAAACCATACATAAGCATGAAAGGACTAAGACCTGTACTCGTATGCTTAGTACTATTATATGCAAATTCTAACATAGGAAGATAATTCTCCCATGAACTTTGCCTTTTGGATACATATGCTCGAAGCATATCCTCCAAAATCTGATTCACTCTTTCAGTCGGGCCATCAGATTGAGGATGACCTGAGAAACTCAAATTCAAAGTTGTTTCCAACTTTTCAAAAACAAGTCTCCAAAAGTCACTTGTAATCTTAGAGTCACTATCACTGACTATGTCCTGCGATAACCCATAGTCTAAACAATTGCTCAATGAACTGTATTGCTAATTGCGTAGCTGTAATGGTCTTCCGTGTCGGTAAAAATCTAGCCATTTTTGTCAAGCGATCCACGACAACCTAAATAGAATCGTGGCCTCCCATGAACTTTGCCTTTTGGATACATATGCTCCCAGAAAGATAATCCTCCCATGAACTTTGCCTTTTGGATACATATGCTCCCAGGAAGATAATCCTCCCATGAACTTTGCCTTTTGGATACATATGCTCGAAGCATATCCTCCAAAATCTGATTCACTCTTTCAGTCTAGCCATCAGATTGAGGATAATCTGAGGAACTCAAATTCAAAGTTGTTTCCAACTTCTCAAAAACAAGTCTCCAAAAGTCACTTGTAAACTTAGAGTCACTATCACTGACTATGTCCTGCGATAACCCATAAAGTCTAAACAATTGCTCAATGAACTGTCTTACTAATTGCGTAGCTGTAACGGTCTTCCGTGTCGATAAAAATCTAGCCATTTTTGTCAAGCGATCCACCACAACCCAAATAGAATCGTGGCCTTGACTTGTTCTTGGCAATCCAGTAATAAAATCCATGGAAATACTTTCCCATTTATTACCTGGGATTTGCAAAGAATGCAACAGCCCAACCTATCTAAAGAGTTCAACTTTGTTTGCTTGACAAACTTGACACTTGAGAACATAATCTTCTACATACCCCGAGAAGTCCGGTTGCTCGCTGAAGCTCTCGCTCCCCCCAAGACTGCTCGCGCTGACTGCACGGCCTCCCCCCCTTTCCCGCCTTCGCGTTTGCCCCCCCCCCCCCGCCTGCCCTCGCGTTTACCCCCCTCCCCCGCCAGTGATGTAGCGCCGCCGTCCCCCTGCTCCTGCTCCTCTCCTTCGCGCCCTCCCGTCTGTCTTCAGCGCCCTGCCCCCGCTTCAACCGCCGTCGCCTTTTCTTCCCCCCGCCCCCCCTTCTACGCGCTGCTTCCGCCTCCCCCCTAGGGTTTTTTTTTGTCTTTGCCGCCTTACACCCCCCCCCTTTTTTTTTCCTTTTCTGATTTTTCCGTCCCCCCTGGGGTTGCTTCCTTTTTGCCTTCCGCCTTCCCCCTCCGTCCTTTGTGTGCAACTCAGTTCTTGCAAGACTCCCCGCTTTCGCTCCGCCTTCGACATAGCTTCAGACACTGATGAAGACTCCTCCCGCCCCGCCTCAGAGGGACTCCCCCGCAGCCCCCTCGCCCGCCCCTGAGGACACCCCCATCAGGCTTTCTCTTTCGCCAGAAGAGGAAGCGAGCCTCGCCGCAGAGGTGGAACGCCTCCAGGCACATTTCACCATCTGCCGTATAGTCGGCACTCGCCCCAGCAGAGGGGAGATCCGGGATCTTCTCCAGGCCCGCCTTCTTGCAAATGTGGGCAAGATCTTGGACGTTCAGCTACTGGGCCGTGGACATTACCAGATCGAGTTCAAGACAGCCCAGAGCGTGGCCAAGGTCCTAGCCATGAGTCCCCTTGACATCAGGGGTGCTCGGGCTTTCTTCAGACCGTGGCAGCATGGCTTTGACCCAGCAGCGGCCGAGCACGGAGAGCGCCTTTTCCATGTTACAGTTTGCTTCCCTGGACTCCGCCGGGAGTACCTTCCGCTCCTTTCTAGGCTGGGAGCATTGGTGGGTTCGGTGCTAGAGACTGGCCCCATAGCAGCTTCAGTGGTGGCCAGAGCAGCTGGGCTACCTTCAGTCAGAGTTTTGGTGTCTGACATCTCCTCCCTTCCGAAGGTCATTCAGCTACCTAGGATAGGGGGGGGATGGATTGATCAGAGAGTGGAGTTCTCGGGGCTCCCGAACCAGTGCTTTATTTGCAGGCAGGTCGGCCATCTGGCCAAGGCCTGCCCTCGCAGGAGACCCCGACCTTCACCGCAGCACAGCAGGCCCCTGATGGCCCACCCACAGATGCGGCTCGGCAGGCAGCCTCCGGGACACCTGCTCAGGCCACAGAGACCTCGGAGTGGCAGCCTGGACAGGGGCGTCGTCGAGGGAGACAGCCACAGCAGCACGCCCAGAGACCGTTGCAGCAGCAACCACAGTCTCAGCATCACTGGGTTCCCGTGAGGAACAGCTTTGCTCCCCTCCAGGAGGAGACCCCTGCGACGACTGAGGACCAAGAGATGCTAGCACCCCCTCCTCCCCCCCCCCCACCCCCGTCCCCCCCTACTGCCTCGCTTCCACCTTCGCCTCCTCCCGTTCCCGCTCCGGTTTCGGCAGCGGCTCCTTCTTCACCCCCCTCACCCGCCCCTCCTCCCCCCCCCCCCCCCCCCCGCCCGCCTCAGCTCCCCGGGAGGCCCTAGCAGTCCCCTGGCGTTCACCTGTAGTCCGGAGGGCTCTGAGCACCGACCTTGCTCGAGCACCGCAGAGGAGACTTACCATGCCGATTCGGGCTTCACGGATATCATCTATCCGCAGTCGGCTGAGTCGCCTCGGCACTAGACAGCGCTCGGAGGCTTTTGATTACTCCTCCACACGGCTTTTTGGAGCAGAGGGCCCCCATGAGCCAACACCCATCCGAGTTCATGTAGTGATACCTCCGGCCCGCGGGGAGGAGGCACTTGATTCAGCGATGGCCTTCTCGTTCCCTCTCTGTGGCCCATGCGACCAGGAGTGGACTCTAGAGCTCGCTCTTAGCACTTTGAAGACTCAGGCAGTTGAGTTTTCTCACCATGTGAGCGATCTGGAGGTGACAGATGTGATAGGCCGGCTCTGGGAGTTGGCTCATTTTTTCTTGGATCCCGGGAGTGTGGATGCCTCAAGGATTCGTCATTTGGTCGTTCGCATAGTGGCAGACTTAGCACGCGACCCTGGATATGTATGTATACACGAGGTTGCTTTGTCTGAGCGGGAGGCAGTCGCCATGGGACACAGCCAACTGGCGCCTGATCCGTGATTCTTGCAGTACACCGGGTGGGCAGATTCGTAGCCGCTCGGATGGGGACTACTCTCCATCCAAGCCGCTTGCGAAGGCCCGTCGTACAGCTGAGACAGCATCCACCTCAGAAGGTCATCCATGAAGATCATGGAATGTACAGGGCCTTGGCGGAGCACATTATATACGCTATCGTGGCTGCTTGAGACAGGAGCTTCAGAGATGCCTGGTTGGTGGCAGCATTGATATTTTGATGATGCAGGAGCACCACTTGGGTGAGAGCAGGATTCGGAGATATGGTTCGGTGATGCCTGGTAGATGGGACACCTTTTGGTCTGCAGGGTTTGGTCCTTTGGGTGGACAGGGAGGAGTATGCATGGTCATTGCAGATGTATGGCGGCAGGCCATTGTGGATCGAGGGATCATTGTGCCTGGTAGAGCACAGTATGTCATTCTAAGGATGCATGATGAGTTATTGGGCGTGCTCAACGTCTATACGCCCAACCATGCTAGTGCCATAGCAGAGTTCTGGACCCAGGTTACGGATGCATTGCCAGAGGCCGCACATTGGTGCGTCGGGGGAGACTTCAACATGCTTGAGGACCCGGCCGATAGGGTGGGAGGCAGTCATGTTACAGTGCACGGCACGGAGCTTGCAGCTTGGGAGCGATTTTGCATGTCACTGAGGATCACTGATGCATGGCAGCATGGGGCCTTCTCCCGCTCTCAGGACAGTCTTAGCTTCTCTAGGTCGGATCGCCCACAGGGAGGGACTAATCTATCACGGATTGATCGCTTTTATGTGGGCGACTGGTTAGGGGAGCGAGGGGGCTCTGTTGGCATTCTCGCTGGCACCTCATTTTCAAACCATGCGCCAGTTATTTTGACACTTGAGGAGAGGACACGGGAGCTGACTATTGTTGACAGGTTCAGCAAATTTGTGATGCTTATTCCTTGCAGGGCCAATGTAACCGCCGAGGATGTTGCCCAGCTATTCATTCGGCATTGGTACCCGATTGGTGGAATTCCTAGGACCATAGTGTCAGACCGAGATGCCAAGTTTACCAGTCATTTTTGGAGAGCATTGTTTGATAATTTTGGTACTAAGTTGAATTTTTCCAGTGCATTCCACCCACAGATAGATGGCCAGACAGAGATATACAACCAGTTGGCCTTTGATGTGCTGAAGTGTTATGTCCACGATCAGCAAGGTAAGTGGGAATCGTTTTTGCCTTTAGTTCAAGCTGTGTTGAATGACTCTTTTTCTTCAGCTATTGGCAGGACTCCATATGAGGCAGCGTTTGGAAGGCCTTTCCAATCGTTGTTAACCAGGACGTCGTCTTCAGTACCGGAGGCGAACAGAGTGACGGAGTCTTACCAGGAGATACTAGAGTCCGTCAAAGACAGATTGGCTAAAGCGCAAGAGGCCTACACTCGACAGGCCAATAAAGACCGAAGGGACATGAAGTTTTCGGAAGGAGATTGGGTATATCTTCGGATTATGAAGCAAAGATTGAAGCAGGTGGGCAAGCGATGCCCAAAGTTGTCTTTCAGGAGCTTCGGACCATTCCCCATCCGGAAAAAGATTAATGAGGTGTCTATGCAGTTAAAGCTACCTCCGAGTTGGACTATGCACGATGTATTTCATGTCAGTTGGTTGAAGCCATATGCAGGTCCACCCCCTTCAGAGGTCAAAGACGAAGCGGAACCAGACATCATTGATGAAGCAGAAGTAATGGTTCCAGAAAAGATCCTTCTGCACCGTTTCAAGCATGGCTCAGGCCGAAGACTACGACAGTTTCTCACGAAGTTTCAAGACCGAGGAACTCATGAAGCGGTATGGCTCGACAAAGAATTTTTCGAAGACTATCCGGCATTATTGACGGATTATTTGGAGGCTATGCAGCTTCCGTCAAGTTAAGCAGAAGGGGATGTCACGTGCATCCCGCACTTGGATGCCACGTAGACATTTCTGTACAGAAGGTGCAAGACCTGGGATGGTGAACTGGTCCCATGTGAGCCCAGTCCGGGACGAGTCAGCCAGGGATCCATCTCAGTCGTCCGAGGTCAGGTGTGCATTGTCCTGCACATGAGTCCAAGGTCAGGTGTGCACTGTCCTGCACATGAAACAGTGCCAGTCCGCACTGTGAGTCTCCCTCTAGAATGATGTCAGTGGTTCTGGGTATCTGGTATGGTACCGGATGCCAGATCACTGAGTAGATTATGTTTAGGACAAGGGGCCAGCCCATAGGGCTACCCCGGATCTGAGTGTGGGCACGGGAATGGTGTAGAACCACCCCCAGGAAGGCCCAGGCTGAACCCACCAGCCATGGAGGGGCTGTAGGACAGCCCTAGGGCACAGATCAGGCAATCTCCAGGAGATTACAGCCTTTATATGGCTGTAGGGCATGTATGGGGCAGCCCATACAGGCTGCCCAGCCCATAGATTGTGGGCAAAGGCTATGCCCAGCCTTCTAGAAGCAAGCGCCTACCTCCCCAGCTTGCTAGGAAAATTATGCAGAATTTATTAGGATTTATTAGAGCATTTAATGCTGAATTTACTTAGTCGTGAGACATGGACTGTTTTTCAGCTGGCCGACTGCTCATGATGGGAAGTATAAATAGGCCAGCCCATAATCCATGTTTCCATCTCATAATTCACCAAGAGCTCCAAGCAACCAAGGGCCAGGACAGCCAAGAACATTGCTGAAGCAAAGGGGTGAAGGACTGAAGGTCAAGGGCAGGTTTTCCAGCCAAGAAAAGGTCAAGTACTTTTGTATTTGTTTCAGATTTACATCATTCTAATAAAGCAAATACACCATCCGTGGTGGGGGCCCTACAGAGGGTAATTGGGACCCAATACTGTGTCCATCTCCCCCTTCTCTCTCTATTTTTCTGCACATCGTCTTTCAGTTGTGCGTTAATTCCGTCGCGAAAAGAGTGCTTTTTTCTGAGTTTTGAAGTACCGATCCTTCTCCGAAGCCTCCGCATATTACAGTTTTTAATTTTGTTTTGATTCTTGCTTGCATTAGGTCATTCTATTTGCATATTTGAGAAGGGGAAACCCCTTATTTCTTTGGTGATTTTGAAGCCCACGAGGCTTTTGATCTTATTGCATTGAATCAAAAAAAAGCTTAGCATCTATGGTTAGCAGTGTAATCCACTCCAAAAACATAAGCCACAAGCTCCATTGGGTGTGGATTAGAGTGAAAGTTGTGAATTTTGTTCATGCATTTAATAAATTTTTATGCATTGCTGGAATTGGTAGCTTAGAGCATCTAAAACCAACCAAAATCAATATAGAAATGTTGGTGGATAAACCAACAAAGAGTTCGCCTTTGCTTTTCAGTGCAAAGCGCATGGAGGCTGTATTGGGCCATGCGCTCATCATGCAAGCAATACAAATGCAGAACCAGGCTGTACAGCAGGCTGTCAGACAGCCGTACAAGAGAACCATACAGCAGTTGCTGCTGTGGCACTGAGGACGCAGTTCGTACAGACGCTGTGCAAGCTGTACAAGAGCTGGACAGTGTGCCGTAAAGTGCTGATAATGGCTGTACAGGGCGCGCAGCTGACCCAGATACAGCTTGAATTGAGGCTGACTTGTCTCAAGACCTGTCAAGCGTCTGTAGACTCTAGAGCCAAGAATCATGAAATCACATCCACTATAAAAGGAGACCAAGAGGGCCCAGAGAAGGCCACGAATGAGAATCATCGATATGTTCAAATGGACAAATGGAGGGTTCCCTATCAAAAGGTAAAATTCTCTGCCACCTTTGCTTTGACAGAGACTAATCTTGCAACAGGTATCTGGCCAAACTTATTAGTGTTTTCTAGCATTCTCTGAATTCATTTCATTTTATATTTCTTGCTCTGGGCATCTCCGATTGCCAACAGTTAGCCTACTATAGCAAATTCAAAGCGGGTGATAAATCCCATCATAGCAAGCTGTTCACAGTGGACAATGGAACCCACAGTAGCAAACTGTCTCAAGTTCATTTCATGTCGTTTAAAACTCATTGAGAACACGAACTTTTCTTCACCTGTGTGGCTAAGCTCATCTGAGATGTGCATTACATACCTCGGGTTCCCTGATGTCTTCGAAGTCGGGAGGAACGCTGAGAGCGAAGCCGTCGCCCTCAAAGCGGTACCAGTCCTGCGTGTCGTCGGCCAGCGAAGGGGGGACCAGGATGGCGGACGAGGCTGAGGCCAGGCAGCCATGGACAAAAGCATGGCGACCAATCAGGGGTAAAGGCAAAGGAGGAGGTGGGGGTAGGGGTAGTGGTGATGCTGCTGTTGATGAGGATGCAAGGGTTGCACAGGGAGCAAGCCAAGGTATGGACGAGACCGGGGTAGCCAGGCGTAGAAGGTTTAAAGCTATCATGTCGACCTACCTCCCGTGTGGCTACCTATAGCTCGCTCTCGCACAAAACCAATTTGCCATAATAACGTATAGCAGATCACTAGGATGGTCGTACCATTGGCCCTCCAATTTGCCATAAGTATATAGCAGATCGCTAGGATGGTCGTACCATTGGCCCTCCAATTTGCCATAAGTATATAGCAGATCACTAGTTAGAACTAAAAAATAACTATGGTCATACCATTGGCCCTCCATTTTCCAGTCATTCGTTCGTCGATTCTCAAGTCGTTCGTGTTAATGAACTTGGGAAGGTCAGCTAGGGTTGCCAGTAAGAAGTAAACTAGGGTTGCAAGTGATGAGTGAGGATTTCAATGGGTAAAATACGTAAACTGGTAAACTAGAGAAATCAGTAAACTATGAAAATTGATAAACCGGGCAATGGAGTAGACCTTGTAAACTTGAAAGGGTAAACTAAGAATTACTAACTAGGGAGATATGTACCTTCATGTATGTTTTGAAAATTCAATTATTCAATTAAAAATAGGGCTAGCATTAATGACCACTTGGTGAGATGAGATGGCTAGCATGAACATTTTAAGGTAATGCTATGTAGGTCTTGGGTTTGAGTCTCAAACCCAAGACCTAGAAAAAATACACAAGTGGGATTTTTCCTCTTATCTTCAAACTTAAAAGAGGGATCTTATTGACAATGTATGTGCAAAGATTAGGGAGCGATAAGGAAGGATGGAAAATCTGCATAGCGACGATAAGAAAGCCGTAGTTATGCATGAAGGGCGATGCATGGCCCATGCTAATGAAGAAGTAAAAATTATACAATAACATTATGCAAGGCTCAACAAAACTTTATATGTTAGCTTGAAGTGGGGTCTTGAATATGGATGATGGATGGAATCTCATCATCGTTTCCACCATCGGGTTCTAGTAAACTAGGGAAGGTAAACTAGGATTACCAAGGAGAAGTAAACTAGGGTTACTGGTGGCAAACAACTGTGGATTTGGGACAATGAAAAGGTAAACTAAGTTGCTACGCTAGTAATTTTTATAGTTAAAAACTTAATATTTTTCGATTATACTATTTTTTGTTGAGATATCCAGCTCAACTAGTGTGGATATGGGTGACATGCTAGGAGGACAGCTCCGCACTCATGCCACTAGCATGGTTGGTGAGCTTATGGGTGATATGTCGTCAATGGTTTACAATCTATGTAACAATCATTTTGGTTTACTAGTGTTGTGGCATGATAGGACGATTGCTTCGTACTTATGCCACTAGCATGGTTGGTGAGATAATGGATGATATGTCACCATTGGTTTACAATCTGTGTAACAACCACTTTGGTTCACTAATGTTATGGCATAGTTATAGTGCTACCTTATATAGTCAAGTTCACACTATGGACTTTCCCTTTAATGTTTTAGAAGGAGAGTATTTTCCCTTATGATGTGTACTCTTATATTTATGTTATGGTTAATATAGAGAAGAGAAGAGAAGAGAAGAAAATTTAGGCAACCATCTCTCTTATGTGCTTGTATGCTCTTATGTATGTGTGTTTGCTTCTACAAGAAGCTCAGCTCACCCTCTCCCTCGCATTCTTCTCATGGTATCAAAGCATCGGTTTGTGTAAAGAGGCAAGCAAAGGAAATGGTACATGAGTAAGGGTAATTCCACCTCTTTCCCTTTGATTGGAAGCAAATCTCTGTGGTGTCAAGAGTAGTAGGCAGGCACAATAGTAAGGTACACTGTCACATCTTGTCGGGTGAAGCAAAGGGCATTATCAAAGGGGCATTATATTGTGTGGGAGAGGTGCATGTAGGACCTTAGTGTTTTCAAAATTTAGATTCAAGACTATTTTGGGTCCCGTTTTGGCTTTGCCAGTTTTTTGTAGGCACGTGGAAGTATTGATTTTGATTGTGTGTGCCCAAATTCTAGTTCGATGTGTAGGAGAAATTAGGTTGTAAGACATTCTCTGAAGAGAATCTAATATTTGTAAATTTACAAGTTGTTAATAGATGTATGTTTATGTGACTAATTCACATTGATGTACAACAGGTTTATAGTATCGCAAGAGGTAGCGGTGTTGGAGATTACAAATTTGTTGTAGGTGCAAAAGTTTATACTAGTAATGTTGTTAGTCATAACCTCTATGGGGATGCCCATTATTTACGAATGTTTATCGAGGATATTTTGTTCCTGAATGCGTCTTATATTTATATCATTTTCTAGGATTCAATCAACTGTGTGCGACGCTTGTATGATATAGTCAAGATTAATGTGTTTAATCGAATTTGTGCAGTGACTAATATTATTTTGATGTAGGCTAATATTATTAGTCATAGTAGAACATTTGTTGGACCAAAATGAGATATTTTGGAAGAATGAGTTAAGCTTCTCTAGAAAATATTTTTTGTATCTGAAATGTTAGCTTTTGAATAAATCAAATCCTCTCATTCCGAGGTTTTAAAAAAAGAGATTTTGGAAGACATGTGAGCACCTATTATGGTTACATATTTTGACATTAATATTTTTGGAAGGCCAATGCCTCAAACCTTTGTGCATACCAAATAGTATTTATACTTTTGGTAGGCCTAATACTTGATAATTATAGCTTGCTATATCTTTTAGAAGAGCTTGTACGCTTAAAAACTCAAAAAGCTCTTTAGCTTTATTTTTGGAGTTGCCTTTTTGAAAAGCAAGCTTTTAATATATATAAATATGGATGAGTGGTACAATGGGCAACACTCATTTAGGGGAGATTGAACGTGTCGACAATGATCTCTTTCTTACTTTCAAGATTTCTTGTTTATTTTATTTTATTTATGTAAGACTCATGCTTTTAATTTGTTTTATTTTATTTATGTAAGATTCATGCTTTCAATTTGTTTCAATTCTATGCTTTACTTTAATTTTTGTGTTTGAGAAATAGGATTCTTCTCCAAGTGTTATAACGGTCTTGACAACAGTATTAGAGCTTTGGGGACCAGTCAAGGAGAAGAATTTTTTGAGACAAATTCAAAAGTAATTTTCTATGGGGCAAAGGGGGCTAAGGAATCAAGGAATCATTGCACAGAAAGAGGCAAAAAGGCTGCAAGCCATCGTCAATAGGTACATATGAATTGAAAGGTTAAGTTACATGGTTGTGGGAACCTTTGGATAAAGATAAAGGAGTTTTGGACCATTGGTTAAACCTTCTTCACCACCTCATCAAAAGCCACCTACCAAAACCACTCTCAAGCTCCAAAACCACATTTCTTTTCCCTCAACCTCTTCAAGAATAGAGGCTATGGATGCATTTAGCAAGAATTAAACATTACTTTTCTTTTATCAGAATTGTAGAAGCTTCAGAATTGTAGAAGCTTCAGAATTGGGATTCTCAAAAAATCAACAGTGTGAGTGGTGATTTACTTTAATTTTTTTTCTTCAAAAATCCTGGACTGGTTTGCTCATTGTCTCACCGGCTCTTTCTCTTTACGCTACTATCGGTAATTTTCCTTTGCTTTTGGTTTGTGCGCTACTGTAGGCTGCCTCCAAGATAGCATCCAAAGCTTTGTTTGTAATAAAAACTTAAAAGCTTTATTATTTAAAATCTCTAAAAGCTTTAAAGCTTTATACTTTATATGCTTTATAAAGCTTTCATGCTTAACATTTAAAAGCTTTCAACCTTCAAATTCTAAGCAAGGCCATTAGTATTTTTTCGCACATATTATTTTCTTGCTTATCATAATTATTAATTAAATTTTTAATTTTATTTTTCCTTCTCCATTCCTTCATCATGACAAACCCATAACCACCTTCTATTTTGGAGCAACTCCCATCTATTTAAGCTTAATTAAATGAGAAACGAGCTAAGAGAATAGAATTGGAAGAACTGATCTCAAACAAGAAATGAGCTTGGAGTGCTTAACCTAAACTCGACATTCGACATACCATCAAGGAGACTTTACAAGAGCAAGAGCAAAAAAAACGAAAGAAAATTAGTCGTAAAGCTTTCACATTCTAGAATTTTAATGTAAGAAGGATGCAAAGATGGTGTTGTCATAGATTAGATAGCTTAATGATTGTTTTTCTAGGAAAGAATTTTTTGAGAAAGATAAGATTAAAAGTGATGCAAATCATTTAATTGAAAGTGCATCGTTATGGTGGAATGCAATCAAGCAAGGATGAGAAAGGCTAAAAACTTCAAAGGAGTTCCAAAATCTTCTTATTAAAAGGAATTTTTTGCCACCTCAATTTTTATTTTTGAAAAGCTTGTACGTTGAATGCTATTCCTTCAAAGTACAATATTAAGACTACTTTTCAAGGAACAAAGTGTAATTGCACTAAGGAAGTGAAAGATGTAGTTTGATCTATTGCATCGTATAGGCAACCTCACACTTTTCTTGTTACACTTTTGCACTCATATGATGTTATTCTCGGTATCCATGGAGATATGAGCATAATCCTTGCATTGATTATAATTCTCATGACATATCTTTTGCATTCAATGGTGGGAATGTATGTTTGAAAGGGTTATGGGAATCTAGTGGTTGTGCACTCCTTAGTCATACCCAAGCTAAGCAAGCCATGAGAAAAAGGGAAAAGACTTACCTAATCATGGTTAATGAGCTTACCACTTCTAAACCAATTTTCAAGGACACCTCGCATGAGCCATTCATTTCACAATTTTTAATTTTTTTAATGAATGAGTTACCTCCTAGACTACCTAATTCTAGACTGGAAGACCATAGGATAGATATCATCCTTTGTAGTATTATGCCTTGTAGAGCTCTTTATAGAGTAAATTTTCTAGAGTGAAAAGAGATCTAGACTCAGATTGAGGACCTACTTTTGATATGAGACTTATTAGGCCTTGTAGTTCAGCACCTGTTCTTCTAGTAAAAAAGAAGAATGGAATGTTTCGTATGTGCATAGACTACTGAGCTTTAAATAAAAATACTCTCAAGAATAGGTATCCTATCCCACATGTGAATGATCTCTTAGATAAGTTAAGAGGACCTAAGGTGTTTTCCAAATTTGATCTTAAATTAGGTTAGAATGGCCAAAGAAGATGTCTATAAGATTTTATTTCACATGCAAATGGGTTATTTATGAGTTTTTAGTAATGCCTTTTAGACTTACTAACGCCTTTATGGTTGTTTTCTATGATGACATCTTAGTCTTTAGCAAAGATGAAGATGAGCACAAAAAACACTAAGAGATAGTATTCAATCTTTTGAAGGAGAATCAACTCTATGCCAATCCAAAAAAAAGTAAGTTCTTTCAAAAAAAATTGAATACCTTGGACATATTGTGTCTACTAATGGAATTTGTGTAGATCCTATAAAGACTATTAGATCATGGCCTAGACCAAAGGACATTCCTGAGTTGAGATCTTTTCTTGGTATATGTTCTTACTATAGAAGATTTATAAAAAACTTTACTTACAAAGCGTATTACTTGACTGAATTGTTGAAAAAGGCTAAAGTTTTTCATTGGACTAACATGCATGAAAAGTCTTTCAATGCTCTTAAGTATGCACTAACCCATACACCTATTTTAACATTTCCTGATTTCCTTAGACCATGTGATTCATGCTAGTGTACATGGTATTGGTGTTGTGCTTATGTAAGATAATCATCCAATTGCTATTGAAAGTATAAAATTGAAACCATCTAAGCTTTAAGTATAGTACTTATAATAAAGAATTGATGTGCTTATACAAGATAATCATCCTATTGCTTTTGAAAGTAGAAAATTGAAACCATCTTAGCTTAATATAGTACTTATGATTGTTGTTGTTCATACATTGAAAATTTGAAAATATTATCTTATGGGTTTTGAGTTTATCATTAAAACTCATCAAAAATGTAATAGCTATTAAAGATCATTTGGAGTTACTTGTGATATTCTACCATTTTTAGGTACACCATATGTGTGACTCCCTTGTATTTGTGTCTTTTTCTTCTTCTTTTTCTTTTCTTTTTCTTTTTTTTTGGTTTTTTTGTCGCCTTTATTTTTGGCTACCACCTTATGAGCAACAAGTTCTTGTGTCTACTCCCTATTTTAGAGAATAGATTCTTATATTTGTCGTGTAGCTTCTGCAATTATGCTTCTCATCCAGAGAGGGGTGAAAAGAACATTGTGAGTTTGTCTTTGATATACTCATAAGTCTTCGTTGCACAGACGTGGGAATTGAATCTTGAATTTGTGGCTCAAGTGTTGTTGAGGCGGTAGGTACAGCTTCTCGTTAATTGCCATTGGTTTTGAATGAACATGCAAGCTCTTGTATATTTATTGAGTGGCTTGCTTGGTGTTGCTTGGGTTTCCATTCTTGACAAACTTTAGGTGAAGTTGTTAGGGTTGAAGGTGTTGGTGAAGTGTTCATTCCTTTGTTCAATCTTGGTGGCAACCATATGATGGGATTACCATCATAGTATCCTTGTTATTGAAGTGTGTGCACAGGCACCCATCTTTGATGAACATTATAAATTGGTGGCTGATGCTTTTGGTGCTGAGGTTTCTTTCTTTGTGCAAGCTTAGGGGAATTTTTGATGCACTTGGGAATCCAAGCTTTGGTATTTCTTTGGTAGTACCCTTATGCTTGCTGTAATCTTTTTGGTACCCACACTTTGTTGAGATGTTGGAGTTCTTTGAGGAACTCACATAGGCTTTTGTGGATGGTGTTGTGGAGTACTTTAATTTTTCCTTGGCCTCTGAGTGCTGCACTGAGGAAGAGGCTTTGATGATTAAGGCACCCAAAGTGGATTGGTGCCTTTGTAGTAGCCTTTTGTAGTAGCCTTGGGCTACAAGTAGCTGCTTCTCCACCCACATTTTGATACCATTAAGATATCTTGATCTTGGTTGTCATGGTGGAGTTTCTTTTTGGTTGATGTGTAAGGTTTGGGGCCCTCCTTGACATTCGTTGGCACTGAGGTTACGAGATTAAAACTCATGGGTATTATTGATGCTGAGGCTTGAGTCTCTTGTGGAGTGGTGTTGTGGCTGATGATGTCAAGGATTTTAAGCATGCAACCTTCTCCTGTGGTAAGGGTGGTGGTTGAAGAAATATGGGATTTGGGGCTTTTCCTTTGAGGTCCTATTAGAGATAGGTTTTCAAGGCAACCATGGTTGCATGAACTTATTCTCCAAGCAAAGTGCTGAGAGCTCCTTGGTTCACCTCCCACAAACTACACGACTCCCATATATGGACTCACACTCTTTTAGTAGTAATATGCTCATCACATGTGCTCGACCACTCTTGTTAGTGCCCGGTCACCCTTGAGTCCGCGTAAGCGGTCATATTGGCTCCCCTAAACTCCACACGTGCCATGTCCAGACAGTTGAGCTCTCTAGGCTCCCAGTAATACCATTGCCGTGACATAACTCCCCCCTTAAGAGGAGTTTTCGTCCTCGAAAATAAAATTTGGTAACCTCTTTCTGAGTGTGCATACCTTTTTCTAGGTAGAACATTATTTTGGTCTATCCTTCCACTTGACTAAACATTCCTGTCGTACACAGAGTGTCGAGTTCTTTTCTCTTGGAAATCCAAGATTTTTTCTGGTTCGTGTGGTAAGGATGGGGTAAGGATGGTCTATCCTTCCACTTGACTAAACAATCCTGTCGTACATAGAGTGTCGAGTTCTTTTCTCTTGGAAATCCAAGATTTTTTCTGGTTCGTGTGGTAAGGATGGGGGTTCAATAAGTTCTACTAGGATCTCTTGATTGATGAGATTATCATCATCACCCACCTTCTTTTTCAATTTTACTGACATGAAAAAAACTGGATAAACTTTAGAGCTTTCAGGTAAAGCTAACTTATAAGCAACACTTCCTACTTTTTTAAGTATTGTGAATGGACCACAATACCTTGGAGATAGCCTTGGACTTCTCCCCTTTTTCAAAGATTCGGAGTGTGCGGGAACCTTTAAAAACACTTGGTCACCCTCTTCAAAGATGATTTGTCTACAATCTTTGTCTGCATAATGTTAAGCATGGTCCTATGCTCTCTTAACATTATCTTTCACAATTTTCATCATCTCCTGGAGATCCTTAAGAAAATCTTTAACCTTTTGTTTCTTTTCTTTCTCGAGTCCAATTGCCATTGAAGCTCGTGGTTGAAAACTATACATCAACATAAATGGACTAAATCCCATTGTTGGATGTTTGGCACTATTATAAGCAAATTCCAATATGGGTAAATATTCTTCCCAATTGGTTTGCTTTTTGCTTACATATGCTCGTAGCATGTCTTCCAAGACTTGGTTGACTCTCTCGGTTTGACCATCACTTTGTGGGTGGATGATCAACTGTACTCATACTTAGCATGGTGTCCAATCTCTTGAACACAGCACGCCATAAATGATTGTTAAACTGTGTATCTCTATCACTAACTATATCGGCAGGTAAGCCATATAGTCGATAGATATATTCAATATGAATAGCCTTGCTAACTTAAGCGTAGTCACTGTTGTTTTTGTCATAATAAACCGACACATTTTTGTCAACCTATCTATGACTACCTAAACCGAATCGTGGCCTCTGTTTGTTTTAGGTAATCCAACTATAAAGTCCATTAAGATACTCTCCCACTTGCCATTTGGGATCTCTAGCGGACTTAGTAAATCACCTACCTTTAGGCATTCTGCTTTATTAACCTGGCACTTTTGGCATTTTAAGACATAGTCCTTGACGTCCTTACTTAAGCCATATCAATAGAATTATCTCTTAACTAGTGCATATGTCTTCCACACGTGGGCATAGTGCGGATCATTAATGCACTTCCCCTTAAGTGATTCCAAAAAATCACTCTTAATTTGAGTAAAACTCAACTCATCGTTAACCATGGGCATACGACTCGATGAGTCAGCTACCACATTGTAATGTCCTTTTCTATATCTCAGTTGAAAGTCAAACTCCTGGAGCAACTCTGCCCATCGAGCTTTGCATCCTTTCACAACTCTTTTTGACTAGATAGCCATTTGATACTCTCATGATCAAAGACTATCTCAAATTTGGCACCATATAAATAATGCCTGCACTTCTTAAGGCATGAATTATAGCATATAACTCCCTTTCATAAGCTAAATAAGTTTGTTGAGCTTTGTCCAACTTTTTACTTTCAAATGCAATAGGTTTCCCCCCTTGTAAAAGGAATGTGCCTACTGCATCATTACTAGCATCTATCTTTACCACCACAAAGGATTGATTCGGATCGACAACTTGGAGAATGGGAGCTATAGCTATAGCTACATGAAGTTTTTCAAAACTTCTTTGCTAGGAATTCCCCCAAAAAGGTCTTTCCCTTTCCTTTAAGCTGATCTATCATCGGAACAGCTATCTTAACATAATTGCGAACATACTTTCTATAGAATCCAGACAAACCAAGAAAAAATTACAATTGTTCTAAGTTTGTGGGATGTGGCCATTTCAATATGGCTTCAACTTTCGCAGATCCATTTGATTGCCATCTTTCGAGATTATGTGGCCTAAGTATTGGATTTCTTTTACGAAGAACTCACATTTACTCTCTTTGGCATAAAGTGAATGCTTCCTAAGTAAATACTTAAATACTTACCACCATAAGTGTTCGAGATGTTCTTTTTTAGTACGACTATAAAGTGAATGCTTCCTAAGTAAAGTGAATGTTCTTTGGCATAAAGTGAATGCTTCCTAAGTAACTTAAATACTTACCACCATAAGTGTTCGAGATGTTCTTTTTTAGTACGACTATAGATCAAGATATCGTCTAAGAAAACCATGATAAATTTTCCTAAATAAGGTTTCAAGACACTATTCATGAGTGTCATGAATGCGGCTGGAGCATTAGTCAAAAGAAGGGCATGACTAAAAACTCATAGTGACCAAACTTAGTTCGAAAAGGTGTCTTTTGGACATTCGCTTCCCGAATTCTCACTTGATGATATTCGAATTATAAATCGATTTTTGTAAAGTACTTTTTTCCTTGGAGTTAATCAAACAACTCATCTATTCGTGGCAAAGGGTACTTATTCTTAATCGTGATTGTATTCAAACCACGGTAGTCTACGCATAGTCGCATAGACTCATCTTTTTTCTTCACCAATAGAATTGGTGAAGCCCAAGGTGAAGTACTTGGTTGAATGAATCCACTTTTAAGGTATTCCTTCAACTGTCGTTCTACTTCTTGCACTCCCTTAAAACTAAGCCGATAAGGAGGCTTACTTATCGGCTTTGAGCCAGGTATTACTTTGATTGAATGCTTAACATCACGGACAAGAGGTAATCCTTCTGATAATTAATTTGGAAACACATCTTTAAATTGTTGTAACAATTGATTTAAGGATTCATTAACTTTTTTATTGTTAACATGCTTTGATTGAAAAGAAGTCATGTAAACACTATGCTCACTGAAACCACTTATGTTTTCACATGCAGAAAAGTAAATAACATCATCCAGAATCAGGTAGCACACAAAGATGTTTTCTACTTCATTAGCTCGTACAAGGCGATTGAGTTTCATAGAGCATATAAGTGGTGAGGAGAGCACATCATGTTCACCTTGCAAATGCACTTTCTTACCATCTACTTCAAACTCAAAAGAATTATGCAAATAACTTCCAGTCAGAGATGGACCAATGTTATATATAACCACTCACGACCTAGAATAACATTCGCTCGAGTGATATGCACAACTTGAAAATCGAAATGCATCTCATGACCTTGAATGACTAATGGTACATCACGAACTACTGTATCCTAGACATCATTATCATAGCCGTTAATCAAAGAAACCACATACTTATCGTCACTTGGGATTTCTGGCAACTTTAATTCTTGACTAATGTATAGTTCATGAAATTATGCATGGCACTATCATCAATCATAACTCGTACCTTGTGAACCTTAACGTAACCATACATTTGAACCAACTCATGTGGTCGAAATGTTGGCACCCACATCGATGATGTTGTTAGTATACACTCAATGCCCACCTCTTAGCATGTATCTCACTTTGATGTATAGTGCACATTTGGTAGGCCCCCATTATGAGGAGTAGCCATGGTGCATATGTCTTTAGTGGGAACCCCGGCTAAGATGCTGATGGGATCTTTATTATGATCATTGATGATGGTTAGGATATGGTCAGGGGTACGAGCGATGTTGTTGGGGGGGTTCCACGGGAGCTAGTAGCCCCCCTGGCAGGAGTTTGAGGGCGGAAGGAATATTCCCTATAATATTCCCTTGGATACTAGGTCCATCATTAGTGGTGGACAGTGGTCGGTGGGGTCGGTGGGCCGCATTCTTGATACACGGGCAGTGACTGTGTCTATGTAGTGTAACCGCCCTTGTTGTATGCGCGTCTACCACACCGCCTACAATACTATATATGGACATGGTTGCCATGAGCTAAGGTATCAAATGCTTGTGAGTATCCACCCCCTTCTACACCTCGTACATACTCCATTCAGAATCTGTCTAGATCACCATCTAAGCTCTACTTGAGAGTGGACGAGTGGACAGCACCATCACTTGTACCTCTTTGGTATAATCAGAAGTTTAAATTATCTCTATTGTGTACCTATTGCATTGTCTATGTGCTTTGTCTTGCTATCTCTTTTCGCTATGCCATATTCTTATAGATGTGACACAACACGCATGAGTAGAATCAACTTAATAAACTTGAACCTCTTTAAACTTATGAGAAGTCTCTAGAGGGAGCACTTGAATAGTGTGCACTTGCTTTTCTTTACTTTGATGACCATGATGCTTCTCATTTTCTTTAAGTTTATGACAATTTAAGCTAAAAATTAAGCAAAAAGCATTCTTCATAAAACAAAAAAGAGAGTTATTTCTTGCAAAATCACACACAAATCTCTACCAAAACCATGTCTTTTTCATGGGAAACCATTAATCAAGACAATGGGCAATGGGTAATGCATAGATTAGAGGAAAACGATAGAAAAATCCAAGGGATAATTCCTCAGCAGTGGCGTCAAAAATGTTATGGCTCACCCAAAACCCCCTTGAAACACATCCCCAACAAGAGATTACATGGTGAACCGCAAATGTTCGTGAGGATCTTTCCAATGGCCGAGCTTATAACCCTTGAGGTCTCCAAGCTCCACAACTCCTTGAGAAGCAATTCCAATGCGCCTCTCGCGGCGGCGAGCGTTGTCACACTGCCACATTGCACTATGTGTACTTGTCCCTCCTCTCACCTCACTTCACTCACAGACACTCATTGCATGCATTAGAGAGAGAGAGAGATCAGCAAGAGCAAGACTTTATTGCACAATGGGAGAGTTCTTTGTATTATGAGAGATATTCACTTATATACATGGCCATAAGTGTTCACACTTACTTAAACTGTGGGGCCGATCGAGCACTTCAGGCTCATACATGTCGAGGCCTTCCATGGTCTCGTCTAGGAAGCGATCAGCCTCGAGATTATGCAAGAAGGAATCTTCTCCTATTATGTCTTCAGTGTCCATTCACCTTCACTTGTTGGGCTTGGAGTCTTGTTAGCTCTCTTTCTCTTCTCAACGTCTTGAGCTTCTTGAGTTGCCTCTAGTTGTGCTAAGGTGGCCTCTTCATTTCTATCACTCACATCTGTTTGTGGCAATTGTTATTCCACTCAAGCTTGTGTTGCACCAATCTCCATTGAGGTGGGCTGATCTGAAATTACTAAATCACGGAGTGGGGAGAGGTTTTTGAAGACTAACTGTGCAAGGCTTGAAGGCGGTGTGTGCAATGCTGACTCTGGAATGGCACTTGCTATCAAGCTTATATTTTTCCTTTCTTTTGTTTCCTATTGCTCCATAACTTGTTGAAAGGATGCAATGTCCTAGGCTACCTCTTCTTCCAAACACTACATCTCTGATTCAACCTATTGGAGGCTGCCCCGTATCTTTTTTACTTTTCTTTGACTTCTTACCACCCTTCAGCTCTTGAATTAGCTCCTTAGTCTCCTTCAGGACCGCTTGTCCCTGTTGCTGCAGCTCTTCTAGAATGAGGGTAGATGGATCCATGGATCCTTCACCCTAAGGTACCTCTGCCTCTCCTGAGTGCCTTGGGGAATGGGAAGATTAGCTACATGGCTGAGTACTTTGGTTTTAGGAGATAAGGATTACGCACCTTGGCTTGGTGTGACTTGAGGTAATTCTCCATTTCTTGGTGTATATACGAAGCCCAATCCTCCTATTTCTCCTCATGGACCTTTGCTATGCGATTGAGAGGGACCCTTTTATATCTGTCCACATTGACTTTACTTACATGAGCATTGACATTGCTCTGCAAGCTTTCTCATAAACTTCATCCTTTATATTTTCAAACTCCACCCCATTAGAGAAAGGAAACCTTCTTCAGCATGTTCTCCATGGGCATATGATCGATTTTATGGACATGTGCCGGTATTGGGGGGGGGGCAACTATAGAGCGTCTCGTATATCATTTCCTCTATGATGAGAACTTGCTTAGTGGAGCCATCCGACTTTGTGATTGTGACTCACTGGGTGTTTCTATCAAAAGACTTTAGAAATTTCGCACATAATTGTGAGTTGATGGTGCAGGGAAGGACCTCTACCATTCTGCCAGGTCCTACCTTCTCAAGCTTGTTCTTGACATCGGCATCTTCTAAGATCTTCAAACACTCTAGGCTATGATACTAGAACATAATCTTCTTGTGAGCTATCTGAATGTCTTTGTGGATCACGGCACCTTGTAATTTATGTGCAATACGGCCCAGGATAAGTGAGCTTGGTGCTGCATGGTGCTCTTTTCCTCTTTTCTACTAGAAGTGACCTTGTGGTACTAGCCTAAGTACGGTTGGGTTTCCCTCAACCTCTAGGTTAGAAGTAGCAGAGAAGACTATCTATAACGTATGAAAAGAACATCAGTCATTGTGTGCGAGCTCGTAGTCCTCCCTTTTTTCTTGTGTGTGTGTGTGTGTATGTGTGCGTGTGTACATTGATGTTTGATGGGAAGAGTGTTAGTGGGGTGAGCAATGAATCAATAAAGGGTGTGTATTAGTGTTTGTTGGGAATTAGTCCTAATCCGTGAAGTAGCAAGCCATGAAAATGGTCGAGCGTGAAGTAGTTGTGTGTAAAAGGTTAATCCATGAGGTGTTAACCCGTGAAGGGTTAGCACATGAAAGGTTAGTTTTTGAAAGCTTAACCCATGAAGGGTTAAAGCGTGAAATATTAACACGTGAAGTGTTAGTACGTGAAGGGTAAAGCGTGAAGTGTTATTTCGTGAGGTGTTAACCTGTGAAAGATTAACTCGTGAAAGGTTAACCCACGAAAGGCGTAACCCATGAAGTAACAGTCCGTTATTTCATGAAATAGCAGATTGTGGTGTCATGATTATTAGTGTGGAATGAGTGTTAGTGGTAGCACTTGGTATGATCAAATGACTTTAAGCGATCGGTGCATTGTTATCCAAACTGAGAGTTTAGTTTGGACTCCATGAAATAGCAGACTTCTATTTCACGGGTTTATTTCCTTATGTCATGTGAGTGGATTTGGTGGGAGGTGTCATCTTCTAAAGTGGAGGGATGATGAAAACAAGAAGGGAAAGGATATATGCAATCGATTAAGAGTTGTAAAATGCAGAAATGTGTTCGAATGTCACCTAAGAGCTCAAACAATGCTTTTATGCAAATGAATGTAACAATCGAAAGTGTGTGAGGAGCTCCTACCTGAGAATCGATGGTCGCAAGAAATCAAATGAGGATGAACACCAATGACGAGAACACACTCCAAAAAGACGATGAATATGGTGATGTCAAAAAGAAGCAATGGAAGCAGGTCAATGAAAAATACACAAAAAGGGAAAAAAAAGATGATATTTATGATCTAGCCGTCGGCCCCGACGGCCATCTTAATTGGGTATTCCATGTGTCTACCTACGATTCATGGAGGGTTTTTTAATCATTTCATGGCATAAATTGGCATGATTCGATTCATGACGTGAACTATTTTGAAGTGTTTCACAACATGAAATAGTCTTGAGCGTTTCACAATGTGAACTAGCCCAAACTGGTTCACGACATGAAACAGCTTGTACCCTTATGCATGCAAATATTGATACCCTATGGTTTCCTTATACTCAAACACTCCAAGGCCACATGTTATGCATTTAGAGGAGTAGAAGTGTACACGTAAAATGAATGAACATATTTCACGGCATGAAAAGCATACCCCTTTACCTTTGTACCCAGTTGCTTAGAGCTGGGTACCCCTCGTCATCCTCCTTCCTTTTATTCCCACGGGAGCCAATGTTGTACTTTGGAGCCTATGGGTATATGTTGTTTGCAACCACTAAGCTATGAATGAGAATTTTTTATTTCCCTTTCATCTAATGGAGGAGTACATCCACCAAATCCTGGTGAACCTGTTTTGCTTCCCGTGCATGTCAATGCATGTCTTCTTTACCCTAGTCCATGACTTGGTTCAGCTTTTCCTCATTGGTGGATGACATTGGTGGTGTCACACTCCCTTGTTTACTTGGTTGAACTGGTTTCTTTCTCCAAACCAAATTTGGTGCTTCCTTAGCACTTGATTTAGCTGGGACTTGGTCCTGTTTGTGCTTATGGCTCTCTTCTATTCTTCTAGAGGTACATGTGGAATTGGGTTTTGGATTGGTTTTTGGTACTTATACCATTTCCTTTTCTTGATAATAGCCCTATGCTGCTAGTAAGTCTTTTCGGACCCACTGCTGTTGAATGTTGAGTTGTGTGCGGGCTTACTTAGATAACAGCTTCTTGTCCTTGGTTGGATTTCCTTGTCTCTTTTCTTGATAATAGCCCTATGCTGCTAGTAAGTCTTTTCGGACCCACCACTGTTGAATGTTGAGTTGTGTGCGGGCTTACTTGGATAACAGCTTCTTGTCCTTGGTTGGATTTCCTTGTCTCTTTCCTATAGCATGGCTTTTTTGCCTCAATACCCATGAGGTTTTGTCTGTATCATAGTATCCTTGTGCTTGAATCTGGGATTTGGGATCCCACTATTATTTTCCTGGATACTTTTGCTACCTTTTTTGTGGTTCTCTAGAATGGGGGGATGAGGTTTTGACGTGGACGCTTGTTCGGTTAAGTCCTTTGCTTCTCTTGGCATTGGTGATTCCATGTCACATGTCACTGCATGTTTTCCCTTATTCAATGGCTTCCATAATGGAACGGTGATGGTTTCTTTGCCATCATTAAGTTGTACTTCTCATTTGCCCATTGGATGTGACAGTTTTTGTTGGCGCAAATCCAGGATCATCCAAGAATCTTCTCCTCTTCCATGGATCCTACAAGGCATAAAAATTACATTTCCAACCAAGGGATTATTTCTGATAGAGATATTAACATTAAAAAATACCATGGTTTTTGTAGTTGTGATAAATGCACACTGCGAACCTGTGCATTAGTGGCCTCAAGGTGGGGTTTGTCTAGAGCTACCCATGTTTCATAGGGATCAAGTTATGACTTGATTCCATATCAATCAATGCAATGCTCTTTAGTGTGACTATTTTTCATAGAGACTTTTATATTGAGGCGTGTAGGCTCCATGTCCAGGTCATCCTCGTCAAGCAAGGTGAGTGAAGCCATGTTCACATGTAGGATTTTCCCTTGGAGTCTTTGTTTTGCTTTGGCTTCCCTTGCCTTGGCTTCTTCTTAAGCTTGTCTGATTTTTTCCTTAACTCTCTTTCTTTTGTTTCAGAAGATGCTCTTGGGTGAGAATTTCCTGGGTTAGGGGTCCGTAATACTTTTTGAGTTTACTCCCATTGATGTACCCTTCCATTTCTACCCCCTCAATCGTTTGAATTCGGACTGGCCCTTGAGGGGTGATTTTGGACACTCTAAAAGGTCCTAGCGCTCTGTATTTTAGTTTCTTTTTCTTAGTGCTCTCAACACACCACATGAGTACGAGGTCCCCCATTTCCAGTTCTTTATGTTTCAGGTTATGGTCAACCCAATGTTTTTTCCGTAGTTTTTCGGCGGGCGGCCATAAGTCCATGCGGTGCAATCAGTCGGGTTCATCGAGTTTCTCCAAGTCAACCAACCTCTTGAAACACATTTTTAGTGAGCCTTTCATGTACGGCAATTTGCAAGCTTGTAACTAAAATTTCCATAGGCATTACCACATCAATGCATAAGCTAGATGAAAGGGAGTGTACCTCGTCGCTACCTTATATGATGTACAATTGGCCTATTGTTGTACAAGCAGCTTGTGCTCCCAATTCATGCGACTGGCTTCTAGGATTTTAGTCAGGATAGCACATAAAATCTTGTTTGTGCTCTCTGTTTAGCCATTTTCTTATGGGCAATACAGTGATGTTTTTGATCCAGCATCTAAATCGCTATTGGCTCTGCTATTCTTTTTATGAATATTTTATGATTTTAAGAGGTTTTTAAAGTTTTTTTTGTTTTGGATGTTTTTTTATATATTTTCAAGATTTTCACTATAAAATAGTAAACAAAAAGACAAGGAATAAAAATGTGCAAGATGCATATGAAAACAATGCAACTATGAATTTTTCCTCTTTTCTTGTTTTTTTTTCTTTATAGAAGCCTAGTTGGACCGACGATCTGGATTTGGAATTTTTAGATTAATGATTTGAATTGACACGATCCATGATTGAAATTGTAGAGATGATCTGAAAACTAGGGCGATCCCAAGCCAAAACAAATCTAAAAATCTAACAATTCAAAAAGTGGAGAGATTCGGATCCTAAACGATCTAAGAGTTGGATGAGTGATCTAAATTTGGCAACCATTTGGATTTGGGATCGCACAACCTAGAAAGTAACGATCTTAAAGTCACATTGCTAATCCAAACTAATGAGGTAGGATCGATGATCTGAAACAGATAGGGATCGATGATCTAAAACAGATAGGGATCGGTGATCCAAATTTGGATTAGCAATCCAAAAGTGTAGTTAAGACAGTCATTCTATCAGCCTCTATGTGCTTTCCAGGTACATCATAGGTCTTTACACAACTTTATACTCTCTTACAAGAGAATATTTGATTAGTACCTTGACATACGCCTTTTTTATAGCTCAGGTGTGTGGAAATTAAGATCACCCACTTTCAACTTTGGTCACAACGATCTAAACTTTGAATTGACGATTCAAATACTAGAGGCGACAACTGAATCCTTGTGATGATCCAAAAATTATAGTGAGTAGAAAACACTCTTTTTGTGAGGATTTTAGACTTTTCGAGGTATTCCTTAATGTTTTTTTTTTGGGTTTTTGACATGATAGTGATACTTAGCAATACTCTCTAATGCCATGATTATCAACTCAATGCTTCAAAAAACAACAACTATAAAGATTAATGGGTGGTTGAATTAAGCTAAACTTGGAAAAAATATAAAAAGTGCTAATGTACACTAATTTCCTAATTAATCCAAGGCTAATGCTCATGATAATGATGAAAACAACCAAGTGGAAAGATAACCTACCTAAATCACACCCAAGGGCTTACTCTTTATTCCATCACTTTCATGAGATAAATAATAGATTGAATATATCAAATTGATCACACAAAACATAAGTAGGTTGAGGATAGAAAGAAAGCCTACTCTAATCACACAAATCCACTCACAAACACAAAGAAAGCCTACACTAATCACATAAATGGACTCACAAACACACCAATCACACACACAATCACTCAGATAAACTCAACATCCTACTTTAAATTCTCATAAGATAAATAATAGATCAAATTAATAACACAAAACATAAGAAGGTTGAGTATAGAAAGAAAGCCTACTCTAATCACACAAATCCACTCACAAACACACAAATCACACACACAATCACTTAAATCAACTCAATATCCTACTCTATAACATATTCCCTAACCATACACCAAGGATTTGCATCCAAGAGCAAGATAAAGCGAAAAAAATATATTATTTTTTACAAGAAAATGGCTCTACTTCTTTCCCTTGTCCAACACTAGTTTTTCCTGGCATTGATGCCACTTATTCATGTCAAATAACTATCTTGCCCTTTTGCTTTACTTCCTTCCCTCATCTAAGACTAATTCTTCCTTCCCTCATCTAAGATTAGTTCTTTCTTGATAGCGGCACTGTTTATTCATGTCAAAGAACTATATTTCCCTCATCCAAGACTGGTTCTTTCCCCGATAGCAACACCATAGGATAGTGGCCAAGCCACTTATCCTGGATCATGAAAGTGTAGTTAGGAGAGATAAAAGAGGCCAAGACGTGTATCAATCCCTCTTGTTTAATACCTTCCTCTACTTTAGGCATGACAATGTTTAATCTAGGAAGCTTGAGCCACTCTCCTCTCCACTCTAGCTCAATCACTCCCTCACTCAAGCTAGCAAGCATGCACACTCAACACATTCTAAGCACGCACACAAGCATTCACACTAGCTCTATAGTGACCTCCACATCCTTCTTCATGGGGAAAGCTTTCAAGCAATCCTAGATCTCATCTTGACACAAAACCCTTATCAAAAGTTGTATATATACAAAAGGGCTTTGCCCCCCACCCACCAACTTAAGTGTATGCCCATTGCCTATCTCTATTCATACATATAAGCCTTATGGTCAGGAAATTATTACACATTAATGGGTCCCATGGCTATACATAATGTAAAATTCTCTTAGGCTAGAGGTATGGATTTCCTAATGTACGAAAAGTGTAAACACCAGCTACTCCTAGTTTGAAGTTATTGTTTGCTCCGAACAGGGATGCCACACTGAGCATAAATTGGGAGGTTATTTCCGTCCTGTCTAATCTAGAAAACCTTGTTCCAAGATTTTGCATAAGAGTTTCCATGGCTGCTAAGACATCTTGGTTCTCATCTTCACTATCTAACAACTTGAAAATTTTACAAATGTTGCCTAAAGTGGCCACATTAGCAAGAATGTCTTGACGAGTCTTCCCTATATTTAGATTTTTTCCAGGTATGGTTATTTTTGCATATGTAAAAATGATTGGTTTCCCAATCATGGACTAGCCTTAGTTCCCTCATATAAGGTCCTCTGAGAATCATTGTGTATGGCCCTCTTCTTTGGAAATCTATCACCACCATGAATGTATGGTGGAAGCTTAGTCCAAAGGTTTTAACCTTTGCATCTTGCAGGATGCCTAAGGGTTTGGTTGTGTTCCCATCAATAAGCGTAGCCACATGAGGCTTAGCCTCTATGAGCGGTGAGCTTACCTAGGCCTCCCATCAATCCTTGGTGATTATACTAAAATGAGAACCACCATCCAAGATCATGGAGACCATTATTCCTTTGTACATTACATATAACAACTTTTAATTCATCGCTTTAGAAATAGTATCCCAACTTGTTTATGGGTACTTTTGGTTGTCCTTTGGTTTTGGTTATGGAGGGAGGGTGCTCAATGTGGCTTGTTTATGGGTACTTTTGGTTGTCCTTTGGTTTTGGTTATGGAGAGAGAGTGCTCAATGTGGCTTCTCCTCTTCCTCATGTTCAAGTTTGACTATGTGGGCTCTTAAGTTCTCATTCATCCAGTTTGACTATGTGGGCTCTTAGGTTCTCATTCAAGTTTGACTATGTGGGCTCTTAGGTTCTCATTCATCCAGTTTGGTAAGTTTATCCAAAGTTGAGAATTTCTATTAAATCTCAAGCTTCTGAGGAAAAGAAAAAGCATGTGAGGCTAGCTATCTCCTGTGGGGAAATAATCACGCTTTCTTACTCACTTTAAGGTGGTGCGCTGGACCACTTCGCTAGGAGGTAATACCTTGAAGGGGATGAAATGAAGTCATTTGCTAATCACCTCCTATGGTGATCCTCCTTCACCACATCTATCAATGTGGAATATGGTTAGAATGAGAGGCAAAGGCTCCAGAACTAGCTCTTTTTACGGCCTCTTGAAAATGGTTATGGGCTTAGATCTCTCCTAGGCTCTATGATTGGCTCTGGTACAAGGTCTAGGATATGCTCAGGTGGGGTCAATGGTCCACTTGCTCAAGTACCGACTCGAATTCAACCTGCACCTTCCTCACAAGCTTTTGGGCTTGTTTTATTCTCTCTTTCTCTTTGGGATACTTCTTGAGTTTCTTTGAAAGCTTTTTGTAATCTATGGACTTATTTTCTTCGAGAATAGTAGGTTTGAGCAGGAAATTACTTGTTGTCTGAACCACTTCGATAGTCATGACATTGTTATCTTTGATTAAATTGATCATGCATTACCGTTTTTGTGTGCTCTTGAGCTCTTCTTCTTCTAGACCTTTGGTTTTAGTTCATTAGCTTTTTTAGGGGGCTACTACAACCTTTTAGGGGCTTCTTCTTTTAGACCTCTAGTTTTACTTCGTTAGCCTTTTTAAGTGCAAGCCCTAAAGGTTATTACAGCCTTTTGGGGCTTGTGCCTCAGGTGTTTTTGCTACATGCTGCAAAGTTGAAGCTTGAGCTTTTTGCTTATTGGGGTAACCTTGGATGTTCCCTTGAATGTTGCCCTCCTTTTATCTAGTTGGAGACTTGTATTGGAATTAAGTGGAGCTATATATGAATTAAGTGGAGCTATATATGAATTAGTCCTCCTTGTAGCTTAACAGGTTAAGGCTCATGGAAGTAGGAACTAATGCTTCTGGCACTCGGGTGAGTCACTCTATTTTGGTGAGTGACGAGTCTTTTTGTGAGGATACTCTCTACACTGTGATGTGGGCCTTTGCATGCTTGAAAGCATTGCATCGGTGGCCTACATGCCATGTTATTGAGGTCTATTTTGGTGCTAGATCTTTGTGAGGACAGTTCGTAATATGGTGCAGACCTTTATATCGAAAGCATTGCATTGGTTGCCTACATGCCATATTGTTGAGGTCTCTTGTTGCACCATTGCTTCAAATAGAGAGGCATATGGGTGAAGCCCATTCAGGATACCCATAGGGATTGTATTTGGTTGTTCATAAGACTCATAACTCATGGGTTTTGGTCTTTGCAAGTAGAGCCACCGAGTACAATCGTAGTAGTGTAGTTCTTAGACAAACAGGTTGAGGTGGTAGTACAACTGAAGGTGGATATGGCAATTGTGAGGGTCTATACATACCTCTCGACAAAGGGTTTTGATATGGAGGGATTGAGGCTAGCACGGCTAACGCTTGCCTTGGGCAGTGGGAGCATCTGTCGTGGTGCCAGAGTCCACCCTAATAGGTCTCCTTGGTACCAACAATGAGCACAAAATTGTTATTATCTAGGCCTCAACATTGGAAATTCCGTACTTGTATGATTTCGGTGGAAAATTACAAACCAAACCATATCTGTTTGTGGAAATAGAGGAACTCACTCTGAGGCTAGCCCTGAGATTTGCCCTTGGGGTTTAGCCCTACCAATTGGTTGAGCAAATTTGCTCTTGAGATCAAACATAAAAATTGATTAATGTCATATAGTCTCTCACGGGGACTGCATCTCATGTGAGCAATGTAGTCTTGCATTGTCTCTCCCTCCTCTTACTCGAGGTTATAGATTTGTGCAATGGGACTCCTCCATGCAAATCCCATAATAAATGTGTGCCTGCTTTGCATTCAAGGGGAAAGTTTGAATGGACAGACATTGATGGGATCATTAATCCCTTATGCAAGTGGGATCAGAGACCTAAATCACTAGCTTGCTTTGCTTTTAAGGGAGAAGTACGAATGAGTAGATCTTGGTGGGATCATCAATCCTTCCCATCGCCTCACAAATTTGATTGAACTTCTCTAGGTATTAGATGGGATCTCCAATTCTATTAGATTCAATCATCAGCCTTAAGATGTGGATTGGCTTTGTTTTGCCCAACTATGAGCCTCTGGATTTTATGTTTAATCCCCCTTCCCATTTTAAAAGCCATCTCATTTATTTCTTTTGAGATGTGGAGTGGCTTTGTGTTGCTCCCCCCTCCCATTTTATAAGCCATCCTATGTATTTTTTTCAAGATATTCACCTCACAGCGGAACGTAAGGGAGTGGTTACACGAAACCTTCTATTTTAGGGTGTGGGATTTTTTACCCTATGGGTTTGAGCTATGTGGTTTCCAATGGAACTACACCCTGGCTTTGCAGAGTAGCTACAAGCTCACTAGTTTGACACATTATGTGAATACCCTTGTGGATCCTTTGGGTTTGAGGTAGTCCCAGACATTGACCCGTTACCCTTCTCCATGTTCCTTGTCTAAATGGATCCCTTGGGTTTGAGGTAGTCCTAGGCATTGGCTCTTTACCCTTCTCCATGTTCCTTGTCTAAACGGAGAGGAATGGAACTTGGGTCTATGGTGAAGCTTCTAGAAGTAATGGGGTTTTATGGAAAGTGGGACTCTTGCTTGTACTTTTGTTTTGCACTGTGTGTGCTTGATGTTGGGTGTTTTATGGAGTGTATTATTCATAATGATACAACAAAAGAGACATGCCTTGAATGTCGTAACTATGGTCGTTGGGCTATTGTTAGCCATGGTCAGCTTAGGAAAATCGACACTAATCATTTGAAATATTAAGGGGGAGCTAACCTTGAAGCTCATGCTCTTGCTCTTGCTCCTACTTTTGTATTGGATTTTTGCCCAAACATATTGGTTTAATGCCCTTTTTCACTAAATTTGTGGTGTTGCTTAAAGCCAATTTGGTGAATCTGGAGCTCGGAGGACTGTGGCAGCTCCCATTTCCAGGTGTTTTGTTGTTCCTTCGCACACATCTACGTTTAGTTAGCTCGTCTTCTCCCATAGCTCCTCCCCACTTAAGATGGATCCGAAGGAGTTCTGGGCACTCTGTTGAGTATTGGCTTATTGGGATCGAAGGCTAGGTGGGTTTGAGGACGTATAGTTTGATGCACTACAGTCAATTGTATTGCCACTTCCAATAATAAGGTTAAGATTAGGTTTAAGGACGTGTGGTTTGATGTACTAAGTCAGTTCTTAGTCCAGATTAGGTTTGCATCACATTTTTCACTTTGGTTTGATGCATCTGAAACTAATTTTAGGCACATGTATTTTTCTCAAGCTACAAAAAAGAAGTTTCTTTAAAGTTGGGTTTTTTTACACACTAGGCTTCTAGATATGGGCTTCTACGGGTTTTCTTTACTTCCCATTACCTCATGCACTTTAAAGTTATTATATGGATTATCGTGTGGTGTGATGGTTTGGGTATAACGTTCAAAGACTCATCTCATGTGTGTGTGTGTGTGTGTGTGTGTGTGCGTGTTTATGTGTGGTGGAAGGCATGATCCTAAGTTTGCATGCGGGCTTGATTACAATTGATAAGACTAAATGTGTAGGATGTTCAAGAAAGGAGCACTTGCAAAGCTAGGAAGATTGGGGGCTTGGACAAAGTATTGCAGATTCATAGTGGGGAAACAAAAGGGGGTGGGCACATTGCCTTCAAGGGGTATGACCCAATAAACACAACTCACTTCATACGTGTGTTTATACGTGCGTGCATGTGTGTGAGGGCACGATGTAAGGCATGTTCCTACTTTTACGTGTGGTTTGGTCCAGATTAAATGTGCATGGTGGAGAGTGGAGCAATTGTAGAATGGGAAGGAGGTAGGGTGAATTAGTGAGCCGCAAAGCAGGGAGAGAGAAGGTGTGGGGCAAGTTGCCTTCAAGGGGTGTGGTCAACATTAACACAACAACAACAACACAACTCCATGTCAACATGGTGGTTCATGTAATTTGATAAACCCAAAAAAGGTTAAACTTAACTTTTATGCCTCTTTACCAACTATACCATGTAAAAGTTCAATTCATTATTAGTTAGTGGAGGAGCTACCAAAACTTACATCCCAACCATTGGTGTTGCATAGGCGAGTGTAAGGCTAAATTAATACTAGGCTTAAAATGGTTACGCATGCCTCTTGGACTATAGCCCACCAACAAGCACCCACACCTCTCAAAGTGGAGGAGTTGGGTTTGAATCTACCCACTCTCCAAAAGTGGAGCTGATGGCATGTAATTTCAATGAATACTAAAAATAAAATAAAAAGATGGATGATTACACACTGAGCAAGTGCTCAATTCCTAAGCAAACATATATGAAGCAAAATGTAGGGATGGCTAGCACAAAAGGAAACGATCTACATTGCTTTTAAGTGAGCTATGCATTTGAGCAAAGCGCTTAATGTTAAGCAAACATGTATGAACCAAAATGTAGGGATGGATAAAGGAATTGATCTACATTGATGAGTTAAAGTGACCTATGCACTATCTTTGCACTAGAGAGATTGCCCACCATCGAGTGTACACATAACAATTGATCCTATATCCGGATGGTGAAGTGATGCCCATCTTTGCATGAGAACGATCACCTGAGCCAATATGACTTCAATTTCACAGATTTTACAAATTTGAGATAATAAAATTTGCAAGCTCAGATGCAAACCTTGATAGTTTGCTAGTTTTTTGAGTACATTGTGCCCATCCACCAAGGGCACTTACTTGCAGCTAAGTCAGCATGGTTATGGATGGGTGGAAGTTAGAAAAAAACATTTTCACTAACAAGTCAAAATGCCTTTTTCTCTCTATTCTTTCCAATCAATATATCGAAAGCTTCCTACCAAAGCACGCAGGTGGGAGCTTACCTTTGTCGATTTTTCCTTCAAAATGTTGCAAATCTATTGGTTTTTTTTGTTGACTAAAATTCTCAAAACCTTGGCCATTTATTTAAAAGTTTCAACCAAATTTCCAAAATAAGTACACTAAAGGATGGTTTTTTAAAAGGGTTGAGGAAATTGTGAACACTATGCCACGCTGGATAATACGAACACAGGCACTTCCCGCCTGATGGGAGGTAGAGAGCTTTGGCCCTGTTTTAGGGTTTATATCGAAGCACGCATTTTTAATGAGAAGGTCTTTCTAGGGTTCCGTGGACACATGTTGCCCATGGCTTAAACTGCTGCTGCTCCGTTATCTGCGAAGAAACCATGGAGGACCATCAGAAAGGAGCCAGGCCATTGCTGCACGATTCCGATTTTCAACAAGCTTGTCAGGATTTCCTCCAGAATCATCACAAGCGGGAGATCGAAACAATCTATTTCGCCGAGGAAGACACTCTCAACTACGCCATTGTCATTGAGTAAGCCTATTATACCATTCGCGGTAGGATTTAGGATCTAAAGCTGGGATTTTAGGGTTGAGAAGAGTGCTTACATTTCAGGGTTTAGGATTAGGGCTCAGGGTTTGAAGACTCAGGTTTTAGGGCTGGGGTTCAGGTTTGTAAAAGGGTTTAGGATGTAGGTTTACGGTGTTTAAGATGTGTCAAGGTTGCAGTTTTCCAAACCATGCCTTTTTATGATTTAAAAGCAATACATTACCTGCCTGTCGTTAGGGTTAGTGTTGGGGTTCAGGTTTGGGATTAGAGTTTAGGATGTAGGTCAAAGGTATGTGTTTAGGAATTAGTGTGATTAGGGCTTAAGGTTGCAATTTCCCAAACCATGCTTTGAGCTTCGATAATCAGACATGCCAAGCTCGGGGTTTATAATTTAGGGATTAAGGTTACCTCTTTTATCATTTAGCAAGACATTTTGCCTTTGTCAAATCAGATATGCTGATCTCTTGGATTTTAAGTCATGGGTAGCAGAATGTCTGTATTTCCGGCCTTCAAAATTTTTGCCCCTTTTCGATGATGCAGTCCAGATGGCACAAGTAAGCTCATATATGTCCATCTTCTCTCATTTTTTTGTCATGCATGATGCAAGCATGAATATTTTGGCAAAAAAAAGGCTTCTTTACACAGGGTGAGATAAAGAATATATACGAGAAGGGTAAGAGTCTTCAAGATCCTGAGATACCGATCAAAGAAAATGTGCATATTCGTCTCAACATTCATGGCTCTGCTGCAGAATGTCCAGGTATTTTGCTTCCTCTTTTCTATAGGGTTAACACCAAAGCATTGCAAGCTACCTACATTCATGAGGGTCAACAGTGCATGTGGCACATGACTAAATGAATAACGATATGTTTATGTATGTATGTATGTGTGTGTGAATTGTTTGTATATTCACACGTATGTACATATGTACTTATGCATGTACAGTGCATGCTGATTAAGAAATAATTGCTTTTCAGAGACTCAGCCCAGTATAAGCAAGATAAGAGTGAAAGACATAGGTCGTCTTATCACAATCAAGGGAACGGTCATTCGATCCGGAGCTGTAAAGTTGCTCGAAGGAGAACGCTTGTATGAATGTAACAAGTGTAAGTTCAGGTACAACAAGGGAAGGGTGGGCTGGAAACCTATCACTGAATTGTGTATGTTCAGGAAAAACTATATTTTGCTGCACTGGAAGTTATCCAACATTGAGTGTGTTTAATTTTGCTATTATAGATTCAAAGTACATCCCGACCTTGAAACTGGCAATTCTATTCAGCAATCAACTTCCTGTCCTTCCCAGGTTAGCCATTATCACGACTGACTTGATTCAAATTTTTCCTGCCTTTATATTTTAGAACACTAATTGCTGTGGTAAAGCATTCAAGTGTTTGTTATTATGCATGCCTTTACCATTTTGCAAGACAACCAACATAAACCAGGTAGTCTTTAATGCACTTATGCCACTGCAAATGAGGTTGCAGCACTCTTGTATCACTTGCATATCACTAATTTTTTGGTTCGATTTGCTTGCAGGGGGGACACATTTGATCGGCCTCGTGCTCTATTGCTAGCCTTTATTGGGCCGAGTATGTCCTTCACTGTCATATGCATGAGTCTTTAGATGCATGTGACAAGGCAACCTAAGGACATTTACACAGTAGATTAGATAGGTTTTAGTGACGGACCATTGTGAGCCCTCATCAGAAGGGTCAAGGTTATTGAGTGTGTGTGAGGCTAGGTTAGAGTTTGCACAGGGTAGCTTAGGTGCAGGCCTATGAAGCAATCAATTAAGTTAATTAAATGGCTTCTGCAAGCCTTACTTGACTTGGTATTTAAGCAGGGCTTGGAAATTGGGATTTTGAGTTTTTTTAAAACCTTTTGCGGAAAGAAGTTTGAGCATTTGTGTGGTTAAATTGCTTTTGGGGAAAAGACCCCATCCATGACTAGGCTTCTTTGTGCAAGGAGGACGTGACATCCTTTTTGCATGAGGATGAGGGGGACGGGGTGCTTACCACAGGGCCCCTGCTGACCATTCAGATCTCGACCCTGACAAGTCTTCATCTGATGCAAATGATGGCTCTGCACATGTAGATGATTAGTCAGATGACTCAACATAGGAGGATGAGCGCAGTGAAAGGGAGGCTGAAAGGAATGATCTCGAAGCCAAATTGGATAAAGAGCACTTATAGCAATGAGATTGCAAAGTCCGTCTAGCATAGTTGGCCATCTACCAAGTCAAGGAAGAAAAGACTCCAGAAAGATGTTGAAGAATGTCAAAAGATGAGGTGAAGAAGCTAGCTTAGACACAAAGAAGGGGTGTTTTTGGGATGATGAAAAAGCAGCCCAGAGGTGGCGCTTGAAGGAAAAGAAGATTCAGGGCCTTGCCATCAAGGCACTGATTGAAAGCATGTTGATGACGTTAGATAAAGTCAAGGTGCTCAACTCTTCTATATACATGGTGGGTGATGTAAGTCACATGGAGGCAGTAAGAGGCAGAGCACACCACACTTCCAAGGAGAGCTGACTACACTTGGGCTTATTTATGATCAACAAACAGAGAGAGATGCGCCCAAGTTGACAACATAATGATGTCCTTGAGTCGTTGGCTGCTCCTTGCAGATCCTTGCCTTCAGATGCAGGCTCGGCCTTGCTCTTGACTGCTCAACAGCTTATGAAGGCTGATTGTGATGAGCATTCTTGTGGGGATGGGTGTGCCTATTTATAGGGTCCGATGGGCTGGTCGGCTGGTATATTTCAGGTTGTGGGCTAACCAATTAGTAGAAATCTCGGGCTGCCCTCTGGTCTTCAGAAGCCATGATAAAAGCTGGAATTTTGGGATCACAAAGATATCCAAAACTGGTTCTTCTCAAAACCAGTTTTGAGAAACCATGACAGAAACCGGAATTTTGGGATCACGAAGATATCCAAAACTGGTTCTTCTCAAAACCAACAATGCTCCATTGATTCTACTCTAATCAAGCAGGCAACACACATAGGATGATAGAAAAGTTAACTTTGTAGATATTGTAGGCTTTGAAACCAAATGGAAGATTACTAGTGTAGTGAAAGTGTTAATAGAGAATCACAACGGAAAACATATGCACATACACAAGTATCTACTCCAATCCTGGTGTAATTCTCAAGAACCCAAGCTTAATTATACAACATAATATGTACAATGCTGTCTAGGTGATACGAAGTGGTCAACAGCCAGGTAAACGTGCCGAGGTTGATGTCCTTCAATTGCTGTCTGTTCTTTGCAGATCCTCACTTTCAGTTGGCTTGCTCTTGATTGCACGACTACTGATGAAGGCTGATTGCTCGATGATGATGCTTGAGGTGGCCAGGCACTGGGCAGCCTATTTATAGGGCCCCACGGGCTGGTTGGCTGCTATATTTCAGGTCCTGGGTTAGCCGATTAGCAACAGCCTACTAACTAACACCACAATTTTGGCAGCCTGTCCTCATGTGGGTGTCCATGGCTGTTAGCTGGCCTGAATCTGCCCTACTTGCTGCACTTGCCCGGAACTGCCCACATTGTTGGACGACTTGCTTCTACCTTGTACAACATGTTGCAGAATTGGCGTTAACACAGTGCTATCTGTTTTGTCCATGCATGTCTAAAAGAACGAGTCCTCTTCTTTTGAAGAGTTCCAGGATCAGAATCCTCAGCTTAGTAAGGAGTCTAAAGTACCGACTAGAATCTTACCTCCAGAAGAAGTCAAAGCTAATAATTGCTCGTAAATGGGATGTTCAAAGAGAGGCTGCCTCAAATTCCAAGACACCCCTTAAAACTTTTCCATCGGGACACTCGTCCTACTTTTCCCTTGACAAAAGGTCTCCCTTCATTGCCTTGGCAAGATAGATGGGTGTTGGGTAAGGCTTAACCCTAATGTGCAGGAAATGGGGGCAGAAAACAGCAGAGGGAGAGAGAGAAAGCAAGAAAGAAAGAGAGTTACATTAACATCTTCAAAAGACCCAAAGGGTCCATGAGACCAAAATATGAGAGAGAGAGAGAGAGAGAAAGAAATAAAGAAAGATATATTAAGCGTCTACTAAAGACCCAATGGGCCTATGAGACCAAAGTGGTACAATAATGTCCATGGCATATCTCATCATGGAATGGAAAATAAAACAGACTGAAAACATAAATATAGCTATCTCATTGGGTGATACAAAACTGTCCATGGAAACTCATCATGGAAAACTAAGAACATAAAAACATGGGAGCAACATCAGCTCCGAGTAGATGGTATACCACTCTCCAAAATGTCAAGCATGGGGTTGACGAGTATGGCCGAGAGGTCTCCCTCAGCTATGTCACCTGGAAAGGTAGCTCGATGGCGGTGGAGCATGTCTTGGCTCTGGAGCTGATGAGGTGATCGTGGTTGACGGGGGGGTCGAGGGCGTCGGGCACGTTGGAGTGCAGAGGCTCGGTCCGAGGTAACTCCTCTCGGGGGAGGTAGGTCCAGAGCAGCTCGTGGAGGGTCCACAAGATCCACTATGTCGGTTTCCTTCACCTCTTGGGTCCGGAAGAAACTGGTGATGGTTGGCTGCTGAGGGAGGGGACGGGGTGGCTGGGGCCTGTGTCTCAAGGAGGTGTCCCTGTGTCTGCGGAGCTCAAGCAGGAAGAGGCCCAGGCAACGCTGGTCTTGGAAGTCAATGATCCTGGAGAGTGGACCGAATCCCTCACGAAATAGACAGTGAAACCTCCCGCAGATCTCATAGTATACTGGGCAGCGGCATATGTAATGCTCCTCTGTCTCGACCTTTGTGTGGCATAGTCGGCAGATTCTCTCCTCTCTGGGTGTTCATACGAGCTTCCCGGCTCTGAAGATGCGCTCAGCTCTACCTGTCTCCACTCTGAGGCGGTGGGAAGAAACCCGTATCTGGCCAATCACAATCCGCATGGCATGGGACATGTGAACACTCAAGTAGCCCGGTTGCTGGATGAATCCATCCTCAGTGAGAGTGAGGAAGTGGTCTCTGTAAAAGTGCATCTTCGTGGGGAGCTCCGAGGGTGTCATCCATGTGCAATGTGTGTAGAGGATAAGAAGATCTGACCGGATAACCCGGTTGGTATCCTTGCGAGACAGTCGGAAAAAAGGGGAGTCCAAACTGTACTGAAGGGGGGGTAGGCGGTCCATGCAGAGCCCGTATACTGAGAACCAAGTGGAAACCTGTGCATACCATACTCCAGAGTGCCCCTCAAGTGCTAGCTGTCTGGAGGACTCCAGGGCAAGCCTCGGGTACCTGTGGGGATCCATGTGACTGATGCGATGAAGGTACGTTACTGTTTGGAAGAGTGTCTCCACTACCATCGGGGCTGCAGCAAACTCTGCCTAGATAATCTGGTGTGGGACGGATGGTTTGCTGCGGATCATACGGGAGAACATCATGACCTGGGGCCTCTCAACTCGCTGCCAATCCTCATCGGATAAATCTGGCCCCCAGAAAGTTGCTCCATATAGCAAGGCTGGTGTGACGAGGGTGTCAAAAAGCCAACCCTTCGTCCTGGGCTCTTGGAAATGTGCTTGGAAGCATTGCCGCTCAAGTAAGCTCAAGGCTGCATATCCCCGCGTCACTCTGGCATGTGCTGTGGGAAGCATGGTAAAGCGTGGGCCACTCAAAGTGACACCAAGGTAGACATAGGATGAGACAATCTCCACAGGATCCCCTCTATATGTGAAGCTCAATCTAGATGTGACGGGGCGGGAGGTATTGAAGACCATTACCTTGGTTTTACCAAGGTTAACAGAGGTCCTGCTGAGTGCAAAAGTCATGTAAGGCATCCAACTGTCTCTGAAGCCCTTTGGCTGAGTCTGAGAGGAGGACGATGTCATCTGCATAAAGTAGTATGGGGATCAATATGCCTGCCAGTGTGGGACCAGCCCTGCCTAATCCATCAATGAAGCTCGAGATCTCGTCAGTGTAGAGGCCGAAAAGAGTGGGTGATAGAGGGCAGCCCTGTTTCACCCCAATGGTGCTGGAAATCTCTTGTGATGTACCTCCTGGGGCTCTCATTCGTCCAGTGACGGACTCATAGAGGGCGATGATGCTCCAAACCATGTCAGATGGGACTCTGATCTCTTGAAGACGGTGTAAGAGGCGGGCTCGCGGTACAGTATCAAAAGCTTTGCGGAAATCCACAAAGCAGCAGTAAATCCTCTGGTGCCGTGCTCTACCCTCCTCGACGATGGCACGAAGGGTGAAGATGTGGTCAAGGGTAGAGTAGCTCCTCCGAAAGCCAGCCTGTCCTGAGGCTCTGCATCCCTGGCTCTCTGCAAATGAATTGAGCTCCGCCTCTAGCACTGATCCATAGAGCTTGGCCAATGTGTGGCCAATCACGATCGTCTTGTAGTTATTAGGATCAAGTGGATCTCCGGCTTTGAGGATGGGGATGATGGTGTTGGTGGACCAACAGGGTGGAAATCCTTCACAAAGGGCTCTATTGAATATGTAGGCTAGTAGGGGTGCTAAGGTATCATGGGCATGCGAGATGTACTCGACAGTGAGTCCCTCATGATCTTGGGCTCGTCCATTGCATAGTCTACGACTGGCCTTGAGGACCATGCCCTTTGTGAAGAAGGTGGAGGTGGTGGGGGTAGGGGTGGCTGATGGGGGATATGATATATATATATATAGAGAGAGAGAAATATTAACGTCTATAAGAGGCCAAAGTGGCCTATGAGACAAAAGTACCAATACATCCAAAACTCAAGGAAACTAAATGTCCCGAGTAGAAAATGAAAAGCATAAAGTGAAAAACAACTAGCTATAACGTGTGGCCAAAGAGGAACTAGTGGCTTGATACAACTTCTAGAAAAAGGCATATATGATAAAAGTGTGGAATTGGAAAAATGGTAGGCTATGGGAAGCAGCTAAGATAGACTCATCCCATAATGTCTCGCATAGGTTGATCCACCATAGACAGGCTGAAGCGTCGAGGTCGTGCCGCTTGACGTCGTGCCAAAAAGAGAGAGAGAGAGAGAGAGAGAGAGAGAGAGAGAGAGAGAGAGAGAGAGAGAGAGAGAGAGAGAGAGAGAGAGAGAGAGAGAGAGAGAGAGAGAGAGAGAGAGAGAGAGAGAGAGAGAGAGAGAGAGAGAGAGAGAGAGAGAAGAAAGAAAGATATATTAACGTCTACGAGAGGCCAAAGTCGGCCTATGAGACAAAAAATAATACAACTGTGTTCTTTTGGTCATGCGAAGAAAAGAAAGAAAAGAAAAAGTGTGCATGTGTCTGGATACAACTGTGAATCATCATGGATCGGTGGAGCCCATATACAAACAATATAAGGGGGGGTGGGGATGTGGATGGAGTGCTAAGGCAAGATGCATCTCTATATGCTGAAGGGGTAGTACAAGCATGCTATGCAGATCTATGTCTAACTCCATCCAGTGCCATAAGAGGGATATAAGATATCATACATCGCCGATGCTGAGGCTGTGAATGGCGTGAACATGTACCTTGAGTCTGAATGAAAGCGAGCTAGCCTCTCCTGTGTCTCCATCTGGTGTCTCATTCGGATAGCTGCTATCTCTCGGTGACGAAGTCGGGGTGCTCTATGTCCAGTTTGTCTAGGTCTCCTCCTGGCTCTCAATTCCTCTGCTCTCTGTACGGTCACCCCACGTGGTACATCAGCTGGCACTGGCATAGCTCTCTGGAAGAAATCTGTGAGCTGGGACTGTCTCCCACCCCTAGTGGGAGCGGGTGTCTGGAGGAGTCTCTCTCCAGAACTATGAAGCTCTAGTAGTAGTCTGCCAAACTGCCGCTGGTCCGAGGCCTCCATCAACTGATGTAGTGAAGAGTGCTCCTCAAACAATCCTGCATATCTATCTTTGACCCCCTGGTGGGCTCTACATCTACATACAAAGTGATCCTCAGTCTCCACCTCCTCGCGGCACAATCTACATATCCGCTCAGCTCTGGGAACCCCGTGCGGCTCTCCCAGCCTCTATCTCTAGCTGATGTGATGAGACTCGTAGCTGTCCAATAGCAACGCGAGAGCTGTGTGGCATGTATACATCCATGTACCGCGGTCGATGTATATGCTCTGCATCTGCATACATAATGCTCCTCACTCTCCACCTCCTCTCTGCACAATTTGCATACCCTCTCCTCTTAGGGGATCCGTGCTGCTATGCCAGTCTCGATCTCCAATCGATGTGATGAGACTCTAAGCTGACCAATAGCTACTCGGGAACCATGTGGTAAAAAGCCCTCCATGTATCTAGGCCTCTCTATAAATCCATCATCAGTGATACTCATGAAGTGATCTCTGTAGTATAGCATCTTCGGTGGAAGAGGTTGTGTAGGTGATATCCATGTCTCTCGTGTATAGAGCTGCCATAGGTCGTGTCTCAATACTCTGTTCCTCTCACTATGAGAGACGGATATGTGGTGCATCCTTGTCATACTGGAATGGTGGTAGATGATCCATGTCTAGGCCATGCTGTGAGAACCAATGTGTGACCTGTGCATACCATAATCCTCTGTCTCCTGCCTCAGCCAGCTGTCTAGATGCCTCAAAAGCTCTGTATGACAATCTGTCCTATGGCATCTCTCTGAATCTTTCTAGCAGGCATATAGTCTGGAAAACGGCCTCTACCATCATAGGAGGCGCAGCAAACTTTGCTCGGATAATGTCATGAGGTATTGACGGTTTGCTGCGTATCATGCGTGCCATCATGAGGGCCTGTGGTCTCTCTATTTGTGTCCACCAATGGGTAGCAAGTCCTGGCGCCCATACCGCTGCTCCATACATCAGTGCCGGTGTGACTAATGTGTCAAATAGCCACCCTTTCGTCCGGGGTTCCTGAAAATGCGCCTGGTGGCACTGTCTCTCTAGCATAGCCAATGCTGCATATCCCTGTGTCAATCTGGCTCTGGCTGCTGAACCCATGGTGAAGCGCGTGGCTGCTGCAGAGAAGGTAACCCCTAGGTACACGTATGATGTCACCACCTCCACCTGGCGTCCTGTGAGAGTGAATGTCAGCTGACTCCTGCCCTGTCTCGATGTATGAAAGACCATAACCTTGGTTTTCCCAAGGTTCACAGCAGTAAGACCCCTCTGTGTGTAGAAATCATCGAGTGCATGTAGATGCTACTGTAGACCTCTTGGAGACTAAGACACTAATACAATATCATTAGCATAAAGCATAATATGTACTGAGGTACCTACTAGATCAACTCCATCTCTGCCTCCCCGTGTAATGAAGTTAGCCACCTCATCAATGTATAACCCAAATAGCGTGGGGGAAAGTGGGCATCCTTGCTTCACACCAATGGTGCTAGCAAGAGTCTCGGACATACCTCCTGGGCATCTGACTCGCCCAAAAACCTGCTCATATAATGCATAGATGCCCCATGTCATATCTGCTAGTATGCCAAGAGACTGCATGCGCTGAAAGAGCCTCTCTCGTGGTACTGTGTCAAATGCCTTGCGGAAATCCACAAAGCAGCAATAGAGCTTTCTCTTCCTCACTCTGGCCTGATTGTTGGGGTAAAGGCATTATGCTCACCCTTATAGTGTGTACTAGCCCATAAGTTCTATAGTACATAGTACACTTAGTACTTTTAATGTACTAAGTGCACTATGTGTACTTGAGCAAATATACATGTGTGATAGGGGAGTCACACACTCATACATTGAGTTGACTTATCCCCACATGTCTCTCTCTCTCTCTCTCTCTCTCTCTCCCTTCTTCTCTGTGTATGTCTCCCACATGAAACCCTAACACTCTACAGCTGAGCTTCCATAGCTCCTTCAACTGGTATCAGAGCCATGGCGATTGCAACTGCAGCATTTGCTTGAAGAAGCAGGGGTGTGTGTCTACAGGCATTTTTTGACGCCAACTGCAAAGGCCACCGGTTTCACCTCTGTAGACTGTGGAGGTAGTAGCTTTCGCTTCACACACCATATCCTCCAGTGCAAGGCAGCGCACAGCATTGAAGAGCCACGGGCAGGGTCGCAGCGTTCTTCCCCTTCCTTCATTGGTCGCTGGTCGCCTGTGCGCAGAGCTGTTGAACCAGTCGCAGGCAGGTGGTCAATAAGCGCACGCAGGCGTTGGGCGGATACGCGCATGCAGGCAGGCGGGCGTCCATACTCAGGCGAACACGCCTATGAGCGAGCCGTCGAAACCAGGCTGGGCGAGCACAACCCGCCACCATCTGTGTGCAGCCCGCCAGCTTCGGTGAGAGCAGGTGCCTCCGACAGTGCCTCTATAGCGTTGGACTCGTCCATCGCCAGGATACCCCGCCCACGAGTGTTGCCGTGTGTGGGTCTGATTCGCCACTACCTGCCAGCTCATAGCCAGCCCCCCTAATCAGCGCTGCCTGTCTACGCCAACCTGCACGAATACAGTTGCCCTCTCAATACCTGCACAGCAGCAGCAGCATCATCAGTTCACGAATCAGAGCAATACGACTCCTCCCTTTTTGCAACAGAAATCAGCTGATTTCAGAGGTATTTGCCTTCAATTTTGGGATTTGCTTGTTCATTTTCATCAATTGAGCAGGTACAGGTCCAAATGGCTCAGATTTTGAGCAAAATTGGCAAAATTGGGTGACATTGGTCACATTCCGGGTCAATTTGCAGGAAATTGGGTGTCAAAATTTGGGGCTTTTGATGTAATTGTGCCATTGGGCATTCATACATGCTGTATGATGTGAGCAATCTCACATTTGGGGCAAAATTGCAGGAAAGTGGAGTGCAAATCAAAGGGCTTTTGTGCCAATTGGGTTGATTTGCATGCAGGCAGCACTGGCATTTGATGCTTTGGGCAATGTGTCAATGTGCCATTAAATCAAGGGGCTTTTATGTATTGGATGTATATGTGGCTAGGGGGAAGCATTGTGAAGACTCTGGATGCCTTCATGTGCATTAATGTACCATGCATGATCAGAAATTGATCTTGAATCAAGGGGTTTTTCAAGATTTTGTGCTTGTTGAGCTTGGCGAAGCAGCAGGGAAGACTTTTATGCCTTGAATCCTCAGAAATCCACTTGCAGTCAAGGGGCTTTTGCTCAATTTCTGTCCGGGACTGTTGTATGCAGTGGTAGGAACTGTCAAGGTCTAATTTTCACTCATTTGGACAGCCAAGAGAGCATTTATTGTTGTTGTACTTGTTGGTACAGATTTGGTACAACTTTGTACAAGTTTTGGCATGGTTGTACATTGATTTGAGTGAGGAAAAGGTTCATTTTCAGCTGCTGTACTTGCTGGTACAGATTTGGTACATCATTGGTGAGCACTTAGTACTGTTGTACAGTACTTTGGAAGGGAAATAGAGCACATCTAAGGTGCTGTCATAAATCTGTAGCAACCAGATTTTGGTGATTTTATCACATTCAGTGGGAGGAGAGTTGCATTCGTGCTTCCGGAGTGGGAGATAAACTTTGGGAGAACAACTGTGAGCACTTTGTGTGCTTTTGGTGCAGTGTTTGCACATCACTTGATGCCCATTCACTCCTTGCAGGAGATGGTCATGGTATGCACTCATGGATCATTGATTTAGGTGCCTCCTTTCATGTCACAGGTTGCAGAGACTTGTTTGTCAGGTATACTGCTGGCAATGAAGGAGTAGTTTATTTGGGTGACAACCATGCATGCAAGATCCTTGGCAGAGGTGATGTGAGGCTTGTGTTTTCAGATGGCTCACAGCTTATGCTCCATGATGTCAGGCATGTGCCTGAGATCAAGAAGAACCTGCTTTCTACAGGACAGCTTGATGATGCTGATTATGTTACCACATTTGGTCGTGGAAAGTGGAAGATTAGTAAGGGCTCACTGGTTGTTGCCAGAGGCTCTAAGGTGGACACTCTTTACTTCATGCATGCTGGTGTTTGTCACCATGCTAATGTAAATGCAATCGAGCTGCCAGAAATCTCTATGTGGCATAGTCGGTTGGGACACATGAGTGTCAAAGGAATGGAGCAATTGTCTCGTTTTGGTTACTTGCCTTCTCTAAAGTTCTCAAGTTTTCAGTTTTGTGAGCATTGTATATATGGCAGGCAACTCCAGTGCCCCCACAAGAAAGCTCTTGGATAGAAAGATGCTCAGTTAGAGCTTGTGCATACAGATGTATGTGAGATGCCTCAGCTTTCTTTGGGAGGGGCAAAATATTTTGTGTCTTTTATTGATGATGCCACACGCAAGGTGTGGGTTTATCCTCTTCGTTTGAAGAGTGATACATTCTCAGTGTTTGAGAAGTTTGTTGCTCATGTTGAGAATCAAACTGGCAAAACACTGAAGGCTTTGCGTTCCGACAATGGTGGAGAGTATACGTCCAAACAGTTTCAGGACTTTTGTGATGCTAAAGGCATCAAAAGGGAGCTCTCTACTCCTTATGATCCTCCACAAAACGGGACAGCAGAGAGGATGAACAGGACCATTCAGGAGAAGGTCCGTTCTATGTCGTCACATGCTGCGTTACCTCATGGTTTTTGGGCTGAAGCTGTTATGACAGCCGTTCATCTTATAAACAGGTCACCTAACACGAGGCTTGGTGGGAAAGTGCCAGAGGAAGTATGGACAGGGAAGTCTCCGTCCTACAAGCACTTGAGAGTGTTTGGTTGCGTTGCGTACGTCCACATACGCAAGGAAATACGCACCAAACTTGATCCTAAGTCTCACAAATGCATATTCCTAGGATATGGTGACAGAGGTGAAATGGGGTATAGACTTTGGGATCCAGTGAATAGAAAGATCATACGCAGCAATGATGTCATTTTTGATGAAACATGCATGTATAAGGAGCCTGGCAGAGTCATCTTTGATGATGATGGACATCATGGACAACAACCAAGGGCTGTAAATCAGCCATTACAGCAGCAAAACCAGCCCTTAAATGGTGCTGAAAATGGTCCAAATGGACAGCCAGAGATGGCAGAAGATATCCCTATGGATATCCCACAGTTAGAGGAGATACCGGGCATGATCTTTCAACCTTATGGCATGGAACAGGAGCCACCAATAGGTGATATGCAGGCTAGACAGCAACCTGCAAATGATGGTCATTGGGTACGGAGGTCCACAAGACCCTCCAGAATCCCTGACAGGTTTGTTCCAGGGGTTGACTACTTGATGCTCACTGACTGTGGGGAGCCCTCATGTTATAAGGAGGCTTTACAGAGGGCAGACAAGGCTCTTTGGGAGCGTGCTATGAAGTCAGAGATGGATTCTCTGCACAAAAATGGAACATGGAAGTTGGTGTATTTGCCTACAGGCAAGAAGGTTTTGCCATGCAAGTGGGTTTAGAGGCTCAAAGTTGCACCTGATGCAAAGCCAAGATACAAAGCCAGGTTAGTGGCTAAGGGCTTCAAGCAAGAATATGGTGTGGACTTTGATGAGATCTACTCTCCAGTGGTCAAAATGACCACACTTAAGAGCTGTATTAGCTTTGGTTGCTCATGATGATCTGGATTTGATTCAGATGGATGTGAAGACTGCTTTTCTTCACGGTGATCTCCATGAGGAGATATATATGCAACAGCCAGAGGGTTATGCAGTGAATGGAAAGGAGAAGCTTGTATGCAAGCTGAAAAAGAGTCTTTATGGGCTCAAACAGGCACCAAGGGAATGGTATCATAAGTTTGATACATTCATGAAATCCCAGGATTTCAGGAGAAGTGACATAGATCACTGCTTATACACCAAGAAAGCTTTGGATGGCAGTCTATTGATCCTCATCTTGTATGTTGATGATATGTTGATTGCTTGGAAATCTCGTAAAGAGATGGATGCCTTGAAGAAGAGGCTGCATCAGACCTTTGATATGAAGGATTTGGGTGATGCAAATCACATTTTGGGTATGCGGATACTTCGGGACAGAAATCAGCATGTGTTGTATTTGTCTCAGAAGGAATACATTGGCAAAGTTTTGCAGAGGTTCAATATGGACGGGGGGAAGAAGACTAGTACTCCTTTGCCTCCATATGTGAAACTCAGTGCTAAGGACAGCCCACAGTCGGACAGTGACAGGGCTGATATGGCCAAGATTCCCTATGCTTCAGCTTGTGGCAGTCTCATGTATGCCATGGTTGCTACTAGGCCGGACATTGCATTTGCAGTGGGAGTGGTTACTAGATACATGGCCAAACCTGGCAAGAAGCATTGGGAAGCAGTGAAAGGTGTCATGAGATACCTGAAGGGCACACTGGATATGTGCATATGCTTTGGCAAACCGGATGCATTAGTGCATGGTTACACGGATTCGGATTCGGATTATGCCGGTCATCCAGATAACCAGAAGTCTACTACCGGTTATGTGTTTACATTCAAAGGAGGTGCTGTGTCATGGATATCCAGGATGCAGAAGTGCATTGCCTTATCTACTACAGAGGCCGAGTATATTGCAGCCACAGAGGCTTGCAAGGAGGCATTATGGCTATCTCGGTAAGTGGTTGATTTGGGTTATACAGGGGATATTCCATTGTTGCATTGTGACAGTCAGAGTGCCATCCAGTTGGCAAAGAACCCTGTCTTTCATGCAAAGACGAAGCATGTGGATGTGAAGTATCACTTCATCAGAGAGGTGATAGAGAAGAAGCAGATTCAGCTTGTCAAAATTCATACGGATGACAACCCGGCTGATCTGTTGACAAAGAGTTTGCCTCCAGAGCGATTTGCTCATTGCAGACACTTGATGGGCATTGGATGAGGCCAGTTTCAGCCTTGATATGGCCTTGTATATTATGATGTACATGCTGATTTTTCTTTTCCTTCATTTAAGGGCACTTTGCCTTTAAGTGGGAGGTTGTTGGGGTAAAGGCATTATGCCCACCCTTATAGTGTGTACTAGCCCATAAGTTCTATAGTATATAGTACACTTAGTACTTTTAATGTACTAAGTGCACTAGAGCAAATATATACGTGTGATAGGGGAGTCACACACTCATACGTTTAGTTGACTTATCCCCACATGTCTCTCTCTCTCTCTCTCTCCCTTCTTCTCTGTGTGTGTCTCCCACATGAAATCCTAACACTCTACAGCTGAGCTCTTCAGAGCTCCTTCACTGATCAATTATACATCTCAAAGTGAATACATGGTTAGTGGTAGAGAAAGCTCTCCTGAAGCGTGCCTGCCCTGATGAGCGTAAACCCGCTTGCTCAGCGTATAAGCTAAGCTCTTGCTCCAACACTGCACCATAGAGTTTGGCCAACACGTGGCCAACCATAACCGTCCTGTAGTTGCTCGGATCAAGCATATCCCCTGTTTTGTGGATCGGCACAATGGTGTGCATCGTCCACTTTGCAGGCAAACCCTCTGCTAGTGCCCTGTTAAACAGGTGTGCAAGAAAAGGAGCCAAAGAATCTAGTGCATATATGAGATGCTCACCCTGTAGGCCCATATGGTTGGCGGCCCGTCCATGCTGTAGGCGGCGGATAGCTTCCTTTACCATGGAGTGGGTAAAGAAGCTAGCTGTGGTAGGTCGAGGCTCCTGTGGCTGAGGTATAGGTGGCTGCTGTGGGGCGTGGTATAGGCCCTCTGCATATGTGTGCCATGTCTGTGGGTCTGCAATGGGTGTCGGTGTCCGGGGCTCTCTGAAGTGCCACCATGAGATAGGGCTATCTCTACTCATGAAGAAATGAAAGATCTCTAGCTCCTGTATCTCTGCGAAGGCCCGCCTTTTGCGGCGAGTAAGTCTCCTCATCTCTCTCCTCGACTCCTGCTCTGTGATGGCTCCCAAGGCTCGCTGTATGCGGAGCCGTGAGTATAGGGCTCTGCACTCGTCATCATACCATCTGTTCTGGGGCATAGTCCCAGATCTCGCAGGCTCTCCTGAGTGGACACGATGTGGGAAGCTCTGTAATGCAGCCGTGTGTAGGAGTGATGCCAGCTGGGCTGTAATAGTATCCATAGGTGCCAGGGGATCCATGAGTAGGAGCCCATCCTCTACTCTGCCAGTGTATATGTCTGCCATGTCATGTGTGAAGTAGATGGTAGTGTGTGGCGTCGGTATGTGGGGGGATGGTGATACTGGTGATCCGGCTAGTGAAAATGCCAGGTATGTATGATTTGCCCCAACAGGACAAGGTGGGATGGAGAATGAGGTGGGATGGAGAATGAGGTGACAAGCTGTGATGCCTCCAAAGATCCCATAATGTAGTCCACCACCGTGCCTCCGGTCCGTGTATGACCCCCATGTGGGAAGCATGTCAGCCCTCTTGATCCCGGCCACTGTAGCATCCCGTTATAAATAACGAGACAATGCCTGGCTCCCAACTCTAGTAAGTGGTCCCCATAATGTCCTCTGTCTGGTCCAGTGTCCTCTGATGCCCGACTAGCCCCTATCTCCTTTGGATCCACAGGGTGGAGGATCTCCATGTCATCATAGTCATACACCTCACACTGTCTGCCCTGTGTGTGGGCATTGAAGTCACCTGTATGAAATACTTTCCCTAGTGTAGAATAATGCATAATCTCCTCTGACAGACAAGTGTATGGCGAGGCTCCTGTCTCCTCCTCTTGTGGCATGTCCTCTGTAATGACATAGGAGGATCCTGATGGAGGAAAGTAACATAGGGCTATGTATATAACCATGTCATGTGAGAGCTGTAAGCTGATCCACATGTATCTGGCCTCTGGATCCTGTGCTACCACTCTCAGTCTCCCCTGTAGCTCCTGTCTGAATAGAACTGCTACTCCCCCGGACCCTCTTGAGGTACCCTGGTGTGTGGTCCTCCTGTATGCTGACTCCCACTGGAATCCCTCTACTCGTCGAGGTAGCCCTCTCTCTGTGCTCTGATGTGTCTTTGTCAGAAGTATGATGTCTCTCCCCACCATAACATGCTCCAGTCGTCCAGGCTGCACCCATAGTGAACCATTACAGTTCCATACTGCCATGTGTATCTCTGTCAGTGGCTTGGTTTGTGTCCCATAGGGCCCAAACCGCTAATCCATGGGCCGGCCATCAATGATGACCCGACCATACTATTTTCTGGGATACTCAGAGTGCTATTGCTCTAGCACATAATCCTGTGATATGGGGACGATCCAAGCATATTGAAGTGCATTATCATTTTGTATGCGACTAGGTCGAGTTGGTGGGCCTTCTTCGATTTGGCCTACCAAGGACAATGTGGCTGATCTCTTCACCAAACCACTTTTGAGAGCTATTATGGAGGTGTTACTTCAGCACGTTGGTATTGGACCGCCCCTTTGGCGTTGAAGAGGAGGTGTTGGATTATATCATCTCCAGAGGGTCTACATCACCTTTTTTTTAATGCTTGTATTGGCCATTTATGAGGCCCTGCATTGGCATATCTTAGTAGAGATTATTTAACATTTTTCTACTATTTTTTTTTTGGGTATTTTAAGGTCTTTTTATAGCATTTTATGCTATTGTCTTCGTGTCGGCTTGCTACAGCTGGCCGACTAGCACTCTGTGGGAATATGTAAGGGCTGACTCCCTTTCCCCCAGTTTATTGAAGCCTCTGCTCCAAAACAGAAAACGCAGCTCTCTTCTGTTCACAGGTCAGCGTTTTTCTCTGATAGCATATGAAAGAAAGTGAAGCAAATAGAAAACACAGATGTAGGCCTAGGTACAAGACGTGTAAATGCTGGAAACTGATGTTTATTGTTGAAAACTGAGCACGAGGGAAGCCCGTAGGTGCTGTACAATGATAAGAAGCAGAAGTAGCTGCTAATGACCTCAACAGGATGCAAAAGATTGAGATGAAATGGGGGAAAGGGGGACAACCCTTATATTTTCCCCAAGAGAGCTGGTCGGCCAACTGTAGTAGGCCGACAGCTCCACAATAGCATAAAAATGCTATAAAAGCATAAAAAATAGAAAAAATACCTAAATAAATATGCACATGCAGGGCCTCATAAATGGCCAGTACCAGCATGAAAATGATGCAATAGACCCTCTGGAGATGATATATAATCCAACAGTATTCTATGCATTTAGTGTTATTTTCACATATTTTATACAGTATACAGGTTTTTATATCAAAGGATTACTAAAGTCTTAGAGATGATTTTGGGGAATTTTTGAAACCTTAAGGATGGATATGAGATGAAGTTGAAGGTCTAAGAAGGGTGTGGGTTTCCGTGACTTCTATCATGGGTAAGATCTAATCATATGTATGGATGTCAATGAGATATCCTAGGATTCTAGAGCAAAAGGGATTACCATGCTGAAAAGCTTAGGGTTTGACATAATTAATGTTTACAAATCTTTTTCTTTCACTTTATATTATTTGTGAATTGAGTCATTATTTGACTTGGCCGGTGGTACGGGGTGAATTCCATGCTAAAAATTGTGGAGTTTGTGGGTGCCACACGGGCTAGAATTCCATGTGAGTTGCACCTGAGAGGTGGCTCATGTGATGGCGGTTGACATCGGGACTTCGAACCCTCACGGTTGGGTGTGGGTGAACTTCCGGTATGTCTAAGGGAGGAACGGGGTAGGTGGTCTCTATAGAAAAGGCATCGTAGGGGAATCTATCCTCCACGATGTTGTGGCAGCAGGCCATTCCAACCATTGGCAGGGAGTGGTACGATCTTGCAGCCATTAAGGGTTGAGAAGATGAGACCATTGGCGGGGAGTGGTACGATCTTGAAACCATCGAGGGTTGAGGATATGACCTACATCCCTACCAAAGGGTTTCTCATTTGGTGAAGTGTGTTGGCTACACCAAACAAAAGATCAGAGGCCTGTCCTGCTGCCATAGCCAACGTTTGGAGGTATTGTGGGTATAATTAATTAAAAGCTTAACCACTTTGGTTTAAGGATTAACCCAAGATTAAGTGCAAGTGGTCTGAGTTTTTTGAAGTATTTTTTTGTGGCAGGCTTGCTCAAATACCCATTTGCGTCCATGAACCCATGAGAAATCATAGTTTAGGTTGCCTTGTAATGCCTATATTTCACTAGTGGATTCCGTCTTTGATGTGTGCTATACGTCTCATCATTGATATGTATGCTACCAAGTTGAATCTTCTTGCAAATCAGTAATGAACATGGCATGTATGTAAGCATCTTCCACATCAAGGCAAGTGGTCATAAGTCCTTCGTTTGCTAATCATTGTAAAGGACACTACCATTATCCAGAGTATCACCGCATAGACGGGGACTTGGCAAGACCCCCTACTCATCATGGCACACGATGAAATCATCAAGTTTAGTGGTATTGGATTCCACACATGGCAGTCAAAAATCATGTATGCGCTCATGAAGAAAAATCTTTGGGGAATAATCCAAGGGAGGGACACTCACGCAAGCTTAGGAACTGCATGGAATGAGAAGAATGAGAGGGCCTTGGGACTCATAGCACTTGCATTAGATGATGAGGTCATTCATCATATCAGTGGGATTGAGAAAGTCAAGAGGAGTTAAACAAATTGTTTGGTACATAGGCAAACCATTCTAAAGTTCATTTACTCATGCAATTGTATTAACTCAACCTAGGTAATAGCCATGACCTAACAAGTCACATCAACAAGTATAAAAGCATTAAGCAACAGCTTGCCACCATTGGCAAGATACTTGATGATGATGAAGCTAAGGCTATCTTGCTTGCTAGCTGTGAAAGGAAAGAAGAGTATGGTAACATAGTTGAAATCTTGTCTAACAACTCTACACTAACCTTGAATGATGTACAAGCCTCATTGCTTGAACATGAGCAAAAGATGAAAAGCAAATATGATCAAAGGACTTCGCACTTTATGCTGGTAAAAGGGAATTGAAGCCAAGATGCAATCATTGTGGCAAGTTAGGCCACACATTCAACACATGCAAATTCAAAGATAAACCAAAGCTTGAATATACGGTGTGTGGGAAACTCGGACACACGGAAAGCAACTGCTGGTCAAAGAATCAACCTCAACAAGCGAATGTGATGGAGGCCTCCTTTCCAAAGGAGGATATTGAAGTACTTTTTTGAAGCTATGGAGTTTAATCTTGTTGTATTGTTTCTACCCCCTGGCACCGATGATGTAGCCATGGTAGAATGATGTAAGGCCAAGATGCCTAGTTGTATGTTAGGTCAAGATGCCTATGATGTGTACCTCACACCTAGATGTGCCCTAGATGGCACCAAGGGGGGGTGTTTTAAATGTGGTGCCTAGATGCACAAGGAGTATGTATCAAGCGGGGGTGTGTGAATGTGTGTGAACAGCCTTTAGTAGAGAGGAGATATTTGAAATATTGTGGAGTTGAAGTGGCATCACTAGTGTCCACTTGATTTGTAACCCTTTGGCTATATTAGAGCCACTTTGGAATGAAGAAGATATCTCTTTTTTGGTCCACCAAGTCGTGATCACCTCATTACATACTTGTAGTATCATTAGTGTATTAATCACCTCTCCCCCATGCCCTAAACCATGGCTATCCTCATATTCCATCCACCATAGCCTTCTCTTTGCACATGCATTCATCTCCAAAACCCTTATCTCAAGTCATTGTGAGCCCTCAAAAGAGGGGATGAGGTTGTTGAGGTTAGGATTTGCCTAGGGTAGCTTAGGTGTAGGCCTATGGTGGGATATGGGTATCCCTCAAGCAACTTGCTTATGAGAAGGATGAAGCTGGGAACCAAAGTGAAACTGAACATCGGGTGTTGGACACACTTGGACATTTGCGTTCATGGAGGCTATGGACTCCTGAGGATGACTGCAGGAAAGCATTCATGAGGACTAAGTCAGGGTGGAAGCAGATGTAGATAGGATTCAGGGTGCTTGTGGGCAGGTTTTTGGGACGAAAGTCCTTGGCATGGGCAACCAAGTGGGGGAAGGCCAAAAGGGTGAAAATCAAACCTTAGTAGGTGATTTCACCCCGAAAGGCTGCCTGACTGCTGGTTGGATTAGCGGACAGGCAGTAGGAGATTAGCGGACAGGCAGTAGGATAGGAAAATCAACTCGTAAAAGTCCTCTTTCCTTCACTCATCACCAGCCAGCAAGAGGCTTCACAATCCATCATTGCTTTCAGCCAGCACTGAACCAGCCTGGAAGTGCAGCATATAATGTCGCCCATCTTGAGCATTGGATTGCTGGAAATGGGGTAGAGAGGGTCAAGGAGAAGGGCCCAGTTTGTTAACACACATGAAAGCATGGTATAGTAACAATAGAGTTCATAGCCATAGCCTTTTGTATTATCATTCTCATATCAATAAAACCATTACTTCATGCAAGGGGCTCAGGGCCGCGCGCGCGGGGGGGGGAGGGGGGGGGCTTGCTGTGGGACCCAGCGCTAGTGTATGTGTGGATGGTGATGCAGTATCCCATTGCCTATGTGATCAAACCTCTATTTAATTGAGTTAATTTGTATTTGCAAGCCTTACTTGACATTCACCTCCAGAGATTTGATAGACTCAGCATGGTGGTTTACATATAAGTTCTGCACCAGGGTGAACATGTCTTACTACATAAACTTGCACCTATTTCTTGGGCATTGACGATCTGAGCAGAGATTCTATAGCTGCTAGTCTGTGCCACTAATGAGTCCAAGGTCTGAAGCATTGTCAGTGAGTTATCATGATGCTAAGATTGCACTTTTGTGCTAGTTGCTACATGTACACCTCACAAAAAATTACGTCCTGCTAGGTTGTACTGTGCTTTGTTTATGTATGCACGCCAAATAAAAGAGTTGTTTATGTATGCACGCCAAATAAAAGAGTATGTGTGGATGGTCATGCAGTTTTCCGTTGCCCATGTGATCAAACCTCTATTTAATTGAGTTAATTTGTTTTGGCAAGGCTTACTTGACATTCACCTCTAGACTCTGCATGGTGGTTTACGTTTAAGTTCTCCACCAGGTTGAACATGTCTTTATACATATACCTGCACATAGTTCTTGAACATTGACGATGTGAGCAGAAATTCTATAGATGCTAGTCTCTGCCACTAATGAGTCCAGGGTCTGAAGCACTGTCAGTAGTTTCTCATGAAGCTAAGATGTACACCTCACACAAAAAATTATGTCCTGCTAGGTTCTAATGTGCTTTGTTTATATACTTTTCTTGATGAATGTCCTTTTTGTTGAGAACAATGGGGGAAAATACAAAAAGATGAGGTGTTTATTTTGTACACAGCATATCTCCCTTAAAAACTTATGTAAATGCATGCTTAAAACCCTTTTTGCTTGCTTCTAGTACACCAATGTGCTTGTTTGAATTCCTGTGTCCTTTTGCAGCGCACTAAGCCATGCCCTGGAACCAGTTTTCACTCTGTTGAAGGGACGACAGTGTGCCATGATTACCAAGAAATCAAAATACAGGAGAATATGCAGATGCTTGGTGTAGGTTCAGTGCCAAGGTCCATATCTGTAGTCCTGAAGGATGATCTGGTGGATACAGTAAAAGCTGGTGGTAAACTTCTACATGCTTCGAACATTCAAGAAACAACAAGAACGAACCTTATGGTGTGGTTTTTGGCTTTGATACAGTTGATCTTAAGGAGAGAGTTAGATACTATGCATGTGTGTTACATGCTCTCTGATGCCTCTCTGAGTCTCGTTTCTGGCTTTGTAGATGATATCGTTGTGACAGGGGTACTTTTTGCAAAATGGCGCCCCCTTGTAAAGGATGCCCGCTGTGATCTGGAGCTAATGTTACTGGCCAACTTTATCAGGCAAGATGCAAAGAGCACATAAGAGTTTCCAGTATAGTAATAAAAAGAGTGTAAATAATTTACATGTATGTAGACATTTACACGCGTGCGCCAATCTGTAAAACTCTACAAGTGTGCTTTATTACAATCACACAAGGGGAAAAGTTACGGGTGAGTGGTAGAAGCCTAAGGGGTGTGTGATACTTGTCTATGTATTACCTTCTTGGCAAGTATTTAGGCAGAGGAAGGTGCATATGTGTTTGTGCACAAAGTCTCCCCAGGAAATTGAGTCCATAACAACTCTCAATGATGATAGCATACATGTTTTAAAATGAGAGTGGTTCTTATGGTCAATATTATACACAACTCTATGCTTGATTTTTTAATGGCTCAGGAAATCCAATGAATTTCGCTTAGCAGAGGACATTTCAGAAGAAGTTCTAGGACAGTTTCAACAATTCTGGGACCGATACCAGCAAAATCCATTCAAGGGTAATTCAAAGGCTGTACTTTTATGAGGACTTTTGTCTTAAGCTGAGTTGATTGATAAGCTTGGACAATGCTTTCAAGTGAAATTCTGCCGATGTGCAACAACCTTATTAAGCATTGAGCTAATGGAAAAATTCAAAGGGGAATTATGGATTTTTGGGGCTTAGCATACATACTGAATGGCTTAAACGAAACTCTTCTTTATGATAGAACCTGCATTCTTATAGATGTGTTTACATTTCAGAAAATAATAAAGTGACACCCTTTAGCTTCCATGTGTTACACTTACGATGAGATTCAAAGTGGGGACATTTAGATCATAGTCAACAGAAACAAGAAACGGGAACCGAAACGTTCGAGGAATGGAAAAGGGGAAACGAGTTTTTAGGGGTGGAAAAGACCGTTTCTTGTGACAATATCACTTGGGAAACGAGAAACGGCCATGGAAATGGATGGGGTCCTGAAACGGGGAAACGCGTTTCTAGGGCTGAAACGTCCATTTCCTGTGACTATGATTTAGATACCAGTTTTGTTCAATTTGGAGCATCACAGAAATGTTACCCCATCATTGCCACATTGCTATTTTGCAGACTATCCAAGTATATGCAACCCTGGACTATTTAGTTAATGAGAGGGTTCTTCCAGCGTACTATTTTGTACTAGGTTTACTCAGCAGTATGTCAAAAGATAGCCTCTCTACCAAATCTCTTCAACAGATGAAATTTGGGAAGTCAGAAGAGGCTCAGAGCTTAGACTCAGCAAAGGAAGCCTTCACATCTGTGACTATTCTGTGTGCTGCAGTTTTAGGAAGACAAAGGTGACGTTGCATTGGTTGCTTGCAAGAGCACAGCCATAAATTATTAGTCATGTTTCATGCCTTAGCAAATGGCATCAAGACCACCATGGGTGCTACCCCAGTTCTCATAGAAATTGAATCTGGACATGGGCTCTTTGTGATTTTAAAGAAAGGACTGGACAGGGCAAGGAGGAAGGTGAAAAGGCTAATGACCTGCACCTGTAGCAAGAAATTTTAGATGGTTCCGAATGAGGTGTTTCAATACGTATGGTGGGCGTGCACATTTTATGAAGAAGGAAAACTTATCATGGACTCTGTAACAAAAGCCAGTCGCTGAAGGGCTCATCCCTATGTGTGGTTGCAGGTAGGAATACTATACTGCAGAGCATCTGCCCTCAAATATATGGGCTCTACACTGTAAAGCTTGCAGGTAAAACTTGTGGATAAGAGGCTGTTTTGTATTGGGCATTCATGGCACCCCATGCCAAAAGATGTAAACAATCCATTTTCTTCTGTGCAGTTGCATTGACTCTTATAGGCGGAGTACAGCATGTAGATGCCTCAGGGACAAGGGTGCGAGGAGAGTCCCATCTTTTACTGGTTGGCGACCCTGGTCAGTAATCTTAAACTGCTAAAAAATGTGAAATTTAGAACTTTATTTTCTGTGTCGTAAAGATATTTGGCTTCTCTGTTGGCCTGATGACATTCATTTTGATCTTATTACCTGGCTTTAAGGTACTGGGAAATCCCAATTTTTGAAGTTTGCTGCAAAGCTGAGTCATCGTTCTGTCATGACAACCGGCCTTGGAAGCACCAGTGCAGGGTTGACTGTGACTGCAGTAAAGGATGGTGGTAAGGATAATTCAGGCAGTGCTGCTTGGTAATTTTTATAAAGCTTGGTTGTATCTTATTAGTGAGTGAACATGCAGTGCAGCAAACAAACAGTCTGCTGGTCTGTAGCCTATTTGAAAGGTTAAAAGCTATTGAAGTAGGTTCTTATAAAAATTTGAGGGAACCAACACGCACATGCACATAGACAAGGTATGGAAAGCAATTGACAATGCATCCACTCAACCATAGGCCGATTTGCTCGGCACCACCCCCAAGCACAGGGGAGTTAGATGGGATGTAACGGTTGAGTATGAGGCCTCCAATTACTGGACTATGCTACTTGTGAGCAAGCATGAATTACATCTTGTTGTACTATGTACGGTAGCCGCCCTCATATTTGTCAGGTACGAAAAAATGGTACTGGTATAGGACTTTTAAATTTTTAAAAATAAGTTCGATTGAGGTACGATCCACTTTTAAAAACACTTGAAAAAAGGATATTTGTACACATTTAGATATGCAAACTCTAGAGAAGTTGTAACTTGTCATAAACTAGAAAAAAGTTAAAACAATAGTACAAAAACTCAAGAGTCATGAACAATGAACACTGAACATGCCATAAATAAGACTCGTGGCCCAGGACCTACAATAGGAAATACAAAAAAGTGTGTTGTGACTAGTCACAACACTAAGTACAAAAATGTCTAGAGTCTAAACTCTAGACTCTAGTTCTCCTCCTCAGAGAAATCACTAGGGGAAGGAATGCCCTTGCTAAAGGTGCTCCCATCATCAGAGGCCAACCCAAAACTGCCCTTGCTAAGGACATTGCCCTTGTCATTGTACTCGGGTTCTCTGATGCTTGCAATAGGAGCATCCTCTTCTTCAACAATAGGTGCTAAAGTGCTCCTCGAAGTTGAGCCGGAGGCACGCCTCATATATGTAGCCATTGCGGTCGAAGTAGGTTGTCGAACAGTGCATTCGCGGCCTCCTACTCGTGTGCCACTTCTAGTTCTGCGACCTTTACGAGTACGAGAAACTCGACGGTCAATCTCCTCTAGCTCCTTGTAGAGACCGGCATGTATGGCCTCCTTATCTTGATCTCGCTTCTTGTGGTTACTCTTAAGAGTGTCCACTGTCAACTTGAACTCGTCGATATTCACCTAAAAGCAAAGTTCAAACATTTATAAATTATTAGTCACGACTCATCATTCATGACATGCTATAGCCTATGAATCATCATTAATGAGTCGAACTTTGAACTCTGGAGATCTCTACTTGTTTTGGAGATCTCCATGTCATGCATCTTCTCCGCCGTGCGCATGTTAGCACGACAATATACAAGCTGCTCTAATTGCATGGTGCTGAGACGGTTTCGTATCTTTGTGTGTATGAGTGAGTAGGAACTCTAGTTTCTTTCACATTTCCCCCAAGAGCAATCCTATGAAAAAATAAGAGAGTTAGAAATTAGAATATAAAAACTAATTAGTAGTTACTACTCTAGAGTATGTATAATAAACTTTAAAGTTAAAAGTCGTAAATATTCAATAGTTACTTGTGACAAGACTTTCAAAGCCACTTTTTGTATGTGAGCCATTTGATAACCAAATGACTCTTACCAAAAAAGTGCCCGGACCATTGACTCCCTACTCGAGCAAAGTGGGTTCATGAAAGCGTCTCCCCTTTGATGATTATGCCGAATGAGCTCTTGGAGGAAGTCTCTTTGCTTGTGAACGGAAAGTATCCCTTGCAAGTAGGCATCGCGATTCGAAAGTAGCTCCTCATTGGTGAAGAGCCTTGGTACTTTGTAGGCGGGATGCAATAAAGCTGCAAGACAATGGATAGGTCTATGCATCCATTGCCACCTCCTCTCCACAAGCTCCAGATCGAATCGCGTTGTGGAGTGGGTGGAGGCTCGGTGGAATCCCGAGAATGCAAAAAGTTCACTTTAAGGTTAAGCCTTTAAGGAACGAGAACGAGATGTGAAAACGAGATTTGAAAACATGGGACATGGGTTTACCTAATCCCCTCCATAGGAATGTTGGGGTCCTCCTCATCAAGCACGGGAGTCGCATGAATCTCCGCTAGAGCCTCTCGCATGAAGTGGGTTAGTAGCTCCCATGCGGAGCCCTCCATGTCGGCCATGCGCAAAACCCTATATAAGGGAGTCACCGCAATGACAATGGCACACACCACGTGCCAAAAGGACTCCCTCATGCATAGCCGTTGAACGGCTCGGGCCTCGTCTGCACTAGTCACCATCTCCTCTCTTAGCCATGTGACGAAATCCGGGGAGACCACGGTTGTCTGGAGCTTCGCTTGCTCGTCGTATAGCCTCTCTAAGAGAAGCCACATGTAGGCAAACCGCGTGGAAGAGGGCTTCTTAAGCTCCAAGTTGCTTTCTCAACTTAAGTTACTTTCTCATGAAACATAGCGAGTACCTTTATCTTCTTTGTGAAGAAATTCACAATGGATAGGCCTTGTGCAACCACCCTCTTCACCCACTCTAGCTTCCCCCACATCGTCCATGAGTAGGTCTAGACAATGGGAGGCACAAGGAGTCCATACAATGAATGGAAACTCCGCCTCTACCAAGCGCCCCATTTTGCGGCAATTGGACGCATTGTCCATGATGACTTGAATGACATTTTTATGCCCGATCTACGTGTAACACAATGGACAATGCAATGACATTCTTAGAAGCTTGAACATAGATACTAGAGAGTCGAGACTTGAGAGTTAAAACTTAAATCGCAATGCACATGTGACATGTGACATGTGACATAGTACATATCTCTATGATGGCTTGTTGCATGTGACGATAGATAAAGTTCCCCGATGTTTTTTGCCTTGCCTTTCTGGTATCCATGGCGCGTAAGAAGTATGTGCCGAGAGTGCATGAAACAGGGATATTCATGATACCCCTCTTCTTCCGATCATCCATCGGAGAGGATAGAGCAAACATACTTCACCCATCCTTCTCGCACGGGTGAGTTTGTTGTTGATCCTTTGCCTCTTGTCATCAAGTGCGGTGGTGCGCATCTCATGGTAGGTGATACCATGCCATTCGCCATGGGATGGTCCCACCTCCGCAATGGCCTTCACCATTTTGTGCCATTGTGGAACCTTGAGCACATGGAAGGAGAGATTGCAATTGATGACCGTGCGTGCAATCTCCTCATTTGCGGCTTTCATCTTTGCCTTCACATAGGTGAGGTTGTTTATGTTTGTACCGATGGCAGTTTGTCTCATTACCGGAGAGCTCTTCTCCCTTGGCCTTTTGAGTGGAAGTTGGAACCGCCCGAGGCGGAGCCGGATGGGACGGGCGAAGGAGTCACGGATGCGGAGGTACCGGACATGGAAGGTTCCCCACGTCCACCTTTGCCTTGGTTGCGGATGAGTGAGTACTTCTACACTATACCATCCGCAATTTCTTGGGGAATCTCCTTGCACGGCACCACTTCCCCACCAAGATTGGACACATGTGCAAGGAGCCTTGTGGCACTACTTGTGTAACCCTTCTTGCAAAAGTTACACGTCCATTTCCATGACCCCGAATTACTGGTAGGTTTCTTGCCGGTGGTGGTATATAAGGCAAAAGCCTTATGCTTTTTTCTTTCCTTCGGACCTCATTGTCTAAAGAGAGAGTGAGAGAGAGTGAGTGAGCTTGAGAGAGGGAAAGAGAGCTTGAGAGAGAGAGATAGAAAGAGAGGCTAGAGCCTAGGCCCTAGAGGGCGGGACTCGAGAGAGAGAGAGAGAGAGAGAGAGAGAGAGAGAGAGAGAGAGAGAGAGAGAAATGAAATGTTATATTAACGTCTTCAAAAGGCCAAAGTGACCTATGAGACCAAAGTTACAACCATGTGACATTTGATACACTGTTTGGAAAAGAAAAGAAAGAACTGAAGGTAAGTATCTAGCCCTACAATACAGCAGTAGGGAGCATCCGGAAGTAGCAACTAGGGAGAGTGGGAAGCTAATGCTACTAGTCAAAATGGGGTATATGAGCACATGGATACATGAATACATGAATATGGGGGAGTACACAAGTGACAGTGAGTACAACACTATATGGCTGGAGTGGTAATCATCCTAGGAGCTCTAGCATGGGTCTCTGCCGGATGACCTGGATATCTGCCATAGTGAGATGCCTAGTTGGACGAGCCAGATGCCTCGCAATGATGTTCTGAATCCTCCGGTGTAGGCACCGTCTCCGATGTGAAGATCCGCGAACCCTGGGGCGTCTGGATTTGCCCAACTGGATAGCTCTCTGAACTAGACTCCCACGGGGTCCCTGTTGCTGGGTTGTCGGCTGTGTCCCCTCCTGGGTAGTCCCTCTAAAGAGTCAGTAATCTGTCTCTGTGTGGACTCCCTGCCAATCGGGCGTCTGCTCCTGATAATGGACTCTTTGAGCCTGCGGATCTCCAGGAGATAAAAACCCAAGCATCTCTGATCACAATAGTCCATGACTCTAGCTGGTGGTCCAAATCCCTCTCTGAAAAGGCAATGGTAGCGCCCTCGAATCTCATAGTATGCTGTGCAGCGACAGATGTAGTGCTCGTTCGTCTCTGGCTCTGTCCGACAAATCTGACAAATCCTGTCCCCTGGAGGTATGCCTCTAAATCTTCTTGTCTCTATCTCTAACTGATGTGAAGAGGTGCGGATCTGCCCAATGGCGCATCTCAATCCATGAGACAGATGGGTATCCATGTAGCTCGGTCTAAGTATAAAGCCATCCTCAGTGGTGTAGAGAAGATGGTCTCTATAGAAAGCCATCTTCGTCCCCAACTCCTGTGAGGGCTCTAGCCATGTCCTAGTGTCCAATTGAATGAGGTCTTGTGTCTGATGACTCTACTAATCTCAGAATGTGTCAAGGTGAGAGAGGGTGCCTCCAGAGAGTATTGGAAGGGTGGAAGTATGTCTAAACTAAATCCATATGAAGCTCAAACCAGTATTGAAGAGAGAGAGAGCTTGAGCCTTGAGAGTTGAGACTCGTCACTCGAGAGAGAGAGAGAGCTTGAGAGCTTGAGCCTTGAGAGAGAGAGAAAGGAAATGATATATTAACGTCTTCAGAAGGCCAAAATGACCTATGAGACCAAAAAGGTTACAACAATTGGTGGATCTGAGACAATGTCTGTGTAAGAAAAGCTAAAAACAACTAAACAACTAACTGAAATTGAAACAACTATGAGGAAAAGTACGGTACTAGGAGCTCCTAATGGATAACATCTGGGAGGAAAACTCCAGCAACAAAGGTAAGCATCATACACATCATTATCCAAAGATGTCTCTCATCGGTCGATGGTGGATACCCTCAATGTCCTCCATGGTGAGTACTCTGACTGGACGTCTCCCATGCCGTGCTAGTATGGTCCTGATCCTCTGTTGTAGTCTCTGCCGGTGTCGAGATGGGCCTCTCATCTTGGGGCGCCTGGACTGCCCCAGCTCTATAGCCCGATCAATCAGTGTACCTCTAGTGCGGCTATACTTTGGGGCTAGCTGCAATGCCTGCTGGCTTGACTGCTCAATCTCTGGTCGAAAGAAGTCTGTAATCTGCCTCTGTAGGTGTCTCTCCCTCTCTGATCCCCTCCCTCTCAAGAGACCCTCTCTATGTCTACGAAGCTCCAGCAAGTATAATCCGAGGCATCTCTGATCCTGGTATCTCATGACTCTAGAAAGTGGTCGGAAACCCTCTCTAAACAGGCAGTGAAAACGGCCTCGTATCTCATAATATACTGGACAGTGACATATGTAATGTAACTCTGTCTCTGGCTCCATCTGGCATAGCTGACAAATCCTGGCCTCAGCTGGTACTCCTCTGAATCTGCCAGTCTCAATATCTAGCTGGTGTGAGGATGTGTGCATCTTCCAAAAGACCGAACTCGGCCTATGAGGCAAATCAGTGTACCTGTGTGGGGTATCCTCTGTCATCCCAACAAAATGAAAAAGTACTGAACTAAAAAGCTGAATCTGGGTGTGCAATGAGTACAATGAGTGGGGGAGGGGATGGAGCTCTACTACTAGGAGAATGCAAAGCTATATGCATGGAGTATACAATCATGATATGCAACCTAGCTAGCTCCATCCTGTACCATACTGGGGGTATAAAATGGTATACATCAATGAAGGGGGTGTCCACAGCTCCCTGAAGAACATGCCTGGGTTTGCTCTGAAGAGAGAGAGAGAGAGAGAGAGAGAGAGAGAGACTCGAGAGCATGAGAAAGAGAGTGCTTGAGAGATCTTATACAAGCACGGTGCACCAAGGTGAAGCCACTGTGAAGGGAGCCTAAGCCATGCCCCAAACGGCTACAACAAACGGGTGAAAAAACGAGCAAAAAAAAGGATAAAAATGGGTAAAAAAGGGCACAATCTCTCTCTCTTTCTCTCTTTTTTTTTTTTTTCAGGTTTGCTTTGTTGTTGTACCGTACGAAACACATGTTTCATTTCGTACGTCAGTAGCGAAACGCCAGTTGGGGGAAAAAACGTTTCGGCGTTTCGTTCCAGTCGTTTTGGTTCGTCCCATACTTTACATGCAGTTGCTGCAGTATGTTCCCCGCAGACAACTATGGGGTCCACCCTAGGTTTGAAAATCCATAATTTGCTTGAAGGGATAAAATAAAACTCAATTCGCACACTGATGGTGGTAAACACATATGGCTCCCTCATATAGGCCCACTAGGCTTGTAATAATCATGCTTTTATGTACATCCATGCCAAGGAGCTTGTATACCTTCTCATATCTAAAGGGATGAAAATGGAATTATCCCCTCTGGGTTAGACCTACTTTCCTGAGAGTCGCAGTACTTAGAAGATATTCCCTTCTTGTGAGATACTCATTCGGTTTTGGAGCGGTTTGTTGTCCCTATCAACACTTTGCATCCACCATTGAATGGATTGGTTTGCAGTAAGTCTACTTACACGAGAGATTGGATCTTGGACTCTCTCAGTAAAGTCTTACTCACAGCTCACTGTTTCACTTACATAAATCGTAAAGGTTCTCATACAATCTTTTGATGGCTTGATACCTCTGAGTCTCAACGCTCAACGTAGAGACCAATAAATTTACTCTCTGTACTATACATTATGGCGTGTCTCACACTAGTAACAATATCTTAGATGTGCCTAAGGTGTACCTTCGATCGAGCAACAACGACCATGTATCTAGTGATTTAGTGAGCACCGTTTGCCAAAAACTTTGAAAATTGGCTACCTTGCAGAGAAATCTATTCCTCTATCTTTTGTCCACAGGAATTCGGTTCTATAGTCCAATCATCAACATGTACATGCTTGGATCAGAAGCCCACATATAAACAAACTCTATTAGAGATAGTTACCATTCTCAATTAGTCTGCAGGATACCTATGCCCTTGACAGTCTCATTGGTGCTATGCTGCATCCTGTAATATCATTTGCAAGGAGGCCAGCACTAGTACAGTGACCTCCATCGGAAATTTCGATGACTAACCCAGTTTGAAACCTTTGTCTCTGTAGTGGTGGCCACAATAAAGAATTGCTGTAGGACCTAGGGAGTGGGTTAGATACTATCATACTAATGACTATGTTTTAGGGCCTGCACTTGGATGCTGTCCGGGAAGGGTCAATTGAGACGGCAATGTTTTATGATAGTGAAGTTTGGACATTATGGAGCTCTTAGAGGAGATCATAGGTCACAAATTTTGTGGCCATAAAAGCCCCTGCTCAAGTGAGGTGCTCTCTTAGAATATGTGGGGATCATGTGTTCTCTTCAAAATCAATTTTGCCTTGTCTAGTGGGCCAGGTTGGTTTGTCTGGTATTCAAAATGTGGATGTGCACCCTATATTTCAATCACCTCAAAACTGAAACCTTCAGAAGGCCCAACCTCAATAACATGCCTGCACATTAGTCTTTGTACATAAATTTTGCTTGATTTGCATTGGTTTTGGGTGTTTTTGTTTGGCTTTTACCTTTTTAATTGTTCTGATCAGTGTAGATCTTATCCTTGTCTAGGAGAATGGATGCTAGAAGCTGGCGCCCTTGTGTTAGCAGATGGTGGTTTATGTTGTATTGATGAATTTGACAGGTTTGCAATCAAGTTACCCTCCCATTCACCACTTCATATAAATGCAGTTTTAAATAAAATGGAAGTTTATAGTGTTCTTTATGCTTTTTGTGTCAGCTTTTTTATGTTGTGTAAGTTAAAAAAACATGAATCAAGACCGCAGATTGATCTGTAATTGCTTGAAAAGCTTGCTAAAGATCATCTCATTTGGCAGCATTCGAGAGCCAGATAGAGCTACAATTCACGAGGCTATGGAGCAACAAACGATAAGTGTTGCAAAGGTAAGACCCTTGCCTGTATAATTTGCTACAGCAGCCGAAAATTTCAAATTACCTTGAAATGTTAAGGACCTATCTTAACAAATCACCAATATGTATGTAACTTAAATTGAGCTAAGGTACCATTAAAAACTGGGATTTTGAAAACCTAAAGGGACTCTTGAGTCTAGACTTTAAAACAAAGTCTTCAATGTTCATGCCACCTGGCTGCAACTTGCTCTTTTGCTGCATTGAAAGCAAAGCAGTAAGCGCTCAGTCTTTTGGTGATCTTGCTGTTTGCTAGGCGGAAACTAGTCAAATTCAAATAAAGAAACACATAAGAACTAACTACTTCAAAACAGCTAGCTAAATTTTAAATTTACTAATATTAATAGTAACATGGTGCTCAAAGTTAAAAACAGTGATCTGCCTCAAACAGTTGGCTTTTGCCAGATTTAGTGCTTTGTGCATGTTTGGGCTTGCTACATCAGGACACCCTTAAGCTTTCACAGAATTTTATCCTTTCTTGATCTAGACTTGTGGATAACTCATCAGAAAAATCCCTAATTCATCAGGTAAACCAAGGTAAGTAGAAAACCCTTATTTAAAAGGTAAAACTGGCCTGTTCTAATATCAGCTCTCCCTCGTGAGCCTTTTCTCACGTGCGTAGCTCTACAGTGCCCACCTCCTTTTCTCATGTGCATAGCTTTACAGTGCTCACTGCCTTCACCCTCTAACAGGAGCACCTCTATCTTCTCTTTCCCTTTCAGTGCAAGGCATTGCTCTTGGGACGAAGGAACAAGTTATGTACTACTCCCAGTGCTCTAAAGAACCTCTGGATCTCAGACATGTTTCAAAGTGCCTGGCCTGAAGACCAAATGCATCTTGATTGTTCGTCCTTTGACGAGAACAGCCTTATCTTCTGGTGCTTTTGTTGTCTCAGTAAACTTTTGTGTAAAACCTGAGACCTCATGATTCGAGTAAACTATTGTGTAAAAATATCAAGTGGGGAATTATATAGGTGCGAAGCCCAGCTAACACAATACCTTTCCGCACTTTACCTTTACCCCGTACAAAGAACATGAGTCATAAACATGTCAATGTCTGCTGGTTTGTCAAAGCATGGAATGTTACACATACACATACATGCATGCATGCATACATACAAGCAAACATTATACCCACCCACCCACACACATACATATGCATGCATGCATGTATACATAGCTGTCTGACTCTTGTAATTGGATTAGACATCACACAAACCTTTTAAAACATTGCCAGTGAGTTTTTTGAGTGTCGTTATCAAAACAGCACGTTATTCCTTTTGTCTTAACAACTTTGTCACTGACAATTATCAGACTATTAAGTGAAAAAACATGCAGATTGGTTATTAACCATCTGGCATCCTCTTAGAAGTGAGAATGCACATCAAATGGTAGTGTGCCAGTACTACGGCTCTGAAAGCCCTCTGTTTGCACATGTTTTATTGACATGTCTTTTAAAAAATTAATGCATATCTTGGAATATAGAAAGGGTAAGGAACTAGCGTGTAACCTTAATTTTAGGCATGGAAGTTGATTGCTTTGCTTCACAAACTAGACAGATGATATCACAATTCATAGAACATTAGTGGGTTGGCTTTCTTCTTCAAATGCTTTTCAGCCCATGCTTTGATCCAGTCTAGCCCTTATCTAAGTGGTTGCCATGTGGATCTCTTCGACCATAGGCTTCATATACATCCTTAGGGTGTTCATAAGATAAATATTAATGCCTTGAGCTGACCCCTTCGCTTCTTACCTTTATATTGGAATTTGGGCCTCAACTCAGATGTCTGAGCCCCGGCCCCCTTGCATCAAGTGTCAGCCCTTTTGGTCGTCCCACTCACATAACCACCGCAACAAGAATTCGTTCATGTCACGTGCACCCGCTGCACTAAGTTGCTTGTACAAAGTGCACAGATCCATTAACTTTTTGGAAGTTTACTTATGAGCACTAGGCATTTTGTGAGCCCTAGTTGTTTACGTCCTAACATGCCTAGGGTTAGGGCTAGGTATGTGGACTAACCGAGGTTAGGGTTAGGACTGCTGTTAGCAGTCATCTCCTGTCTGTACAGTTAGGGCCACTGTTGTGGGTGTGCACGCCCAGAGCCTTTCTCATTTTTCCCCACTTTTGTCCATATTTTCCCTATTTTTTCCTGGTCGTGGGACAGTTTTTTGCTGGCCAACTGATGTTGTGTTGGCTGACTGATGTTTGTGTCTTGGCCGGCTGTGGATATGCTGGCCGACAGCATTTTTCACAGTCATGGACATCAAGAGCAGGCTGTCAGCTGTTTTGACCTGGTCGACCAGCACTTGGGGGTGGTATAAATACCACCCTTGCCCCCACCTATTTTGTCTTCACGTGTATATAGCAGAGTTTATAGAGCTTCACTTTCTCTACACTTCTGTGCTTAGTTCTCTACAGCACTTGTCTTATTTTTCCGCCGTGCATTCCGACATGGTATTAGAGCCCCAGGTGGCTTGAAGCTTGGAGACAGTGGGAGCTTGAGGGTTTGCGGATTTGTGGTGCTGATTGGAGATTTCTTGGGCTGTTCGGGACTTGGAGATCGGGTAGAAGGCGGCCATTACTGTTGGACAACCACCTTGCATATTATTTGCAGCCTCTTCTTCATTTTTTTTTCCCAACGACCCTCCCTTCACAAGACCTTGCGAACCCTTGAGATGGAAAATTTGCTTGAGATCCCTGAGAAGCACGTGAAGATCCCTATCCCCACATTCCCGATGGATTGACAGTTGGACAGGACCAACTACAGCATCTGGAAGGTAATGATGGAGTGACGAGTCTGTCTTGCGGTCGTATGACTCGGCTGATTTCATTGTGGTTGGTGTTCCATGGTCGGAATTGGAGGACAGGGAGCTTTTACCCTCTACTCTCGTAAAGAATGGGAGGCTCATGCACAGTTGTGGGATCGTGTCAATGCTCGTGTGCGTTCTTTCATCTTCCTTAATTGCACACCACAGGTGATTAATCATATCAAACATATGACGCTGGCCAGAGGGATTTGGCAACATTTGGCTTCTCTGTATAACACAAGGTATCACCCATGAAGCGGATTTCCTTGGAAGTGCAAATGCGGGTGATGAATCCTGCAAAGTCTTCGACAATGCGGGAGCACATCAACAAGTTGCTGTTAGAATATGCAGTGGAGATGATGACCAAATCTAAGAACACGAGAGAAAGTACAGTGCATAAAATAGACAGCAATGGAGAAGGAGAGAGAGAGGCATGTAACTCTGCTCTATATAAGAGTCCCATAACATTGAGATGCAATCTTGCAATCAACAACATACAATCTTGTAGGGAAATTTTTTTGGCTCGCTGAAGCTCCGCGCTCCCCCCTTGCTCGCGCTTCTGTCTGCACTCCCCTCTCCCTGCCCGCCATCGCGCTTCCCCCCCTCCGCCTGCCCTCAGGTTTGCGCCGCCCCCCCCTTCGCCTGGCTTGCCTGCGCTGAAGCTCCCCCCCCTCCACTGCTCTTCGCCTTCGCCCCCCCCCTCCCGTAGCTCTTCGCCATCGCGCCCACCCTCCTCCTCTTCAGCGCCTCGCCCCCCCCCCCTTCGCTAGCTCTCGCTTCCCCCTCTCTCGCCTGTTCGTGCTGCTTCTGCCCCCCCTCCCCCTTGGGATCCATCTTCGCCGCCTCTGCCCCCCCCCCCCCTCCGCTTCTTTACGTTTTTCTCCGCTCCCAGGACTTTTTCACTCTTTTTACTTTTCGCCTTCCCCCTCCTTCGTGCGCAGCTCGGTTCGTGCAGGTTCTCCATCTCCGCTCCGCCTTCGACAGAGCTTCAGACTCTGATGGAGGTTCCTCGCGCCCCACCTCAGAGGGACTCATCCGCAGCCCCCTCGCCCGCCCCTGAGGACACCCCCATCAGGCTTTCTCTTTCGCCGGAAGAGGAAGCGAGCCTCGCCGCAGAGGTGGAACGCCTTCAGGCACATTCCACCATTTGCCATATAGTCGGCACTCGCCCCAGCAGAGGGGAGATCCGGGATCTTCTCCAGGCCCGCCTTCTTGTAGATGTGGGCAAGATCCTGGACGTACAGCTACTGGGCCGTGGACATTACCAGATCGAGTTCGAGACCGCCCAGAGCGTGGCCAAGGTCCTTGCCATGAGTCCCCTTGACATCAGGGGTGCTCGGGCTTTCTTCAGACCTTGGCAGCATGGCTTTGACCCAGCAGCGGCTGAGCAGGGAGAGCGCCTTTTCCATGTTATAGTTTGCTTCCCTGGACTCCGCCGGGAGTATCTTCCGCTCGTCTCTAGGCTAGGAGCATTGATGGGCTCGGTACTAGAGACTGGCCCCACAGCAGCTTCAGTGGTGGCCAAGGCAGCTCGGCTATCTTCGGTCAGAGTTTTGGTGTCTGACATCTTCTCCCTTCCTAAGGTCATTCAGCTACCTAGGATAGGGGAGGGATGGATTGATCAGAGAGTGGAGTTCTCGGGGCTCCCGAACCAGTGCTTCATTTGCAGGCAGGTCGGTCATCTGCCAAGGCCTGCCCTCGCAAGAGACCTCGACCCTCACCACAGCACCAGGCCCCTGATGGCCCGCCCACAGATGCGGCTCGGGAGGCTGCCTCCGGGACACCTGCTTAGGCCACAGAGACCTCGGAGTGGCAGCCTGGATAGGGGCGCCGCCGAGGGAGACAGCCACAACAGCACGCCTAGAGACCGCTGCAGCAGCCACAGTCTCAGCCTCACTGGGTTCCCGTGAGGAACAATTTTGCTCCCCTTCAGGAGGAGACCCCTGCGGCGACGACTGAGGACCAGGAGATGCCAGCACCCCCTCCCTCACCCTCACCCTCACCCTCACCCTCACCCTCACCCTCACCCTCACCCTCACCCCCCCCACCCCCGTCCCCTCCCACCGCCTCGCTTTCACCTTCGCCTCCTCCCATCCCCGCTCCGGTTTCGGCAGCGGCTCCCTCTCCACCCCCCTCGTCCCCCCCCCCCCCCCCCCCGCCCGCTTCACCTTCCCGGGAGGCCCTGGCAGTCCCCTGGCGCTCACATACAGTCCGGAGAGCGCTGAGCACCGACCTCGCTCGAGCACCACAGAGGAGACCTACCATGCCGATTCGGGCTTCACGGATATCATCTATCCGCAGTCGGCTGAGTCGCCTCAGCATTAGACAGCGCTCGGAGGCTTTTGATTACGCCTTCACACGGCTTTTTAGAGCAGAGGGCCCCCATGAGCCAGCACCCATCCGAGTTCATGTAGTGATACCTCCGGCCCGCGGGGAGGAGGCACTTGATTCAGCGATGGCCTTCTCGTTTCCTCTATGTGGCCCTTGCGACCGGGAGTGGACTCTAGAGCTCGCTCTTAGCACTTTGAAGACTCAGGCAGTTGAGTTTTCTCATCATGTGAGCGATCTGGAGGTGACAGATGTGATATGCCGACGATGGGAGTTGGCTCATTTTTTCTTGGATCCCGGGAGTGTGGATGCCTTAGGGATTCGTCATTTGGTCGTTCGCATAGTGGCAGACTTAGCACGCAACCCTGGATATGTATGTATACATGAGGTTGCTCTGTCAGAGTGGGAGGCAGTTGCCATGGGCCACAGCCACACTGGCGCCTGATCCGTGATTCTTGCAGTACACCGGGTGGGCAGATTCGCAGCCGCTCGGATGGGGACTACTCTCCATCCAAACCGCTTGCGAAGGCCCGCCGTACGGCTGAGACAGCATCCACCTCAGTAGGTCATCCATGAGGATCATCTCATGGAATGTACAGGGCCTTGGCAGAGCACATTTTATACGCTATCGTGGTTGCTTGAGACAAGAGCTTCATAGATGCCTGGTTGGTGGCAGCATTGATATTTTGATGATGCAGGAGCACCACTTGGGTGAGAGCAGGATCCGGAGATATGGTTCGGTGATGCCTGGTAGATGGGACACCTTTTGGTCTGCAGGGTTTGGTCCTTTGGGTGGACAGGGAGGAGTATGCATGGTCATTGCACATGTATGGCTGCAGGCCATTGTGGATCGAGGGATCATTGTGCCTGGTAGAGCACAGTATGTCATTCTGAGGATGCGTGATGAGCTATTGGACGTGCTCAACGTCTATGCGCCCAATCATGCTAGTGCCAGAGCAGAGTTCTGGACCCAGGTCACGAATGCATTGCCAGAGGCCGCACATTGGTGTGTCGGGGGAGACTTTAACATGCTTGAGGACCCGGCCGATAGGGTGGGAGGTAGTCATGTTACAGTGCACGGCACGGAGCTTGCAGCTTGGGACCGGTTTTGCATGTCACTGAGGATCACTGATGCATGGCAGCATGGGGCCTTCTCCCGCTCTCAGGACAGTCTTAGTTTCTCTCAGTCGGATCGCCGAGAGCAGGGAGGGACTAATCTATCACGGATTGATCGCTTTTATGTGGGCGACTGGTTAGGGGAGCGAGGGGGCTCCGTCGGCATTCTCGCTGGCACCTCATTTTCAGATCACGCGCCTATTATCTTGACATTGGAGGAGAGGACACGGGAGCCCAGCTTGCAGTTGAGGATCCCAGAGATGGTACTAACAGATCCCAGTCTCGCGGAGGACATTGAGAGGATCTGGCATGATAGTCAGTGCTCTGACTAGGATGCAGCAGGCCAGTGTGCCCAGGGACTCATCGAGCTTAGCTCTTTTCTGCACGCTGCAGCTTTGACACGGCTGGGAGAGATTCGCGAGCGGGAGCATCGGCTGAGACGCAGCCTTGCTTCGTTGTAGCACTAAGCTCATCGAGCTTAGCTCTTTTCTGCACGCTGCAGCTTTGACACGGCTGGGAGAGATTCGCGAGCGGGAGCATCGGCTGAGACGCAGCCTTGCTTCGCTGCAGCGCCTTCAGGAGCAGCAGCCTGCATGTGAGTGGGTGGCGTCACAGCTGAGCCAGGCACGCCAGGAGGTTAGAGAGGTAGAGGAGCAGAGACATGAGTTTTACTATCGTCGTTAGGCCTCTCAGTGGACGCAGCTTGGTGATAGAGTGACTCGGGAGTTTTTTGAGATCACTGGACCCCGCCATGCTCGAGCAGGAGTCCGTCAGCTTGGTAGACCGGATGGATCGGTAGCTACTGAGCCCGGGGAGATCAGAGCCATTGCCACTGCATTCTATAGAGACCTGCTTTCAGCGGAGCCAGCCACTGAGGATCGAGATGCTTGCAGACAGACTGTGTGGGCCCATGTACAGAGGAGGGTCTTAGATCGTATGCGTACAGTCTTGGTGCGCCTCTTTCAGAGATTGAGCTTGCCGAGGCCTTGAGGGTCCTGCCGCGACATAGTTGCCCAGGGGAGGACGGACTGACGCCGGCCTTTTTTATGCGCTCTTGGGACCTTTTGGGGCCAGGCCTCCGCAGGGGCTTTCAGTATGTTTTGGACACTGGGGCGATGCCACAGAGCTTTTCAGAGGGCTTGATCTTTCTTATCCCCAAGGGGGAGGGAGTATCAGATGATATTCGGCATTGGAGGCCTATTACGATCCTCAATACTGTCTACAAGGTCTTAGCAAAGGCCTTGAGTTTGAGGATCCAGCCCTTCTTGGGGGAGTTGATTCATGCTACCCAGACAGGATTCGTCAAGGAGCGTGTATCCTTGACAACATCTTTACTTTCTGGGAGGCGACGGCCCGAGCTAGATTTCTTGGCGAGGACTTGGTCGTGATGCTTCTCGATTTTGAGAAGGCATACGATAGAGTTGATTGGGGTTTCTTAGAGGGCACTATGCTTCGCCTGGGCTATGAGCCAGGATGGATCAGAGGCGTGGCGGCTCTGTATTCCACAGCTCGTAGCCAGGTGTTGATTGCAGGAGGACGGGGGCCGAGTTTTGAGCTGACCAGATCAGTCCGTCACAGGGGTGTCCCCTCGCTTGCAAAATTTTTTCCAAGGTAGTAAGCATGATGTGTTGGAGCAACTATTCCAAGGTGCGATTCAAGATACACACAATGGGTTCCTTCAAGGAAGAAACATCTTTGATAGTATCTTCTCTTTTTAGGAGGCGTTTGAATGGGCTTAGGAAAGCAACCAGCCCTTAGCCATCTTATTGCTAGTTTTTTAGAAGGCATATGATAGAGTTGATTGGGATTTCCTTGAAGGAACTCTTAGATGTATGGGATGCTCTTAGGAGTGGATCAAAGGTGTTTCATGCTTGTATTGGGATGCTCACAATAGGGTGCTTGCATATGGTGGTAGAGGTGATTGCTTCTAGATCTTTTGGTCTGTACGAGAGGGATGCCCCTAGCCCCCGTATTATATGTTAGTGTTGCTAAGGCTCTGAGCATCTTTCTTCGCTCATTGCTAAATTTCTGGTTTGAGTTTGGCCTTGTACAATGAGGACAAGCTTTTGAACTCCGAGTTTGTTGATGATATTGCTATGTTCCTTGATGCCTCACGCATATGTTCATGTTCCTCCGTTTAGTCTTAGATGAGGATTGGACAGGGAGATCTTGTGGTTGGAATCTTGTACCTCCAATAATTAAGTCTTAGATAAGGATTGGACAGGGAGATCTTGTGGTTGGAATCTTGTACCTCTAATAATTAAGTCATTCCTATAGATGATGATGACCACAATCCCCTTATCACTCTTTCGCACATAGCTTTATACTGGCCTAGGTAAGAGGCAATAGACTTGAGTAATGCTATGGACGTGGATGTCCGGATCTAGGGATTCACTTACATAGGCTTGTCTCCTTATGCATTCACGAGGACGTGAATTGAACAAGAGGACATAAGTATGGTACGTCCCGATAGGCCTAGGAAAGTGGAATAACCTAGGTTAGGGTTAGGAGTTATCTAGGGCATGGGGACCTGGAGGGTTCACAAGTGGGCTAAGGTGCTAGTAGGATGATGTCTAGATTGGTTAAGAGCTTATAATTAGTAGCCTAGTGCTAATAATGGCTAAAAGCTTATAAATAAAGCAAGGGTCAATAATAGCTAGGTTATTTCTATATAAGTGACCTTGGGGCAATTTTGAATTATTTAGGTATCCACACGCTAGTAGACAAGAGGGCTACCACGGGCATGCAAGACCTCATGGCCATGAAGGTACAAGGTGGGTGGTTCGGCCTAGTGGTATGGGACACTAGGTTGGGGCCATCAGTACCAAGCAGGCTCGCGGCCAACAAACCTTAAGCTCGGGGGTGGTTCGAGGTACAGAACCTATGGTTGGGTGGTGAGTCACTAGCCACAATGTATTGCAGTTGTGCAATTCGTACGATGTCCGGTCTATGAAACCTCGTTAGGGTTTCGGTTCTAGGTTAGATGATCCTTGGGCATGGTCTATGGAGATCTATGGAGACCTTACACTAGTTTAGGGACCAATAGTCAATCGGAATCTAGATGAGGTCATAAAACAATCAGTCAATGCATTGTCCCACACATAGATGTAACCCACCTCGATTGTAAGTTGTATAGATGTCCAGGCACCAGGGTGTGTTTTTCTGAACCCACAAGACAGTTTACAGCCCATATGCAAATAATGGACACCATTGCGGGGTAGAGGTGGGCTGATTCAGGGCCCAGGCAGACTAGGCAGGGCAGACAGCAGCTGGGGAAAGTCCATACAGGGGAATGTGCATGCTGGACAGCAGGTTGGGCTGGTCAAGCAGCCCACAGCAAGTTGGGAAGCCAATTAGCAGGTTGTGGCGCTGGTTAAGCAGGCTGACTGATCAAATTGTGCCTATAAATAGGCAGAATGCCCTCTCATTCCTCATCTCTGAGATATTTAAACATAAGCAGGTTGTGGTGCTGGTTAAGAAGGTTGACTGCCCTAATTGTGCCTATAAATAGGCATAATGCCCTCTCAATCCTCATCTCTCAGATATTCAAACACAAGCAGATCGAGCCCATTGAAGCAGCAGAGGTCACCAACAGAATTCATTGGCCCGGAAGGAGCAAAGTGTCCAAGATCTTCCAGGGCTCAGCAAGCAGTCTGTGCACAGAACCAGCCTGGGTGAGCACAGTCGTGCCTTGGGTCCAATGTGGAACTCAGCCCGCACTCAGTCCAGAGGTCAATAAAGATGCCATATGCATCATCTTTATCCATTATTTTACTTCATTTACGTATCCAACAATACAAGCAAATACACCACAAGGTTGGGCTCCTTAAGTGGGATAGATTGGACCTAGTCAGGTGTACTTGTCTCACTATTGGGCACTGATGACGTTAGTGGGGATGTTGTAGTATCTAGTTTATACTATGCATGATGGAGATGATGGTTTATTTTCTTGTGGATGACCACCATGAGGTTATAAATTGCACTTTCTTATAAGGTGAATTTGGGCATGTTCCTGGATTCATCTAGCTATATCTTTATGCTGTATTAGCGGACATGCAAATTTCACATTGTGAAGTTTTCGTCCAAGTTGCAGCCAGTTGATATTGTGTTAATTCTTTCTATCCTTAGTGGTGCATATGCTCTATCAACTACCTTTTTGTTGTAATAATTCTTTCTATTTGTTATGATCCTTAGTTCTAGGCTTCATTATGGTTGAGTCTGCCCTGTATCTCCGGAGCTCTGATAGAAACTTAGTACATAGACCTTTGTATAAATTTATTCTCTTATGTGTGTGTGTGTGTGTGTGTGTGTGTGTGTGGGAGCATATATTAATACCAAGTTCTACACCCACTATTGGGCACTCATGACGTTAGTGGGGATGTTGTAGTATCTAGTCTATACTATGCATGATGGAGTTGATGGTTTATTTTCTTGTGGATGACTAACATGAGGTTATAAATTGCACTTTCTTACAAGGTGTATTTGGGCATGTTCTTGGATTCATCTAGGTATATCTTTATGCTGTATTAGCTGACATGTAAATTTCACATTGTGAAGTTTTCGTCCAAGTTGCAGCCAGTTGATATTGTGTTAATTCTTTCTATCTTTAGTGGTGCATATGCTCTATCAACTACCTTTTTGTTGTAATAATTCTTTCTATTTGTTATGATCCTTAGTGCTAGGCTTCATTATGGCTGAGTTTGCCCTGTATCTCCAGAGCTTTGACAGAAACTCAGTACACAGACCTTTGTATAAATTTATGCTCTTATGCGTGCGTGTGCGTGCGTGCGTGGAGTGTGTGTGTGTGGGAGCATATATCAATACCAAGTTCTACACTCACTATTGGGCATTGATGACATTAGTGGGGATGTTGTAGTATCTAGTCTATACTATGCATGATGGAGTTGATGTGGATGACTACCATGAGGTTATAAATTGCACTTTCTTATAAAGTGAATTTGGACATGTTCCTGGATTCATCTAGGTATATATTAATTTCACCAAAGTATCACCTTAAGCAAAAGACTTCTGCTATGCGTGAAACATTGGTATTAGAGCGTAGGCTTTGATAAGGCTATGCAAGATTGTAGTGGAAGCCAGTAGGGTGCCAGAGATCTATTAAGAGGTTTTGGAATCAGTCAAGACAAGGTTGGCCAAAGTGTAAGATGCCTACACGCTCTAGGCCAATAAACACAAGCGAGATGCCAAGTCGTCTAAAGGGATTGGGTTTATATTAGGAGCATGAAACAAAGGCTGAAGCAAGTGGGAAGTGATGCCCAAGTTATCTTTTCGGAGCTCTAGACCCTTTGTGATCATAAAGAAGATTAATAATGTCTCCATGGAGCTCTGTCTTTCGCCAAGCTAGACAATGCATAATGCGTTCTAGGCTAGTTGGTTGAGTCCTTGCAGAGGACTCTTCCTTCGGCAGATGAGCCTCAACCAAAATTAATCAATGAGAGAGAAGTTTTGTTTCCGGAGCTAATCGTCCTCTATCGTTCCAAACATTGTATTGATATTTGAAAGCACTAGTTCATGACCAAGTTCGGGTATGGGGCATCCATGAAGTAGTATGGTTGGATGAGAAGTTTTTTGAGGACTATTCGGCATTGTTGACAAATTATCTTGAAGTTGTGCATCTTCTGTCAACAAGCTAAGCAAGAGGGGATGTCACGTGCACCCATTGCACTAGGGTGCCATGTGCCCATACTTGTAAAGAGTGCAACATAGAGTAACCTTTTGGAGGTTAAGAGATGAGCACTAAGCATTTTATGAGCCCTAGTCGAGAGACTAGTCGCTAGTCACCATGAGGGTGTTGGAACATATAATGTGGCCTTGCCTCCATGTTCATACTTATTAATAGTGGCCAGACCATTTTTAACTTTGGCCGGCCTATTGTGAAAACTAGTCACTTGTATATAAGTCATTTTTCACACTAAGTAATATAGAATCATTCCTTGGTATAATAGAATACTTGTGAGCTTCCCTTTGTGTCTAGTCTTGCTTGCTTGTGCTCTATGAATCTTGCATGCTTGATGGATGCTTGCTAGATATGATTGTTTGTAGGTTTTCTGCTTGCATGAGTTTCCAATTGGTCAGTGTGTTGTCCGGCACATGGATGTAACCCGTTTGCTTTTAATTTGTACAAGTGTCCAGGTAGCTTATTAGGCCAAGAGCTGAGCGCCTGATACAAGGGTGGGTCTGCATTTGAACCGAGAGGATAGTTTACACCCATATGCAAATACCGGGTAGTGTGTGCACCATTCCGGGTAGAGATGGGCTGATTCGGGCAGTAGGCCAGGCTAGGCAAACAACAGCTGGGACATGGCATACAAAAGTGTGGGTAAGCTGGACAGCAGGTTGGCCAAAGCAAGTTGGAATGACAATTAGCAGGTGTTTGCATTTGGAGTTGCGAAGAGGTCAAAGGTCTGGGCCCTGGCAAAGATTTGTCTTTTTATAATTAATCCAAAATAAGATCCTTCCCTAGTCATAAAAGAGAAACATCCGTAGAAAAGCGAACTACAAAACTAGCAGCCCTTGGGAAAGCCTGCTGTGTACATCCCTCCAAAGGGGTAAAAATATAAAAAACAAGAGGGGCTCCTTCTCTGGATGGCTGCTCTTGGAGGGAGGCCACATTAGGGGAGGGGGAGGGAAAAGCCACACAGGGGGCCTGTAATGCCAAGACAGTCTATCGCCCTCTCTAGCGAGGAAGGGGCCAGGACTTCAATTGTGTAGGAAAGAGGCCCAACACCAGTGTCACATGGAGCAGATGGAACGGGGGTTTGTTTTGCAACGGGAACGGGAACCCGGAAAGAAAATGGGAACGACATGTCATCACCATATGGCTACCATTTACAAGCTAAGGAGATGCAAGGGCATATATTGCCAAGCCTTTTAGATGCAAGGTCATACACCACTCTCATATGATATGATATGATCATAGAGAGATACAAAAATTCTCATTTCCTCAAAAATTATACCCACAATGCCTTCATCCAAGGATGCACATTTGCGGAACAGGAACGACAGAGGTTATGGAATGCGTTCCCTCATTCCCAAGGCTATGGAACTGCGTTCCATGGCCATATGCCCGGCACCGCTTTATCTGCTCTGAGTCGCCTGTGAGGCGCTTCTAGCATCCTCGTAGAGTGTGGATGATGTGTAGCCAAATGGAGCAGATCACCTCTGCCCGCGCGGGGGCCTGGGGGGCTGGGGGGCCACTCTGCATCTCGCCTGCTAGATATGCCAAGCGGTCATACTGCTGTTAATTTCCCATCTCTTACGAACTGCAGTCCTGAGATCCACTGTCTAACTTGGACCACTGAGGCTAGGACGGCCAAAATCTGAAAATGGGTGAGATGAAGGGCAAGGCAGGTGCCGTCCTCATAAAGAAGGGTTGCACCCTCCTCTGTCGTCCAAGCGACCGCTCTCCATGTTAATCAGAGGGTGCTTGACTTGGATGTGAGTAGCCTAAGAATCCTCCTCCAAACCTGCTGAGCCTTTGGGAAGTCCCAAAGGCAATGGTGCCGAGTCTCCACGGGGGCGCTGCATCAGCTGCAGTGGCTTTATGTGCACACTGCATGTAGATGAGGTTCTCATTTTGATGTAAACTTTGGTATCACTTTATCCACCTCACTTATGTTTGGACTAAATATTGGCGATTTTGGCTGGCCTCACATCCTTTGAAGTTTGGTGTGACATTGCCCACACATTCTAGTCAGGATATGGTGCAGATTCAGGTCTATTTGCACAAGAGGGCCGCAGTTCTGGAAGCTTGTGACGACTGCTCTGTCTTTCATCTTCTATTGGACATTATCCTAGTTCCACTTCTACATACAAGATCAAATCTGTGTGTATCTGTTGCTTGACAAATTATGCTTTGTGAGCGGCAACGTTAGTTTTCCCTTGCAGCGAACAATCTTTTATTGTGGTTTCCCAGTATGTGGTTTAGGGAATGGAGGTGTCAAAGGTTTTTGTTTAAATTCCCAATAATTCCACATAACTTGTATATATCTTGAAAAGCAACCAGACATGCTAAGCCGGGTGTACACAAACCATTCAACACTTGCCAGTTAAATGCATGCATTCTCATTGATAACATACATACATCAAAGGCCAGGATGCAGAGAATCTGAACTGTTGAGAAAAACTACTTAGGCAGCTGTGCATATCTAGTTGTACTACTGTTTGTACTTGTTTTTTTCTTTTTTTGGGTGGAATTCCTATGACAGAAATTGTTTTCCTTTGTTTTCAGGCTGGCCTTGTGACAACACTGAATACAAGAAGCACGGTCTTTGGGGTCACAAACCCCAAGGGAACTTATGATCCTTATCAGCGTATCTTTTTGTGTGCGTGCGTGCGCACGTGTGTGTGTGTGTGTGTGTGTGTGAGAGAGAGAGAGAGAGAGAGAGAGAGAGAGAGAGAGAGAGAGAAGAAAGAAAGAAGAAAAAAACGTCTCCCATGCCGTGCTAGTATGGTCCTGATCCTCTGTTGTAGTCTCCGCCGGTGTCGAGATGGGCCTCTCATCTTGGGGCGCCTGGACCGCCCCAGCTCTTTAGCCCGATCAATCAGTGTGCCTCTGGTGGGGCTGTACTCTGGGGCTAGTTGCAATGCCTGCTGACCTGAATGCTCAATCTCTGGTCGAAAGAAGTCTGTAATCTGCCTCTGTAGGTGTCTCTCCCTCTCTGATCCCCTCCCTCTCAGGAGACCCTCTCTATGTCTACGCAGCTCCAGCAAGTACAATCCGAGGCATCTCTGATCCTGGTATCTCATGACTCTAGAAAGTGGTCCAAAGCCCTCTCTGAACAGGCAGTGAAAACGGCCTCGTATCTCATAATATACTGGACAGTGACATATGTAATGTAACTCTGTCTCTGGCTCCATCTGGCACAGCTGACAAATCCTGGCCTCAGCTGGTACTCCTCTGAATTTGCCAGTCTCAATCTCTAGCTGGTGTGAGGATGTGCGCATCTGACCAATAGCACACCGTACCCCATGAGAAAGATGAGTATCCATGTAGCTGGGTCTAATCACAAACCCATCCTCTGTGAGCTGGAGAAGATGATCTCTATAGAAAGCCATCTTCGTACCAAGCTCGTGTGTCGGCTGTATCCATGTCCTCCTAGTGTCCAGCTGAGTCAAGTCTTGCCTGATAAGTCTGGTAATCTCTGCCCGTGTGAGAGAGAGGGAGGGTGCATCCAAGGAGTACGGAAATGGAGGTAGCCTGTCCATACTAAAGCCATATAGTTGGAACCAAGCTGTCATCTGTGCATACCAACATGATCCGTCTCCCTTTGATGCCAACTGTCGTGAAGACTCCAGGGCTAAGCGAGCATATCTGTCTCTAGGGAGAGCCCAAGTGCTATGTATAAAGGAGACTGATCGAGTGAGTGCCTCTACCACCAATGGGGGGGCAGCCATCTTTGCACGGATAATATCATGTGGTACGGAGGCCTTGGCCCTAATCATCCGGGAAATCATAGAAACCAAGGACCTCTCCATACGTCTCCATCCATCAGTGCTACCAGCTCGGCTGTGGTGATCCATTGAGGGTCCCCATATCTCCACTCCATACAGCATGGCTGAAGTGACCAAAGTGTCAAAGAGCCAGAGCTTTGTTCGAGGTTCCTGAAACTGAACCTGCGAACACATCCTCTCTAGTCTCCCCAATGCTGCATAAGCTCTAGTCAATCTGGTCTCCGTTGCTCTCCTCAAGGAAAATAGTGGGCCACTAAAAACCACACCAAGGTAAGTATATGCATTTGTATACTCCACTGTCTCCTGACCATATGTAAAGGTGGGCATTGACCTCCTAACCCACTGTGCTGTGGTGTTAAACACCATCACCTTGGTTTTACCAAGGTTAACAGACAATCCACTGTCCTCTGCAAACATGTGCAATGCATCCAAATGACGCTGCATCCCCTCTGGAGAATCTCATCATTCACACTTTTATCACTACTTGAATCATTAGTGCGCTTTCCAGAATAAGATCTGGACAATAAAGGAACCTGGCTATCAGTGATCAGTGAAGGCTTTCCCCAACACGACTCCATCAGATGGAATTCTCTCTGATACATATCCACCTTCATTATTAGCTTGTGTAAAATTGAGCCCACTACACTTTGGTGGCCAAAAGGAATTAAGTGGTTCCAATACCGGGCATCCAGATGTAATTTCTGAACTTCCATTCACATGGGCAGCATGCAGAAAGCAAGCATTGGGTGCTTTCTCAAGACTTTTGGGTGTGCTTAAATAACTGTAAGTATCTGCAGTAGTACTCTTCTGCAAAGCATGACCTTCTCTACCGTTTTTGCCGTCATCAAAGTCATCAGCACCAGCTACCTTATGCTCCCTTACACATCCAACATTGGCCTTACCCACAACTTGACTGCTCCTTGATACATACCACCCCCAACTAGGATTTCCCTTGAATCTTCCAGCTTGCCTCCTGCCTGAGGAGGACAAATGGCGATACCTTCCCTTGGATGAAAGGGGTTGACTAGATAAGACTGCACTGTCATCGTCATCAGCTTTATCAGCAGATGCTCCTTTAGATTTTTGTGCATTTTGCCAGCAGCGTGCAAGGTATCCTGATCCTGCAGCAGCCAGGAGAATCCACACTTCCATCTCTGAAGGGCTGTATCCTACTTGCCTCAATCTCAAGTTGGTGTGATGACACTTTGAGCTGGCCAATCGCCACTTGGGCACTGTGAGGCATGTACACATCCATGTATCCAGGTCTCTGTATGAGTCCATCCGTTGAGATACGCATAAACTGATCTCTGTAGTATGGCATCTTCGGTGGTAGAGGCTGATTGGGTGTAATCCAAGTCTCTTGAGTGTATCGTTGCCATAAATCCTGCCGAAGGACTCTGTTCCTCTCACTGTGAGAGAGTTGCATGTGTGGTGCATGTATATCATACTGGAAAGGTGGCAGGTGATCTATGTTGAGCTGAGTGAGCCACTGTATCATCCGTGAATACCATGATCTCCTATCTCCACTCTCTGCGAGCTACTTGGACGCCTCAAAAGCTCTATGTGAGAGTCGATCTGATGCATATCTTTGATCGTCTGTATGAAGTACTATGTGAGAGTCGATCTGATGCATATCTTTGATCGTCTGTATGAAGTAGATCGTCTGGAAGAGGGATGAGACCAAAATGATGTATACATAGTGTTCATGAAATCTCGTCATGGATGAAAAAAGAAAAAGCAATAGTGAACTAAAACTGGAAGCTAAGATCTCAAACTCTAAGATTATACAAGATGAAAAATCTAAATCCTACTATGCCAGGCATGGGGTACAATAAGTGAATAAAATTAATCAATCAACACTGTATGCCGGGCAAGGTCTTATTTAGGATGTCCATCATGGGTGATACAAGAAGGCTAGAGATGTTCATGGTTTGCTACAAGGTTGGACCAAAACGTATGTACGGATCCAATCCGTACCGTACATCCGTGCCGTACGGATCGATCCGTACGCGTTTTTTTTTTTGGCTTTGCTTGCCTGCGATAAACGTTTCGCTTGCGATTAACGTTTTTTTTTTTGGGTTTCGCCTGCGATAGCGTCTGGACTCTGTACGGCGCACACCTTCCGGTAAGGGCCTCTACAGTCGCTCTCTCTCTCTCTCTCTCTCTCTCTCTCTCTCTCTCTTCGCTACTGTCGCTGCCGCCTTCCTTTCGCGTCGCCTCCTTCCCCACCCCGTTTTCCCCACCCACCCATGCACCCACCCACGCACCCTTGCTCAGGCCCCCAAGGCAGCAACATAACTCTCTCTCTCTCTCTCTCTCTCTCTCTGGGTTTTTTTATCCAGACATTGTATCAGATCCACCATGATGTAACTTTTGGTCTCATAGGTCATTATGGCCTTTTGAAGACGTTAATATAACATTTCATTTCATTTCATTTCTCTCTCTCTCTCTCTCTGAGCCTTAGCCCACCCTCTGTGGACCATGCATAGAGCTCTCAGCCTCTCCCTCCTTCAAGTCTCTCTCTCTCTCTCTCTCTCTCTCTCTCTCTCTCTCTCTCTCTCTCTCTCTCTCTCTCTCTCTCTCAGCGGAGCTGCCCACTAAATATTATGCATTGCATGATTGCTGAATCCTGACTGAAATTGTATGGCATTGTGCATTGAATTTGTCAGAGCAATCATGCATTGACTTGTGATTCTAATTTCTCACTTTTGAATTAGTAGGTTTTTGACCTTGTTGTGTCTCTATTTTGAAAGTTTTATATGTCAATGTGGACATGGATTGAAATTTTATGTGGGTGGCTGAAATTTCTGAGATTTTATGTATTTTTACCAATGGTACGTATTTTTACGTACCTTAAAATTTTTTTCCGTACCAAACAACGTACAGTACGTACGGATCCGTACAGTACATAACGTTTGGAACCACCTTGGTTTGCTATGAGGATGAGGTTGCACAATGGTGGGCTAGGATCACTTGAATCTGGGGATGATGAGATGGGGGTGGCCGGGGTCCGATGGGACGAGGGTGTCTAGCTCTCTAGAGTATGTGCCTACTTTGATGGGACTCTCATGGGCCTGTTGCAAGGGGGCACTATGGTATAGGCTCCTGTATCACTGTGGTGGGTTTTGGTGCCTCTGTATCTCCCTTCTAGGCTGGAAAAAGCTGGTGATGGCAAGCCGAGAGGAGTGTTGGGGGCAAGGATCTCTAAGTAGTGACTCTCTATGTCGGTTGCGCTCCAGTAGGAGTCCAAGGCACCTCTGATTTGGATATTCCATGATCCGGAATAAGGGTCCAATGCCATCTCTGAATAGACATTTAAATCTCCCTCTAATCTCGTAGTAGACTGGGCATTGGCAAACATAGTGCTCCTCTGACTCTTTGAATAGATAATGAAATCTCCTTTGATCTCATAGTAGAGTTGTCACTGGCAAATTTTTACCATAGGATGGACTTACTTAGGAGACATAAGGTCATTGACCATGAGAGGGCTATCAGGCGTAGGTGATCAACATTACAGAGGGAACATGAAAAGCATGCCAATGCCCAATGGATTGCAAATACTATGTATTGTTAGGACTGAGCTTTAACATTACCTGGAGTAGAGAGGGGAGTATAGTTACCATGTCTAGGAATCATTTTGGGCCCCAATGGGAGGCATATGCAATAAACACTTTTTTGCTACTCATGGCCCTTCTTAGAGTCCTTTGATACCATGGAGTAAGAAGTCGTTGGGTGAGTTAATGCAGCCTATGCGATTTATGTTGTGGAAAAAGCAGGGTGATAGGGCTGGACATACTTGGGTCTCCTGGATGCATATTACCACACCTAAGAGATTAGGGGAAGGAGCTTTGTTGGATGTGTACATTCATCTTCTAGTTCGCGATTGGTCCTTGTTCCAAGACTTGTGTCTTCAGACGCAGCCTTGGGTATATATGGCCCGCAAACTTATTGCAGGGTATTCATCAGGGTAAGACAAGAATTGCTGTATCATGGTGGGAGATTTTGAATGGGGCACAGACGGTCAAGGTGCCTGCTTTTGAGTTGTTTTCACATTTGTTGATCTCTTGGCAAGAAGTCTTATCGCATACTTGTTGGAATCCACCACAGAATAGGCTTCTTGCAAACTCCTGGCAGGGAGAGCCTTTTGTTACCACACGGGTTGTGACTTGGCCAGGGAGGGATGATTCTCGTAAGTCAGTTGAATCGTATGGCTAGGTTGCGCTTGGTGCGGGTGGCTGATGCATTGATACCGAGGCGGGGTCGGGTTTTCTCTTTCCGTCGGATTCGTCAACATTTCAGGGTTCCTAGGTCTTATAGTTCACTGTGGAGTGTGATTAAGGAGAAATTATGACAGTGATGCTTCTTTGATTTTGAGCTCTTCTCTATCAGATTCTTGGAAATTGGGACGTTCAGTTCGCCAGGGTTGTCCGCTTAGTTCCCTGTTGTTTGCTATTGCCACACATCCTTTTCTTTGCTACTTGGATTTTTTGCAAGCTACTGATGAATTGCATGGCTTACAGCTTCCTGCTGGGCATACTTTCCTGGCTCAGGCTTATGCTGATGATTCTTTTTTTATGCCCAAGAATACGCAACAAGATCTTCAGAGATTAATGGAGGCTTTGGAACTTTTTGGTCTGGCTGCTGGTTTGAAAGTAAACTTCCGTAAGTCTACCTTGCTTGCGCTTAATGTACAGCAATGGCATCATGTATTGTGGCCCGGTGGAATACCTCCTGGTGGACATATCGTTCGTCATTTGGGTTACCCTTTGGGTTGGCAGATGTCATCTTCACAAATGATTCAATGAGTTATGCTAAAATTGAATCGCAAAATTGATTATTGGCAGCTTTCCACTTGGCCTCTTCATGTATGTCTCAGGATAGTGCAGGCTATTGTAATGGCTTACATACAGTTCTTTCTTCCATTGATTATGTGGAGGAAAGCTGATATAGATCGGTTTATGTCTCTGGTAATGGCAATTGTGTGGAAAACTCAACATTGTAAAAAGGGTCTTCGTCTTTTGTCAATGCCAAAGTTGTGTTCTCCAAAGATACATGGTGGCTTGAACATATTGAATATTCACTTTCATGTGCTTGCTCGTAAACCCACTTTGCTGTTGGAATTTGTACAACAGCGCCAGCCATCGGCTATTATGTTGGGTCATATGTGTATGTCAATGTCTTCATCTGCTTTTGGAAAGTGGACTGTTACGTATTGGGATGCAATTTTCAGCCATTTCGATGGAAAAATTGTCGGCTGCCCTCTTTCATCTAAGTTGATTTCTGCCTGGAAACAGGTTACGCAATATCTTTTTTGGAATCCCAGGCTTAATGGGCAATCTTCTTCGCTTCGCCTTGAGAGTATTCATTGGTCAAAGGCTTTTGATGTACCCTTGGCTCTACGTGAGCCTAGGAAGGCATATTTCCTTTCAAAGAAAGGAGTTTATCTTATTGATGATGTTTTGGATGCTGGTGGCCATGTGCTTTCTTTTGTGGTTGCCGCCAGAAAATTTGGTCTGGGAATGCATTATAGAACAATCTGGCAGCTTATTCGAGAGCTTCTTGCTCCTTTTGAACCAATTGCAGATTTGGATCGTTCTAATCGTTTGGTTGATTGGAGCCTTAGAAGAGAACAACCTGCACGAGGCCCTTTATCAATGGCTAAACTTTCGGTTCGTTCGATATATCATCTCTTGTTGCCTGCCTCTTGGGTTCAAGAACATGCGAATCAGATTTGGCATCTTCATAAAAGTCAGACTTGGTGGAAACAGCGGCTTCATTCTCTTTGGAAATGCAGTCTGCCTTTGAAAAGTAGACTTTTTTTATGGAGATGCTTGATTGGAGTCTTGCCAGTCGGGCTTTTCTTGGCTAGGCGACATTTGGCACCTTCAACTTGTCATAGTTGTGGTGCTTCTCAAGAGACAGTCTTTCATCTTTTGTGGAGTTGTCCTCTCACCAGGACTTTTTTGGATCTGATTGCTGCACGTTTGAGAGCCTGCTTCCGACAGGCACCCTTTGGGAAATACTTTTGGATCTTCGGTCTTCTCCCATCACCCCTTAGATCCTATAAAGTCTTCTTTGATTGGGTTCGTTATTGGGCTTTATGGACTACCTGGCAGTCTCGCCAACAGGATAGTTTTTGCTGGGCCTCATTTGGATGCTTACTCATTCTTCCGTTCCTCTCTTCAGCAATCTTTATATGACTGTCTCTCTCTTCATGAGATTGACTCATCTCTGTATGCTCTTTTTACAGATTGTTTTTTAGATGTTTAACTATGTTCACACTGAACATAGTGAACACTCTACTAGTCTCCCTTGTAAATGGTCTTTTTAGTGGGTTTTCCTTGTTTTGAGGTTTCCCACCTGTAATTAATGACGTGAAGCTTTACAAAAAAAAAAGATTAAGGAGAAATTAGATTCGTTTGGGAATATTCCGGCCCTCGAGGCCACTACACCATTGGGCTGATTGGATGCTTAAAAAACTTGGGGATCTTATGCTAGTGTCTGCTAACCAAGTCTACCATTTGTTGGTTGAGGATAAGAGGTGGGTTACTGAAAAAGCTAACAAAGTTTGGCAGGTAGTTCGAAGACGCTCGTGGTGTAAGCATACATTGATGGGTGTTTGGCAGGTGTTGGTAGGAGGTTTGCCTACAGGGGATCAATTGTGCAAGAGGAAGCTTGTAGCAGGACTTTGTGTTTTCTACACCACTTGCCCAGAGAATAGCTGCCATTTATTTATGCATTGCCTGGTTGCTAAAAGTGTTTGGGATTTTGTTTCCCGAGCTTGGTAGTCCATTGCACACACACATGTTTCGGTCAGGGATTGGGTTTTCGGCAATCTTCCGGGTGCAATAGTGGAGGTTGCACTTGTGGATTTGTTTCATTTCTTTAGGTGGATTGGCTTGTGGCACAAATGGCTCACCCGAAATGCATTCATCTTTGATGGCCAATCGAGTTTACAAAGCCATATTGGACGAATTCGGGGCTGCTTGTGGCAGCTTTTGGCCATGGCTTCTGCGCATGTGATAGGCCGAGAGTTGGCCGCTGCTTTGATTCGGATCGTCTGCACAGGTCCATTGCGTGCATAGTTGATGGAGGGTTTTTTCCGGCGGCATCATCACTGCTCGGGAAAATGTATCAGTTGTCTGGACTATCTACTGTCTACTATTTCTGTCCCCCCTCCCCCCTTTTTTTGAGCTTGTTTGTGTTCTAGCCCAGCTGGTGGCCAGGAGGCCTATGTACATTACCTTTGCATATTATTACGTTCTTACCTTTACGAAAAAAAAGAAGAGAGAGAGAGTTATATTAATGTCTACAAAAAATCCAAAGGGTCTACGAGACCAAAAAGTGTAACCATAGTTCCATGAGATATCATGATCATGGAAACAAAAGAAAAGCGAATTAGATACATCATCATAATGGTTACCATGTGTGTGTGTGTGTGAGAGAGAGAGAGGAGAGTATTTGTTATAGTTCACGGGGTGGTCCTCAAGCATCTTCCTTAACTACTCTTCGCTTAAGCTCTAACTGTTAACACGACGCTGTCTGGGCCACTGCTAAGCCGTTTTGACATAGTATTGGTCCTTCTGGACACCAAGAACCCAGAGTGGGACAAGATTGTATCTTCTCATATCCTAAACGAAGTAAGTTCTCGCAAGTAGTTTTCAATAATGTTTTTTTTTTGGGTGAGGTTTGGGGGGGGGGGGGGGGGGGGGCTCAAGACATGCTGCAAGTAAATTATATGGTTTTTTCTTAAAGACATTGTTTTTTATTGGTTCATACAGCATTCAAAGCACCAAGACAGCAGTGGTGTAAATGACTCGAGGGGATTTTGGAACTTGGCAATGCTAAGAAGGTAAGGTATAGGCAATTGTCCTTCTGAAAAGGTTCTGAAGTGGCTGCATTCTGTGCCTGTTTTGAAGCAAAGGCTTTGATCAAATTATGGGAGCCTCAACTTCTCTTGTAGGTATGTTCGATATGTGAAGGAGCATTTCCAGCCTGTATTGACTAGTGAAGCAGAGTCCGTGATAGTGAGCTACTACCAATTGCAACGCCGATCTGGGACACAAAATGCTGGTGAATGCTTTGCTTAGAGTGAAAAGTATTCTGATCTCGGATATTTGATTTTGGGGTTATTTTAGCAAGCTTTATTAGGTTTATGCTTTCAATAGAAAGGTTGGGTGCCATTATCACCATAAAGCCCTTCAGTCCTCTTAAACATCAACCCTTGATGCATATGAGTGAACTCAAGGTGGTGGTGGCCAGTTGACTGGTTGTCTGGACCATCAAGGTAAGAATTATCTACACATCCAACTCGTGCATGCAAAGGGATTCTCAATCCCTTGTTTGCACAAGTATGAGGTGCCCCTTCCACTTGATGCCTCAAAAGGGTTTTTTGGAAAATGCATGCCGCATTTTTGTAATGGAACCCGTAGTTCCTCCCATGAAGTAAAAGTCTATAACACAAGCATAATAGGTGTTCTATTTAGATATCCTATTCCTGTTTGAACAATAATCAGTTCAGTGACATTAAGCAGTCCCCTCACCAGTTCTTGCTTCACCAATAAACTACTATGTGTGAGGAAGGAATGTTAGGATCCTAGATGAAGTGCCCACTAACAATCAACTCAGTTCATTGGATCGATTAGGTTTTGTTTTGTATTAATTAGACGAGTGGGAGCTTCCAAATTTGAGAAATTGCTTGCATAATGAGATATAGCAAAATCTTTATGTCTTATCTTTGTGTCAACCTAGCTGAAGTTCTTATATAACTATATACAAGGAAAGGAAATAATAGTGAGGAGAGGGATTGAAGGAAGACATCAAATAGTGCAATCAGCACACACAGTGTGGCATGCAATGGAAAGGAAAAATCAGCTAGAAGAGTGAGCAATGAGGGCATACATCCAAAAATGCAGCCAGTATGTATGCATAATAGCATGTAGCAGGTAAATTTGGCAGTACATTGAGCATGCATAATTGCATGTAAGGGTTTGAGCGGGTAATCTTCTCACTTACTACAGAACCCATTCTTCCCCCCATGAAGTAGAACAGCATTGGTCAAGGTTTGGTAAGCCTCTGCACGAGTTCTTGCTTAGCTAATAAACTACAATGTGAGGAAGGAATGTAACATAGGGTCCTAGATGAAGCACCCCACTAACAATTAAGTTGGTTCATTGGATTGATTTTTCGGTGTTTTATGTTGATTAGATGAGTCAGAGATTCCCAATTCATGAAATTGTGCGCAACTAACGAGTAGCTTGCAACTAGTAATGTAAAGGCAAAAATAGCTAGGAGAGCAAGGGATGAGGACATGCATCTGAAAATGCAGCCAGTATGCATGCATAGTGGCACTCATCATTTAGTGTATACTAAAGGTAAGTATAAAAAAGCACTTATCATCATTTTGTGTCGTAGTATCTACTTCATACTATGCATTATGGAGTTGATAGTTATATAGTCTTGTGGGTTGACTACCATGAGTATATAACATGCACATTCCTAAAAGGTGAATTTGGGCATGTTCCTGGATTCATCTAGGTATATATAGCCTTGTGGGTTGACTACCATGAGTATATAACATGCACGTTCCTAAAAGGTGAATTTGGGCATGTTCCTGGATTCATCTAGGTATATAAAAAAGCTAAACATTAGTTAGCCACATGAGTTATAAATAGAATCATGAGTTGAAAGGTTGTGATGCGTAAAGTAAAAATGGGCTCATATAAATTAATGAAAGCCCACATGGCATAGCTTCGAAGCTCTTATCATTGGTTGAAGTAAGGGATACCTCCTGCGTATAACCATGCATCATCTATTCATGTAAATTTGCAATGTTTACCTCCATGTCGAGGAGTAGCAGCAAATTGCTTCCAAATCATGTTTGTGTGTCTCTGTGCTTGGTTCTGGGACTGAGGCATCTGCTCTTGATCCTAAGCTGCGGCCTCAATGCTGACCGTAATGGGTGGTTGTGGAGATGTGCTAAAGAGAGTAGCAGTGGATGCACAAATATCGTGTTCTAGTTGTCTTTTGCCTTTGGTTGTTTGGTCGTCCAGACTCCAGAGAAGTTCTCTTGGTATACCGTGGAGAAAGGTTGCGATGAGTCTTTGTGGCTGGATTAAGGGTCTCCTTGGCTGTTAGAAGCCTATCTCATATGATTTGACTTGTGTCGAGGAAGAAAAAGGCAACATATTATTGACTGGGCACTATATTGCTTAAACGTTTTAATTTTTCTATAATATTTCTAATGAATGAATGGGACCACGACATCTGTTATCATTTAATGACTAGGTTGGCAATGGCATTGCAGCAAGGACAACTATACGGATGTTGGAAAGCTTGATTAGGCTAGCACAAGGTATGATGATTGTAAAGAAGATGCACATACGGAAAGGAGCGTAAACAATGGAAATCAAGTAAAGCAAGATCATGAATACCATGATTACTCCAATTCAGCAGGATTCTAACCAGTGGTATATATATGCAACAGCTCATGCCAGGCTTATGTTTCGAAACAAGGTCACAAGGGTGGATGCGATTGCAGCCGTTTTCTGTGTTGAGTCATCCATGACAACCTCTGCTATCCTAGATAATGTTGGCAATGCCCTTCATTCGAGTTTTGCAGACAACCCAGATGAAGAGTGTATCCTACTGTATGGCTTATGGATTATCCTCTTTTTGACTCTTTAGTCATCTTGTTGAACTTTTATGATGCTCTCTCTCACCATGCTGTCTTTAACAATCTACAAAGATGCAAAGCAAGAGAAGTTGATTTTAGAGAAGTTGAATCTGTTGAATAGCAATGAGGTATCATCAGATCAGTCAGCAGGCCTTTCTTCTCGCGAACAGGAACTACTACAGACTTTAGACAGCCGAATGCAAAGCTCTCTAAGTAGTAGGACATGGACCAGGTCCTTGGGTCAAGGAAATGCTGCTCAGTCAAGGCCAAGCCTTCAACCATGCACGACTCAGTCTCGAAGATCAAAACAGCAGCAGCCACACTTGTCCGGCACGTTCACTGAGGAAGGTCTTTTACATGCGAGCCAACAGGTGCAAGTGGATGCACCTTAAAACATTCAGTGGGGTTCACATCTGTATGCCTTGAAACCTGCCTTTGAATTGGATGCTGCTATTTTTGCAAATGCTTTTGAGTAAAGTAACTCGCTGTCCTGATGCATGCTTTTGAACGTTTGGTCAAGCAATCATGATAGTCAAGGATGTGAACAAGACAATCTGATTCTGAGTGCATCTAAATGTAGATTATTTTCCTTATGTGGTGGGCACACCAGAGCTAAAGTGTTCGGAAATCCACATGATGATGCATAGGACCATGTATTCTTTTCAAGCTGATTAATGGCTATGTCTCTGTATGCTGTGTAACCCTGCTTTGTTTTGTGAATGCTTTTAACTACAGCAACTCACTGTCCTGATGCATGCTTTTGTAAGGTGTATCAAGCAATCGTGAGGGTTAACGATCTGAGCAGTTATGCAGCGGGCCACTTGGTGATGCATAGTAATCAATGAGCTTCTTGTCAAGCCAATTGATGGCAATAAGCAGGTTAAATGTTGATTCTGTTGTCGGCTATCTTTGGCTTGTTATGCTATGCAATGTATTTTGTTGATTCTTTTGTGTGGTGTTATTCTCATTCTCTATCTTATTTCCCGGGTTAGGTTGCAAGTTCAAGTTATCCCAATCTCAATTCTGAGTTCTAAGGACAAATTTCGTGCAAACTTGCAATTCTTTTTTGTGTTTTGAACCGGCATCTTAAAGTGGTAACAACAGTAGACTTTGGCACTCAGTAAACTAGCAGGAGAGTCTCTGTCTAAAAAGCAGGGAACCCTAGATCTGTAGCGAATTTTGTTTGCAGTGGTTTTGAAAATAACTTTTTTTTGGCCCCCACAGCCTCTTTTTTAGGGCAGGGGTACAGATAGTGTTATTCTTGTTCGTAGGGGCATAGATCAGAGATGTTCGCTTCATGATATTCCCCAGCTATTATACACACCATCTCCGTTGTGTATTGACGCTACCTGGGATATTATTGCTAGTATCAGGGCATGGCATATCTGGAAGACCAGACGTTTCGAGGCCTTCCAGGGTATTCATGTTTATGACACCCAGTGTATCTGCTGTATGGAGTTACATCGTTCAATTTCTTTTGGCCACTTGGGCCCGTATACATGGATTTTCTAGAGCTGCACAAACAAAACACAACAGATTTATGAGAGTGGAAACATGGTATTTTCTTCTTCTCCGCTCCTACAGGGCTTTTATAGCAGCATAGTGTCCCTGATTGGTTGAGATCTCCCTATCTTTTGGTTTGAGATCTCCCTTTGGAGAATTTTATTACTCTATAGAAGTCTCTTTTCTGAAAAAAGATCTTTCACCTCCTACCTCTCTTGCTTCTTTGCCTTTGTTAGCATGCGGAAAAGTTTTTACTAATACAAGTAGGCCGCTCACCCTTTGATTGGCAGTATGGCTTTTGCCCAAGCCAATCATCCTCCACCTCCACCAGTTGGGAGAAGATCCTTTTCTCCAAAGTCAAGCTTAGGACCTTAGAGATAGATTTTGATAAAGAAGTCGAGTCCACACTCAATGGAAAGATTTTTGTGTCTCATCCTTCTTGTTCTCAAGCTATGGATTGGATCATGGAGGCACTTTCCACAGAGCTTGCATCACAATTTATTGATGCTTGCTTACTTGGAAGGGGCTTCTTCCAAGTGGATTTCGATTCGACGGAGGCCACCAAATAGACTCTCAAGACTTCAACCCGATGTTAGACAACCACATCTTTTGTCCCATCTTCCTCAAGTTCCCTGGACTCCCACGGATTTATTGGCTTCCATTGGATTAGCCTTTGTACAAGTTCTAGAAGGCACTACTCTTCCAAAGACACCTTCAATGGCTGTAGTAGTTATCATGTCGAGTGTTGATGGGATACCATGAGTCATGATACTCGTTAGTGACCTCTGTTTTACAGACGATCGTGTGATGCTGCCAGGACCATATGAGTAGACTGGATGAGTGCCGTGTTTGCAGCCAATTGGGCCACATTGCCAGACATTGTCCAAGAAATGTCGGCTTTTATAGACTAGTTGTCAGACATGTATCCACTCCTAATCCACTTGATGATTATGTGAGATATTGGGACATTTGCAATCGTTGTTGCATCAGCTTCATAGCAAGATTTATTGTATAGGGATTTAGCGCATGAGGATGTATTACATGGCAAAGTAAAACAGTGTGTGAAGGCATATGAGTTGGATGTACACGCCTTGCAGCATCTTGGTAATCATGTCCATTTTGACAGTGATGCTGTATTCTCTTTGATTTTAATCACACTTGAAAACTTTCTGCCCCTTGTAGGGGTAGTGCAGACCTATGAGAGGTGCCAAACTAGATCTGGCACCATGTTTTTTGCCTCTGTACCATAACAGTTGTCTCATGGAGTGTGCAAGGCCTTGGTGGCGTCTCTCCTCATCGTTAGAAGCAAGTCATCTTGAACGAGCTTCACCCTTTAGTGTATGGATGGTGCATGGATATTTTGCTTGTGTAGGATAAGCTTGATGTTGGCCAGCGCACTCAATCTAGCAAGCTTTTATTTGGGCACACTTTTTGGTTTATTGCAGATGGAACTAAAGGTGGAGTATGTACTTTAGTGACAGCTATTATCCTTGCCAAAGAATAATGGATTATGCTTATGTAGGGTGGATTGAAAATTGGTGCGCGTAGAATGTGTATGCTCCTAACCTCAGAGGAGAAATAATTAATTTTTAGAATACCATCGTGGACTCTCTCCTTCGGGTAGATCACTACGTCGTTGAATGCGACTTCAACATGGTTGAGCAACCCATGGTTAAGAAGGGGGGACTTGAAGGCATCATTCATCCACTTAAAAGGGCATTATGGGAGTGATTTATCTTTTCCTTTCATGGTAGGGACTACTGGTTAGAGGATGACTTCCAAAGGAAGCTAGAGATTCACTCTTTTCGTGGAGTAATCACAGGAGTGGTGCAAGTCGCATTTATGCTCACTTGGACCCCTATTATGTTAATGATCCAACACTTGATAGAGGTTGCACAATCTTCATTGTCCCAAGCACCTCAGAGTGATACCATCGTCTTGTAGTTTTGTGCTTTAGAGATTTACTCTCCTCCTTGATTATGCACAACATATTCAGTTGCAAAGTTATCATGGTAGGTGATGGATGTTTGGAGAGCTTGTGATGCTTTTTACTCTGGGCAAAAAGTTGCTCTTTCCTTGGAGAGTGTATCATAATGTGCCCTAGCTAGGAGGAAAGAGATCTTGGATAGAGAGAGAGCTATCAGACGAAGATTGTGTGCTTTGTATAGGGAACTTGGGAAGCACCCTAATGCCTAATGGATGTTAGATGCATCATGCACCATCAGGGCTGAGTTACAAGACTCTTTTGAGCAACGTGCAAAGTTTCATTATCATGCACAAGAGTCATTGTGGATTTAGATGGAAGGTAGTGTAACACGCATTTCTTTGCTACCCATAGCCTCTCCCGTATAACAAGGAATGTATTAGATAGTTGCAAGGAGTGCTCAACTCAGAGCTTGACATGGCTAATATGAGTGCATCTGATTTTTATTGTCGCTTGTTATCTGCAAAGGCTCACTCCCCTCAAAGAGATAGGGAAAACTAGAAGGTTTGGGAGTCCCTGCCTAGGCTCATCTTGGATGATTTGTGCATTACTTGATGCCCCATTTTCAATAGATGGGCTTAGACATGCGTTTCAACCATTACTCCATGGTAAATGTCTTGGGAATGATGGCCTCTTTCCCTCGTGTTTAATGAAGTTTTGGAATGACATTGGGGATGAGATCACGATGGCATTATAGGATATGTGGAGCCCGGGCTATATGCTTTTTACCAAGGGTCATCCATCTCATCCCTAAGAGTGCTGATAAGATTGCCCAGTGGAGGCCTATCACCACATTGCTTGGGATTGCATACAAAATTCTTTCCAAGGTAGTGAGCATGAGATTGTCAGTGTTAAAGATAGCATTCATAACACATAATGGATTCCTCCAAGGAAGAATCATCTTTGATAACATCTTTATGGGAGGCGGTAGAGTGGGCCGAGGTAAGTAATGAGCCCTCGGCAATCTTGCGGCTTGATTTTGAGAAAGCCTATGATAGAGTGGATTGGGACTTCTTGAAGGGTACTCTCACAGGCTATTGCTTAAACAAAACAAGAGAGAGGAGGCAAGACAATTTTGAGAGTTTGAAGGGCTATAGAGAAATTGATATTTTGTGCGTGCGCGTGCCAGCGGGGCGGGGGGGGGGGGGAGGGAGGACACTATGCGTCCAATGCAATGTATTGATGTCAATATCCGAGAAGTTAATTAGGAGTATCCAACAAGGGTACATAGTATTCTCAATCCGTCTAAGCGTTTCGATTAAAAGTTAGGACACACGCACGCATGCATGCACGTGTACATGTGCGCTCACGCACGCACACACACACACACACACACACACACACACACACACATGCACATACACATTTATATAATAAATCTTGAACTAATAACTAACCTCTTTTATGCATACTGAAATTACACACACCCTCTCCTTCTTGTAAACGATATTGTAATATTGATTTTTTTAAAGTAAAGATATCAATATAATACTAGTTTAAATCAATTATAGCTATTAGCCTTAACATTACAACTACCCTCTTTCATGTACTCACCCTTCTTACTTTTTTAAATGGTTTTTCTAGAATACCTTTCAACCTTTCCTACTGCAAGGGTTTCCCTAAGGTTTTTCTACAAATATAAGCTAAAATACTACTCTACACCATTCAAACCACCAATTCCATAGCCTACATGTGCCTACTTTTACTAGGATGCACTTTGCAGCTAAAATACTACTCTACACTATTCAAACCACCCATTTCCCTAACCTACATGTTCCTACTTATTAGAATGCACTTTTCACAACATTGAGGTGAATAAAGCTTGCAACATTACATCCTCTTTAGCACTTCCTCCCCAACCTACATGAGATGCTTATGCTTGGAAAAACTATCTAAAATGAACCTTTTCAAATCATTTCATGCATTCAAAGAACCACTTATAAACCTTGGGATTGGAAAAATAAAGTGATCCTATCTCAAGACAACTCATGAGATGCTTATGCTTGGAAAAACTATCTAAAATGGACCTTTTCAAATCATTTCATGCATTCAAAGAACCACTTATAAACCTTGGGATTGGAAAAAGAAAGCGATTCTATCTCAAGACAACTCATGCCATACACAACTAGTGATCTATTATGCTTTTACGAGGAAACTAAGCACCATCGCATGATTGTGTGGCATGCTTACGTTTTACACATTGTCATGCGATGGTGCTTAGTTTCCTTGTAAAGCATAATAGATCAGTAGTTGTGTATGGCATGAGTTGTCTTGAGATGGGATAACTTTATTTTTCCAATCCCAAGGTTTATAAGTGGTTCTTTGAATGCATGAAATGATTTAAAAAGGTATTTTAGATAATTTTTCCAAGTATAAGCAAGAGCAGGTAATTGTAGTATATAAATATTTACAATAAGAATCTTAATATGGCTTTTCTTTGTAAATGGTAGTTTGTTATAGAACATGTATCTAAATTAGAATACATATCTTAATATGAATTTTCTTTGTAGATGGTAGTTTCTTGTAGAACATGTATCTAAATCAGAATATGTAGAGGCTACACTCTGTGAGCAAGACAATCCCATGGGTATGGCACATTATTGCTTTATTAATTTTTGGTGTTGGTTTTGAGTTGGATATAAAAATGTTTTTAAATGGGCTACTTAAATGGACGACCTCTTGAGATGAGTAAGTGGCATCTCTTTTGTTATTCCAATATTATTTTAATAAAATTATCAGAGTGAATCTTGTTTTCAAGAATTATGATGGAATATTTATTTGTTTAAGAAATAAATCTCAAAGTGCGCATCTCTCGAGGTGATATTTTGGCGCTTTCATGAAGGATCCATTCTTCCCGTCTTCTTATAGCCCACGTTGCCTCGAATCCAACGCTTCAGTCAGATCATAAATCGAATCTTGTTTGGCCAAGTTATGAGCAAAAAACTCTTAGGTTGGAACCACCTCTAAGAGCCAAAAAGCCCTTACTAAAGTCACCGCAAATGGGGGGGAGGTGTCCTTAAACTAGATTTTCAAGAAAGAAGATTTTACCTTGAGGGAGAGAAGGGAGAGTCCTCCCTTAAGTCTATTCACATGGGGATGAAGTGGGGGGGAGCAATTAAGGACACTGCACCCACAAGGGTGAGATGAGGTTAAAAATATTCTGCAAAGAGCTTACTTGGAGATAGGCAAAAATGGCTTGCTAGAAGAGGAGTGTAGAGGACTATCGGGTATAGTCTCGCACAGAGTTTTGGGTACGGACGGACTGTTGGCACAGTAGAGTGTCAGGCGCGCGGGTAAGGGCAACACAGAGTGTCGGGGTACTGGCCGTGGGAGTACTGGGGGGTTTATATAGGTACGGGTGCAGGTGCAAGGAAAGAGAGTTGTTTTGGATATACCTTCTTCCTTGACTCTAATCTAGTAGTAGCCAGATCTCAAGTCTATTTTTTAGAAAACTTTGGTCCCATGAAGCCTGTCAAGAAGCTCGTCAATGCGAGGGATAGGATACTTATTCTTGACAGTGACTTGATTTAGCTCTCTCGATAATCTATGCAAAGACGAAGAGTGCCGTCCTTCTTCTTTTGGAAAAGAACGGGTGCTCCCTAAGGAGAGCTATTGGGGCATACAAATCCTTGCTCAATGAGTTGGGAAAGTTGCTTCTTAAGATCAATGGCTTCATAAAGAGACATTTTATAGGGTGTTTTTGAGACAGGTTGAGCACCAGGGATCACTTTAATTTCATGATCGCGAGGAGGCGGTAGCCCTATAAGCTCATCAAGAAAGATGTCAGAGAATTTTTGGAGCCAAGAGGGTTCTGATTCTTTACTAGGTTCTGTAGCTTTGTTGAGCTTAACTAGGAAAACTTTTTGTCCCTTACGTGCTCCCTTGAGAAGATGCTTTGCCTTGACTACCCTAGCCTTAGATTTACCTATCCTCCCCTGAACTAATACTACTTGGCCATGCTCATTTTTAAAAGTGATACTCCCCTGGTTACAGTACTAGCATTGTTTGCAATTAACCAGTCCATCCCAAGGATCCCATCATAGATTCCTAATGGCAGGACTCTAAAATGGCTATGAGTTTGCTCACTACCCAATTCAAAATCAAGGTTTCCTAAAGAATGTTGAGACGCTACTTCCTTCCCCCACTAGCTAGTTCTACAACCATTCTTCTAGCTGGTTTTTGACCTAAGTTTAATTTTTGTAACACCTTGGAGAAATAAATGAATGGGTACCAACAAAATCAATCAAAAGATGGAATGGCTTACCGTGGTGATGAGTGGCTGGGGTTTGAATAAGACCAAATTGTTGATTTGGACCTTGATGTTCTACCGTCTTGTGGATGGTGGAAAGTTCTTCTTCAGCCATCTCCAGAGTTGGTTCTTCACTTATAGTACAGGCGGTGTGAGCAACTGCTCCGCGGCCTCTCCCATGTCCGCCACCTCTTGCAGCTTGGTGGATGGGGGTTCCACGACTTTGATTTGCTCGACTAATTTGAGGAAGAGATGATGCTAACTTTGGGCAGTTGACCCTAAAGTGTCTCGACTCATTGCATTCAAAACACAAAGGGGACTCTCTAGAAGAAGCAACATATGAGCAGGGAACAAAGGAGTTGGTTTGCCACCCTCAGTTGTAGTAGGGAGCATTCTGCTGGGACTTTTTGTAAGACTAATCTTTAGGGTTTGCTTAAGGGGGTAAGATCTCTTCTGAGGCTTAGCTTTACCAGACTTCAGCTCTTTCACAAGAGGTTTTGCTCATATAAGAGCATCCTGCAACATGCTTGGCCTCATTGCTTCGAGGCAAGAATCCAAGGGTTCATTCAAGACTTGGCAAAAACAAGCCACTTTCTAGGAAGTGGAAATACTTCCGGAGAGTGATGAATTAGATTAGGATTCTTCTAGGGTTAAACTGAGCTGCTTGAGACTAAAAAACTCATTCATCTTGATGGATTCATGAGATGGGGGAAGATATCATTCCTTCACATCTTGCTTGATATCCTCCCATGTTTAGGAGTGTTCAATGACTCCCTTGTCTCACGACGGCACCATTGCTTCCACTAGAGTTTAGCATCCTCGGTGAGATGAAATCGTGCAAGCATGGACTGGTTTGCCACTCCAGTACTAACAGCTGAGAAATAATCATCCATTACTTTGATCCAAACCTTGATATCCTTCTCAATCTTTGAACCTTCCCCCTTTAGGGAGGGAGGTTTCATTTGCTTGAGTAAGAGCTTCTTCTCCTGGGTAGCATCTGTATATAGTGCATTGGGGAGTGGAGGCTGATCGTCCTGGCCATCATCGTAAGATACAATTTTAGGATTATGAGATTTATACTTTACATTATGCTCATGCTTTTAAAAGTAAAACTTTTTAAATCATTTTATTTCTCAAATATTTATAACGACAAGTTTTATTTACAAAGATTTGAGACTAATACAATTAGTCTTATTCATCATAAAAGAACATCCTAGGTTCAACTAAGACATGAGACTAGAGTGGTCCACATAGGTGAAATATGGAGGTTCTGCTGTAGTTTCTAAGACACAGAAGACTGATGGTAAGGGTGGTAGATTCAGGATTGGGTTGTGTCCCATAACAGCTACTCTATTGGGGGGGCAGGTAAGACCTACATTACTTTGTCATATACCCAGTGGTCCTGTGGTATACGATTCCCATCTATGGTCAAAGAGCTGTCAAGTCTGGGAGTACCCATGAACCAAAATAAATGGACCATCTTCAGCTTTTCAATCCAACGAATCTACTTTAAATTGGTGGTGATGTTCCCAGTTCGGTCCGCTCTGATGAAAAAATAACTCGGCCCGCGATTCCAAAGGTGATCTCTACCCCACCCTCTTTGGATACGAGAGTTCCTTAATTAATGGTCTTACACATTGTTCATTTAAACAGTCTTTATCAATGATACAACAATGCTTACAAACAAAGGATTTAATAATAAAAAATAGATACAATGTTCAAAATTATCCATTGCCAAATCGAGGCTCTTTACTTTATTCTGCCGATGATCTAGAATTCGGTCTTCCAGCCTCTATAGATTGGGCAATCCCTCCGTACACCTCATTGTTGACAGCTGGCGGGGACTCAAGTTGGCTTGTCAGCCTCTCAAGCTCCAACGCTTGATCCTCCTGCCCCCCTCAGACAGATGTCTACGCGCTAGGGGAAGGCTTATTCACCACACTAGCCTGGGCCCCTAGAACTAGGCAGCATCACAATAGTTGCCTCAATCGGCGAACCTCATTTTCCCAATGGTATGAGGGATACCTTGGGTCGACTCTCCGGGCCTTGCTAACGTCGTGCGTGGCTACACAAGCACGGAAACGGGATTAGCATCGAGGTGGGGAGAAGATGTACTTGTACTTTTTAACTTAATCAAGATGAATATGATAGATAACATCACTTTCTCGAGAAAACAACAATTTCACAAAAAAATTTGTATAAAGGAAGATGGCATGTTATTTCTTAATTTATTAACATTAAAGATTAATTTAAAAAAAACCTCTTTTTTTAAACGATGACCAAGCTAACCTGGCCATAATTCCTTTGCGGGGCTCCCAAAAGGGGAGAGTTGGAGCCACATCTAGAGCAACCTCTCTAGGCTCGTAGTTGTGCGCATCTCTCGAGGCAATATTTTAGCGCTTTCATGAAGGAGCCATTCTTCCCACCTTCTTGAAGCCCATATTTTTGCGAATCCAAAGCTTCAATTGGATCACAAATCGGAGCTCGTTTGCCCAAGTTATGAGCAAAAAACTCTTAGGTGGGAACCACCTCTAATAATAACCAAAAAGCCCTTACTAAAGTCACCGCCGTAAATGGGGGGGGAAGATGTCCATAAACTAGATTTTTAGGGAAGAAGGCTGCACCTAGAGGGAGATTAGGGGGAGTCCTCCCTTAAGTCTATTCACATCCGAGGGGGGAGGGGGGCGGGGGGAGCAGCTAAGGACACTATACCCACAAGGATGAGATGAGGTAAAAAATTTCTACAAAGGGGTTACTTGGAGATGGGTTGGAAGAGGGGTGCAGAGGGTTGTCGGGTACAGTCCCGCATAGAGTGTTGGGTAGTACGGAGACAAACCGTCAATACAATAGAGTGTTGGGTACATGTAAGGGCAACAGAGAGTGTCAGGGTACTGGCTGTGTGGGGGTATTGGGGGATTTATATAGGTACGGGTGTAAGAAAAGGGAGAGCAAAGCGGGGGTGTAAAGGACGGTGTTGTACGATGAAAGTACATCGGCATGTGGCTTGCATGATCACGAGAAAAGGAATGGTACCCGTACACGGGCAAAAGCTGAGGTACACACGTACCTTTTGGTTCAGTTGGCAGCATGGGCGTCCACATGGCAGTATGTGTGGACCGTACTCTAGGGTAGTTGGCCTTTGGTTCTTTGCGTGGGCGTTGTACAGGCGCTCAGGTGTGTGTATGACATATTTTTGGAACAGGGACCCCTACTTGCGTGCTGGAGCGTTTGACGGTGCAAAAAAAAAAATTCAACGAAAATGTTCGGGGTGTCTTCTTAATCGTAGAGGTGCAAACTGTCCATCAATCGGACACCCAGTTGTGTATTTATTAAGGTTTAAGTTTATCGAATTTTAAACTTTAAATATTGTATAAGCTCGATACAGTAGCTCGATACAATGTCTGTTTTGGATGTAAAATCCTATATTAGGGTAAAATTACGCGCATATTCCAAATTTGGACTCATAATTTTAATATTCTAAGTGGAAATGGCTCATTTATTAAAAATTTAATTTTTACACCATAAAATATCATAAATTCATCTATTAAATGGGCATATATTATTATTGAAGATGGGCGTGTTACATGAGCAATCGAATATCATTTAAGGGGCGTGCGCTTTTTAAAGGAATAAATGAGGAATGATAAAGCCATGAGAGACAATGGCATTTATTTGGGATAGAATATGGAGATGAAAATTCTTCAAGGTTTCTTCAATTGAAAAAAGTATATCTTTTTCTTTTATGGATAAGGTTTGCACATCAAAGAAGGGTTATAGTGTTATGTCTCACCTAAAGTGAAAAGAAAATTACATTTGAAATTGAATTCCTTTTTTATTGTGAGTATCAATGATGCGAAGTGTGATTTTTATCTTGTTTTTCTAAGATGAATTTACTAAAGGATTTATTTATTTAGTTAAATTGTAAAGAATATGATAGATTGGGAATATATTTGAAGCATACAGCACCAAAATTTTGTTATATGCTTTAAAAGAAAAATAATTGAGAGCCTTATCAATTTTTGTTTGGAGGTATAGGCTTTAAGTTGGACTTAAATACACACAAGGAGTTTCTTACAAGATAAAATTTGTAAAATAACAAAATAAGGAAAGGCTAAAGAAACTTAAGGTTTAGATATTAATATAAACGATAGATAGTTTCACCTAAAGATATCTTCTTTGGAGTGACTCACTTAGGTTCATTTAAAGCTTAAAGAATTTGATGAGTAGAGTGATTTTTAAATTCTTTGATTATTGTGCCCCAAATAATGTGTCGAGTGTAACATGGTGTAGAAGTATCACATCCATCTATATGATGGATGTATATGTTACCAACAATGCTTTCTCATCTTTGTTAAATTTTATCTTGGTTTGCAAGTGTGGAAACCATAGCTTTCAAATTTATTATCCTTGAATGAGTTTGCCATGTTTTGGTGAAGTCATACCACTTAGCTTATCAACTTAAGGGTAGTGTCTCAATCAAGATTTGAAGAGTTTCTTAAAATCCTCCTTCACCATACAAATGCATGTGAGTGGAAAGAAATTCAAAAAAAACTAAATTGTTTGCATGAGAGTAGTAATGGAGTTTGGGTTTGGTTTTGGATTTCTTGACTTAATGTACTTATCATTGGATAACTCATAGGAAGAAGGCATGCTTTACTAACACTAATTAGCTCAAACTCTAGAGATTAATCCATCATTAATCACTAATTAGTGAGTAGCTCATTGTTTTGGAGAGCTAAAAATAGAGCCCATTTGGAGTATAAAATTGATGGCCTTCTCAAACACGCATTCAAAATGCTTCAAGATAGAGATATAACAGTGTGTCTACATGAGTTTAAAGCCTATAAACATATCATTAGCGATTTTAATCATACCTTAATCACTATTATGCAACAACTACCTTTTGTAGAGTTCCCATAACTAGAAGAGCTAGTAGGTGATGTTTTCTGTCAAATATGATACTCTAGATGGATTCTCTGTGTTGAAAAACCCATAGGGCTACAAGGAATTGCTCCAATTTGATGTGTGTCCTTAAATTTGTTGTTTCTTTTGGACTTCTTTATCAATATGCTTTGCGCATGTATCTGCACCATTGAGTTCTTGGTGGTGGGCTGCGCCTAGAGCTTGGGGAGAGACTCCAACTTGAAGCTTGACTTTTGGGTATGTCTCGGATGAGAAATCAAGACTTTTATGTTAGTGAGTTATGGAGGATAAGACCTAAATGACTTAGATGATTAGATTATATCTAATTAAGATTATAATGATGAACTGAGATTGTTGAATGCACCAAGCTTGAGAATCTAAGTTCTGATACCATGTTCAAATCATGGCAGCTTGAATGGAGTGATTAAATGATAACATGAATATAGAGAATGAGTGTTCTCTTACATTTGATTAGAGCCTTTAAATAGGCATGAGGATAATGGACTAAAAGATGATTAAGAACTAATCTCCTCCCATAATCTCCCTAGATTTCAGCACCATAAAAAAGAGCACCCTTTGTCTATATTTGAGTGCAAACAAGGTGCTCCACCCACTAGCTTTTCATGAGTTTCTCTAGCTACTTTAGAGGGCTAAATAGACCATATTATCCCTTGGTAATATTGGATTTTAACCTTAGAACCTATTTTCCTTAGCCCTAATGTCGCATACATGAGTATTTTGATGTATTATTTCAATAGAGAATGTTTTATGCATGTTCCAAACTATAACAAGATCAAATGCATCTTCTAGGATAAACTATAAAGTTAAAGGTTTCTTGATTTTATAAGCCAAAGGCAAGGAAGGTCGTGGTGGTGAGCTTTGGATGTGGTATATTTTTGAGCAACCATGTTGGATGGAGGGGTTTCCCCTTCTTTATCAAGTAGCCAAGAAGTAATTGCCTAGCCAACACAACCAGTAGAAGCACAAGGGTGGGCTCTCTTTGTAAAGGTAGAAAGGATACTTGTACTCATTCCATGGGAGGTTAAATCTAAGAAGGAAGATAACAAGCCTATAGGACCACAAATGTCTAAGTTACCTCCTTATTAGCGGAGGATCGAGAATCTCTTCAATGGTGAAGAACCTCTAGCCATTGTAGATGCACCTTTTCACATATGTTAATCAAAGAGAATAGAGTAGATGTGAGGGCCCAAGGTGCCCTTGTCAATTCTGTACTCAGCAGAGATTATGAAGGTGCAAAAGCCCAGTGGTCTTGTTGAGGCACAAGTAGGATGTTAACCATGTAGCTGGAGAATGATTCTAACTACATGGATACCTTTCGATTATGTAATCATGGTAGAGATCATGAAGGTGCATAAGCCCACTAGTACAAGTAAGAGGGTAGCCATGTAGTTGGTGTATGGAGGTGCAAAAGCCCACTAGTCTTATTGAGGCACAAGTGGTAGCCATGTAGTTGGAGTATGACTTCATCATAAAGAACTATGGAGTTAGTAATGAGGCACTAAATAATTTTAAACAATTTAAGGTATTCCTTCAAAAGTTGTCATGTATGTTTGCAACTTAAAAAGTTGTGGTATTACTAGACTTGTTGATGTCTCCCCATGTTGATGTCCATGCTCACACTCTATAGTCCGTTTTGTTAATGGAGCTAATGTCATTCTTTGAATATTCATGGTGTTCATCCTTATACTGCTATTGTTGTGACCATGTTCCTCTTATTAGTAAAGGTGTTATTGTTAATGCTATATGTGCATTCTTTCTCTCACGATACAACCTATATTGGTGTTTATATAGGGGTGGTTTCTCATTTTCATATAAAATATTCTTGGCAAGCATGTGAAAAAGGTTTTTTTCTTGAGAATCATGTGAAATAAAAAAATCAATACTTTTAATACTCGTTATGTTAAAATGCATGAGAGAGAGAGAGAGAGAGAGAGAGAGAGAGAGAGAGAGAGAGAGAGAGAGATGCTGCCATATATATATAGGCAGTGATGTGTGTGAACACACTTAGGACTGCCGGGGTACTTTTTCCCTCTTTAGGAGGTTTTTTCCCCCGGCTTGTATATACGCCCATCCTTCTAGGGCTAACTTATCTTTTGTACATTGACACAATCTAATACATTGTGTGTTGTGTGCATTCTTGCTTCTTCTTCTCCAAGCTTTGTGTGCTTTCCTGCAACCCTAATTCCAACAATTGGTATCAGAGCAGGCATCAGCTCCCAGGGCTACGCCGACAGCACCCTCCGACTCACGTTCTCCGATTGAGGTGAGCTTTCACGAGCGCTTGTAGGTCCCTATACTCTACAAATTAACCCGTAGGGCTTTGCATTCTCAAAAATTGCATCTGAGGTCGTTTCGGGCTCCGTTTTTGCATTGCAAGTTCTGCACAGGTGTTTTCGTCATTTTCTGTAGAAATTCTGACAGTGCGATTTTTTACAAAACAGGCATACGTATTCTATTTTGATCGTGCTACATAGCACGAGTTGTTTTCTGTTCAGTCTTTGCTTCATTACAGGCAGCTTTTGCATCAGTTTCAGTCAGTGGCCATGGCTGATAACAGTAATGATGTATTTCGCATGTTATCTGCTCTGCTGATGACAAATTGGATGGAGACAGCAACTACCCACTTTGGGCATACATGATGCAGCATGTTTTGGTTGCAAAAGGAGTGTGGAACATTGTGCAGGGTATGGATGTACGTCCAGGTTCTGTGGATGTAGGATCTGTTGAGGATGTTGCAGGTTCTAGCAGCTCTACTGTTGCTACTGTTTTACCCACTACTGAACAAGCTCGTTGGGATGATAAAGATGCGCAGGCTCATGCCTTGATTGCACTTTCTGTCAAACGTAACATCACCCCACATATTCGTTCAGCTAAAACAGCAAAACAGGCTTGGGATATTCTAGCTGGTTTGTATGCAGGTCGTAACGAGACAAAAATCTCTTACCTGCATAAAGAGCTAGAATTGAAGATTATGCAGGAAGATGATGACATGAATGTTTTTCTTACTGAGATTAAAGATCTCAAAGAACAGTTGATTTCTGCAGGTGAGATTATTCTTGATCATTCTCTTGTGCAGACTGTTCTTGATGCTTTACCTGAGACATATCAGACTTTTGCTTCCACGTAGAGACTTCTTACTGAGGACAAACCAGATGCTATCAAGTATGATACTTTAGTCAACAAGCTCTTGCAAGAAGCGCAGTCCAGGCAAAACAGGGCCAGGCAGCGTGCAGTTGATCAAGCATTTATTGCTGCCCAGCAACAGAAAAGAAGTGGTAAGGCAGCCCCTTCCACTGTTTCTTCTCCTATTAGTAGGTCTGCAACTTCTTCTCCTTCCACAGGTAGCAACAATAAGTCTGAGAAGGCTCTTGATAAAGGCAAGAAAAAGATCAGGTGCAACTATTGTAAGGCAACTGATCATGTCATTAAGAATTACCCTAAGCTAAAGGCTAAAGAGGCAAAGAAGAAAGAGTCAAATGCAGCCACAATAGCGGATGCTTCTACAAATGCAGATTCTGCAAATGTTGTGCAGGATACAGAATGGGCGTTTAGCGTGTATTGCCAGTATGACCCATCTGTACATGATGCATGTTTGGCAGTTTCTGTTGACTCTAATGTATGGTATTTTGACAGTGGTGCTACAAAGCACATTACCTCGCATCGTGATATGTTCACTTGTCTTGAGGCTGTCTCTAATGGGAATATTGTCACATGTGCCAATAATGCTTCTTACCCAGTGAAAGGCATTGGTAAAATTATGCTTACTGCTGCAAATGGCAGCGCTTTCACACTTTCAGATGCTTTGTATGTGCCAGGGATAAAGAAGAATCTATTGTCTGTCTCTGCGCTTGCTAGACTTGGACTTGTAGTCAAATTTATGGATGACAGATGTACTGTTCATGATTTGACTTCTGGTGATACGATTATTGCATCTGGCACCTTGTTTCGTGGGCTGTATAGGCTCAATTCTTATGACAAGTGTGTGGAAGATTCAGCAAATGCAGTTTCTGATGAAAAGGCAGTTTCAGATGCAAAACTATGGCATGCTCGTTTTGGTCATCTGAACTTTGCTAGTTTGCTGCGTTTGCAGAAATTTGATATGGTTGCTTCATTGCCCCCTCTTAAGGCACCATTGAAACATGTTTGTGAAGGCTGTATTTTGGGCAAAATGCAGCGTTCTACGTTTCCAAAGGATGGTTCTGTGCGGGCCACTCGCAAATTGCAACTTGTACATAGTGATGTATGTGGGCCTATGCAAACTCCGTCATTTGGTAAACACTTGTACTTCGTGACTTTCATTGATGATTACTCAAGGCATGCATGGGTATATCCACTGAAGGCAAAGTCCGAAGTGTTTTTGTGCTTCAAACAGTTTTTTCTTATGATTGAAAATGTATCCAATTGTACTGTCCGTTCTGATCGAGGGGGGGAGTACTTGTCTAAAGAGTTTGATGCATTTCTGGCTAGTCATGGGATAAAACACCAATGTACAGTGCCGTATACAGATGGCACGATGTATGGTAAGAGCCAAGCTTTGCCACATGCGTTTTGGCTTGAGGCTGTCATGTGTGCTGCACATGTACTCAATAGGTGTCCCACTAAGGTCTTGCAGTCTATTACTCCATACGAAGCTTGGCATGGCAGGAAGCCTTCTATTGGTCACTTGCGTGTCTTTGGTTGCTTGGCCTATGCTTTAGTACCTGTGCAACAACGCAGAAAATTGGATGATAAGGCTGTCAAATGCATTTTTGTTGGTTACAGTGCTAAGAGCAAGGGTTACAGATTGTATCATCCGCAGTCAAAGCGTATCTTGATTAGTCGAGATGTTGTTTTTGTGGAAGATGCTGTGCAGCCTTTGTTATCATGTACCAAAGAGACAGGTGTGAGCTCACGGGATGTATTTGATACATTGTTGCCTCTGTTTACAGGTGGGAATTCAAATGTAAGTCCTAATGAGGCAAATATTCAACCTATGCAGATTTCAAACGACATCATAGATCAGCCTATTTCTGATGCAGATTTACACGGCGTAATTTCTGAGGATAGGGCTGAAAATGAGCAGGCTAGAGGTATGCCTAAATGGCTGGTGCAAACCTTGCGTGATAGTAAAATTGATGCACCTATATCTAGTCGTACTCGTTCAGGTTTTCAGCATGCCTCTTATGCATCAGATTGTTATGCTTTGGCTACGTCTAGTATGTGTGAAGAGGAAGAACCTCTTTCATTTGATGAGGCACAAAAATCAGAAAATTGGTTGGCTGCAATGCAAAGTGAATATGATGCTATAATGAAGAATGGTACATGGTCTTTGTGTGATTTGCCTATTGGTAAAAAGGCCATTGGATGTAAGTGGGTTTTTAAGTTGAAACGAAAGCCAGATGGCAGTGTTGATCGCTATAAGGCTAGACTTGTTGCAAAGGGTTATGCTCAAGAAAAGGGCATTGATTTTGATGAGACCTTTGCTCCCACTTGTCGTATGACTACCATTCGTAGCATTTGTGCATTGGCAGCTCATAATGGTTGGAATGTACATCAGTTGGACATAAAGACTGCGTTCTTGAATGGAGATTTGCATGAGGAGGTGTATGTATCGCAGCCTCGTGGTTTTGTTCAAAGAGGGCAGGAAAACAAAGTGTGCAGGTTGAAAAAGGCTTTATATGGTTTAAAGCAAGCTCCACGAGCTTGGTATGAAAAGATACATGCATATTTGACTGCACATGGTTTTCAGAATAGTCCAACAGAAAGCACTTTGTATGTTAAATGTGTGGATGATGTACATCTAATCATTGCTCTCTATGTCGATGACATGTTGCTCACAAGACCAAATGAAAGTCATATTGCTGATTTTAAGGCTGATTTGAATGCCTCTTTTGAGATGTCAGATTTGGGGCATTTGCATCATTATTTGGGGATACAATTTAAGTAGTGTGATGGAGGTATTGCTTTGTGTCAGACAAAGTATATTGAGACATTGCTGTGCGGAGATTTGGCCTTGAAGACTGCAAGCCTATTGCTACCCCAATGGAGACAAGTTTGAAGTTGAGTCTTCATGATGCTGGAGATCACTTTGATGTCACACTCTATCAGACAGTTGTTGGTTGCCTCATTTATGTATGCATTATGAGGCCGGACATTCAGTTTGCAGTCTCACAGGTGAGCAGGTTTATGCATAGCCCAGGGTCTCAGCATTGGAAGGCAGTTAAACGCATCTTTCGCTACTTAAGTGGCACCATACATCTTGGGTTGTTTTATCCCAAGGGGGGATCGCTGCCGCCAGATTTACATGCTTTTTTGAACTCAGATTGGGCTGGTTGCTATGACACAAGAGTGTCCACAAGTGGTTTTTGTTTCATGCTTGGTAGCTCATGCATATCTTGGTTGAGCAAGAAGCAACCTACTGTGGCCACTTCTAGTTGTGAAGCTGAGTACAGGGCAGCTTTCACAGCTACGGTTGAGTGTGTGTGGCTCAGACGGCTTATGGCTGACTTGGGTGTTGGACAGGAGTCTGCCACCTCTATCTTCACTGAGACAGTCAGAGCGCATTGGCAGTTGCGAGAAACCCAGTTTTTCATGTTCGCACAAAGCACATTGAGGTGCATTATCACTATATCAGGGAAAGACTCTCAGCAGGAGAGATCAGCTTGGCCTATGTGCCAACATAGGACAACCTCACCGATCTTTTCACAAAGGCGCTTCCTCGTGAGAAGTTCGAAGCTTTCTGCAAAGCTTTGGGCTTGCTCCCCTTTGTGGACTGATCTACTTTGGGCATGGCACTCCCCTATACATGAGTGCCAGCTCTCGTTCACACCATCACTCCCAGGGGGGATTTGTTGCCATATATATATATAGGCAGTGATGTGTGTGAACACACTTAGGACCGCCGGGGCACTTTTTCCCTCTTTAGGAGGTTTTTTTCCCCGGCTTGTATATACGCCCATCCTTCTAGGGCTAACTTATCTTTTGTACATTGACACAATCTAATACATTGTGTGTTGTGTGCATTCTTGCTTCTTCTTCTCCAAGCTTTGTGTGCTTTCCTGCAACCCTAATTCCAACAAGAGAGAGAGAGAGAGAGAGAGAGAGAGAGAGAGAGAGAGAGACTTCATGTATTGGAGAGTTAAACATCAGCTCCTTGTCTCCCTAGTTATTTCCCCTACATGGCATATCTATTAAAGTAATAATGAGCATAAAAAAATATGACTATTGTCACAAATACTGGATTAGGTACTTGTCTCTAGGTGTAGTAGCATTCTCTTACGTGTCTTCATGTATTGGAGAGTCAAACGTTCCTTGTCTCCCTAGTTAGTGCCCCTACATGGCATATCTACAAAGATTGCGAACTACATATGGAATTGGATTTTATACTTCATAAGCCTTTTCTCACTAGGACATCCAATAATAAGTGACTCAAGGGTGCCCATTGCTGGTTTATCCCTAGGCTTGTGCTTGTTTATTGATTTCCTCATGATACAAGCTTGATACCCAAGATGTATAGACATCCTTTAGTAGAAGATTCAATAGATGTATAGATATCCTTTAGTAGAAGCTTTAGTAGATGTATAGACATCCAATAATAAGTGACTCAAGGGTGCCCATTGCTGGTTTATCCCTAGGCTTGTGCTTGTTTATTGATTTCCTCATGATACAAGCTTGATACCCAAGATGTATAGACATCCTTTAGTAGAAGATTCAATAGATGTATAGATATCCTTTAGTAGAAGCTTTAGGAGATGTATAGACATCTACTAAAGCATTAGTAAAAACTTGTTGATGTATAGACATCCTTTAACGTAGATTCTTTAGTAGATGTATAGACATCCTTTAGTAGAAGCTTTAGTAGATGCTTACAACATGGCAAAGAATCTATCAACAACAATATAATTGGTGATAGATAATATAATATAGATCCTTTAGTAGTTCCTTTAATAGATGCTTACAACATGGCAAAGCATCTATCAATAATATTGGTGATTGTCCTTTGGCTACCTTGGAGTGGAATTACTCTCAAGGATGTTGACATATTTAAATTCTTGAGGACAGTGCCTCTCATGATTCTATCTTGGCCCAACTTGTATAGTTGTCCTGCAATCAATTGATAAGGGGCTACCTTTTTAATAAGGCATCATGCTCTATCACGATTGAGGGGTCTCTCCTAGAGGTTTACCTATGATGGTTATGTGGCACATCACTATGCATACATGGCAAAAGTTGTACAGGTTGTAGAGCCCACGTGCATTGATGAGGCTGTTGGAAATGTGTGTTGGGAGAAAGCTATGGATGAGGAGATGGATGCACTATATGGAAATGAGACTTAGGATTTAGTGCAATTGCCTGAAGGCAAGAAAGCCATTGGATGCAAGTGGGTATACAAAGTAAAACATAACAGTGATGGAAGCATAAGCAGGTACAAGGCTAGATTGGTAGCCAAAGGATATGCGCATACATATGGCATTGATTATGAGGAGGAAACTTTCAGCACAGTTGCCAAGATGGCAACAGTGAGAGTTGTGATAGCAGTGGGGCTGCGTCAAAGCAATGGTCTTTACATTAGATGGATGTAAAGAATGCATTCTTGCATGGGGATTTGCAGGAAGAGGTGTATATGTTGCAGCCACCTGGTTATGAGGATGAGTCACCCGAGCATGTTTGCAGGTTGAAGAAAGCCTTGTATGGCTTAAACAAGCACCAAGAGCATGGTCTGACAAGATTTCTGAATATCTTGTCACTATTGGCTTTCATGTAGCTAATGCAGATTTCTCACTATATGTGAGACCCAGTGATAGAGGGGTTGTGCTTGTTGTTATCTATGTAGATGACGTGATCATTACGAGGGACCATGATGCAGAGGTCTTTGATGTAAAGATCTTGCTTAGATAGAAGTTTGAGATGAAGGATCTAGGGGAGCTCAGATATTTCTTGGACATTGAGGTGATTAGGTCACCACATGCTGCAGAGACAGTATGGCTTGGACATGTTGTCCAAGTATGGTATGACAGGCTGTACGCCTCTCAGTGCCATTGGATCAGAATGGCAAGTTGAGTGTAGATTCAAGAGAGATTTTGGAGGATCCTACTATGTATAGGCGCATAGTAGGAAGCTTGATCTACATGACGATCACTAGGCCAGATTTGAGCTATGCTGTTGGGTTAGTGAGTCAGTTTATGCAGGTTCCTCGGAAGCCACATTTGGATGCATTGAGACGCATACTGAGGTATGTGAGGTCTACTTTGCATTGTGGACTATTTTATGAAACTGGGACAGAGATATGTGTACATGGGTACACAGATGCTAATTGGGCTGGTAGTATCTCAGATAGAAGATCTACTAGTGGCTTCATGTTTTCTTTGGGGAGTGCTGCTATGACTTGGAGCAGCAAGAAGAAGCCTATGGTTGCTCTATCCAGTACTATACAGAGGCCGAGTATAGAGGTGCTACTATGGCAGCATGTGAGGTAGCTTGGTTGAGAAAGCTACTTGCAGATTTGGGTCTATCAGTGAATAGACAAGTTGTCATTTTCTGTGACAACATTAGCAGTATACAATTGGCCACAGGAACCCAATTTTTCATGCTCGCACAAAGCATATAGAGGTCCACTACCATTTTGTCAGAGAGAAGGTTTTAGCAGGAGACGTTGACCTTGTTTATGTCAGCACACAGGATCAGGTCGCTGACATCTTCACCAAAGCGTTGGGTACAGAGAAGCTCGCAGATTCAAGGCTTCGCTTGTACATGAGATGGAGTTGAGCTCGAGGGGGAGTGTTGAGATATCAAGCTCATCTAGTGATGCGGTGGACACTGATGACCCGCCTAGGGGATAGGCCCCACACTTACACCACTAGCATGGTTGGTGAGATCATGGGTGATATGCGGCCAGTGGGATGACAGGCTGTGTGACAGCCATTCTAGAGACTGGCATAGTTATAGCGCTAGCTCATTTAGTTGGGTTCACAGTATAGAGAACCCTAATATGTATTTGGTTGAGTACCTTTTCATATTGTGTGTACTCTTATCTTTGTATATGGGTGTTGAGTGTTGTGTGAAGGAGAAGAAGATTTTCAGCCTCTCACCTTGTGTGTTCTCTTTTAGGGTTTTGTGAGTGTGTGTGTGCTTGCAAGAGCTCAAGCTCTCTTCTCCCCTGCATCTTTTCACTTAGTTCATCGTCGAGTTCATTGTGTTCAAGAACTCTTGTAAGCAAGACATCCTCTGTCCAGAGTCTGCTGTCTAGATCGCCATCTAAGATCCTTACGGGTGGGTGGATGCAATCAGTTTGTAATCAAGTCTTTACAAGCGGTAATATTGTTTACTCTCCACTTCTTTTTGCAATTTAGTGCTTTGTATTATGTTGATCTATCTTCTTCTATTGTGTATTCTTAACAAGGACAAAACAAAGCATTATGCCAAAGAATACAAGATGAAGCAAGAATAATATAAGGAACAAGAACCCGATGGATTCAAGAAATGCCACTATGGCTAGCTACCTCTTCTTGGTTCTTAAGGAGATTTGATAAGAATTCAACAAATTAATGGAAGCCAATTATATGTGTATCTCATAACAAATGACCGATCATCATCAACAAGACTAATATTCTACTCTCTTGCCTAGGGTGTGATATGATGCTTGGCAATGATACGAGATGCGAGATCAAAGGTAGAGGAAAATTATGTTTTCCAAAGTTCTTCTTTAGATCCTCTCTATTCCAAATTTATACAAGAATCTCTTGTCAATATTGGCCAAAACTAATAACAACATGCACGTTCATTTTAATCAAAGGGAGTGAGGAGGTGTCATATTGGATAAGAACTGCAAGATGGTTGGATAGAGAACTTAAATTTATACATGTTTGTCTCTTTATCCATGATAAGCCATGTTTGTCTCTTAAATTTATACACAAAAATCCATGGTAGACCTCAATGTTCTTTGTGTGAGCATGAAATATAGGAGGATTTTTTGCAATCATCATTAGCTCTAGCTATCACAATGCAAATTTATTGGCTCTACTTAAATGTCCCCCAAAATTCTTATCTACCATGCCTTGCATATAGCAAAGTAGGCTATCTTATACTTACTCTTTATAAATGAAAGGCTAATCTTTAAAATCTAAGGCACACTTCCTAGACCAGTCTAAGTCACAATAGTTGATCAAGGTCTTACTCAAAGTGTTGATAATGTTATATTGCATTTTATTTTTTTGTATCACAATTGTAGTTTCTAGACTAGGTTTATACAAACCTATTACATAGTAATTCAAATCACATCAACACATCAAATTATGTGCCTTGGAGTTTACGTCTAGACACTTGGGAGCTCAAAAGTAGGTGTGTTTTTTGAAGTGAAGGGAGCATCAACATCATTTAAATTAGCATCTTCATCAAACCCCAAGCTAGGTTGACAAGGTACATCATGTATAATTATGTATTTTCCTTGTCTATTTTTACATATGAATGGTTTTAATCCTTTTTTCTATTGGGTCAATTACTTGAATAAATAATTCTCTGTAAATATAGTGCACTGCACCTTAGACAAAGGCTAGAATCACGATAGCACAATTTTTTATGAGGTTTATAGAATTCAATTATATCAATTAGACCTTTTTCCCAAAGGACAAATAAAACTTTATAAATTTAAGGTATATTTTTAATTTTTGGGATTAAATTGAAGTTCTGCACAAGACCCCAAAACAGAGAACCCAAAGGATAAAAATATTTAAATAGACCTTAGAAAGGTTTTTAACCTTAAGTTATCTTATAAATTTACTAGTTCACTTCTAGGCCTAACATAATTCAAAGCATGGATAGATTAACTAACCTAACCCTAGGAAATTAATAATTAATGTAGAAAAGTGTAGAGAGAGAAGCATTAGTACACATGCCCAGCTTATCCTTGTAATCTTTTCATGTGCATAAAAAGATTTATTAATTCAAGGATAGAACCTTAGAATGGCTTTTAGATAGTTGAACTTTCATTTGGCAAGATAAAATGAAATCTGTGTAAATTTATTAGTGAGAGAAACTCCTAAAATTTCCCTTTAATTAAGGGGAAAATTTATCCTTTAATTAAGGGGGAAAAAGTGCTAAAGATTGCCTATGAGAGTGAACAATTCCCTTGCTCATTTAGGAAGAAAAGAGAAATAGTTATCCCATGTGAACTTAATTTATCCCTAGCGAACCCCGTTGACTTCACATTTTCTCTCTCTAGAAAGTAGTGAAGAAAATGATCACACCCTAGGAGAGAAAAAGGAATTGGACCGATTAGAGTAAAATTATTAAGCATGGAGTCATAAGTGAAAAATGTTAGAGAGAGAATCCTTAAGGAGAAATAGGATTAAAATCTAGTAGACCATAGTGAAGTTTAATAGATAATGTAGTTGTCAAGATGCAGGAGACATAAGAGAATGAGTCCTTAAAAAAGGGAGGAAACTTGAAAGCAAGTCAGGGTAAGTTATTTGAAGACAAGATCAAATACTGGAAAGTGGGTGGCAAGGTGGACCCGCCTTGCAGGTACGTTCCAAATTGAGGTCAAATTGAATTTTAGAACGAGAACTTGAGACAGAGTAGTCATGAATGGGTGTAGCAACCGTCGTCGTATTGGAAGGAGAGCCCAATGTTTTGCTCTAGTGGTGTATGTGTTGTCTAGGTAGTAATCTCCTTAATACTTGATGAGTTCTCTATCCAATGTTGGTGCTCCAAGCCTTACCATATCATGGTTCACCACAGCCATCCTTGCTCTAGCTGTAGTTCATAAAATTGATGACCCTTTGACTTCATGTTATAACCTAAGAATATGCTCTTTTGGCTATTTGGATCCCATTTGCTTCTCTTTGATTTTGGAACATGCACAAAATACTCACTTCCAAAGGTTCTTAAAAAATGTACAATTTAAGTCTTCTTAACAAAGTGGGCTCATTGCCATCCAAAGTAGCAAAATTGGTTGAATGCCCTTGGCGGAGGGGGGAGGAAGGTGATGCATGGGGGTGGTTAAAACTTTCTCTTTAAGCATACTCCAACCTATTTCATAGATTACTTATTTTAACTTTCTCTTTGAGCGTACTCCAATCTATTCCACAATTTACTTATTTTAACTTTTTGCTACTCCATGGTAAGTTACCTTATTCCACACTCTTTGTAGTTGGCCAAGAATTTATTATACATGAATTATCCACCTCATGTGTGCAAAAAGAATTCTATTGACATTACTTGTCTCTTAGCCTAGATAGACGAGGATGAGTGATAGAGTGCAATGATAGGAGTACTAGTAATATTGTCACCACCTTCAGTTAGGCAAGGCTTTTCTTGGTGATACAAAGCAGATGGAGAAATGGGTAGGCCCAATTAACCATCTTAGGCCTCGCCCAAGCCCCACCACAACACTTTTGGCTAGTGTAGATGCCCTCGTGATTAGTGATTGCAAACCCCAGAAGAAGACATTTGTGACTAATGTAGATGCTCTCGTGGCTAGTGATTGCAAACCCCAAAGAAGACACTTGTGGCTTATAACAAGCAGATTAACATTACCTTGGGCAAATACTAAAGGACATGGGAGTGCAAGAGCAACAGTAGTGAATTGTGACAACCTGCAACTCTGGATGATTTGTTGCCTTGTCTAAGCATTGTATAAGCACCAACAAATAAGAGCACACATTATAAACACATGGTCTTTTATTTAAGAAGGTTCATGTAACACGCGGAAGCTCTGGGAGTCTTCTTTCAGCCCTAGACACCACTTAGAACATGTTGATGCAAAAACGCAGACAGAAGGGAGAGTAGAGAGAGAGAGAGAGAGAGAGAGAGAGAGAGAGAGAGAGAGAGCTGGAAATTCAGTATATTTCATATAGTACAAAAAGGTACTCTAGATATACAGCCCTAGGCTGCCTTCCTGAAAAGGTGGAACACACCAAAACAGTCCTACTACTGGACCCACTCCATATAAGGGAGTGAATAAGTCCAACAATGAGCACATGCGCCTATTTATAGGCCTTTGGGCAAAGGAAGCGCTAGCCGACTGGGCAATAAATGCAACTTTGCCTCACGACTTGTGCCCCTCCTGTAGCCAACAGCATCCATCTTGCTCTTCTACGCATGACTGGTCCCCTGGGTCCTTCTCCTAGTCCAACGCTGGCCACTACTGCACCTCATGCTCCTAAATTCTGGTTCTAGTCATCTTTTCTGGCTACCCCTTCTGGATATGTCCACAAGCAAACTTACACTTGACATCCCCCTCTGCTAAACTTGATGACGGGATTCCAACCTGTTCTTGGATGACTGTCATCATCCCATTCTATTCCCGAAGTCTCTCTGTCATCCCATCCATCTCTAGTACCCTTCTGTTCTGAAAACCTAGCCCGGTCTCCAAAACCACTCTGACTCTGAATAATCTCTATGCATCTGTTCCATCCAGTCCCCAATCTGTTCCTGCCCTGACTCTGAACACTGTCTTGGTCTTCATTCTTGAGAAATGAGTCTGGCACTCTCACATCACCCCTTGGAGGATAATCCTCCCTTGGGACCGTTGCCCGAAAACCTATCTGGCTCACAGGACTGCCATCCCCTCTGGCTTTGTGGAACACCACCAACAAACCTCCTAGGAGCTCTTCCCGACCTTGTGTTCCTTGCCTTGGGCTTCATATCCTTGCACTTTCTTGTACCTTGGACCTGTACACCATCATATGGGATTGAAACAGTGTTTAGCTTTGCTGAGCCTGATGCTCTGGTACCAACGTAACACACGGAAGCTCTGGGAGTCTTCTTTCAGCCCTAGATGCAAAAACGTAGACAGAAGGGAGAGTAGAGAGAGAGAAATAGCTGGAAATTCAGTATATTTCATATAGTACAAAAAGGTACTCTCCTAGGCTGCCTTTTTGAAAAGGTGGAACACACCAAAACAGTCCTACTATTGGACCCACTCCATAAGGGAGTGAATGAGTCCAACAATGAGCACATGCGCCGGCCTTTGGACAAAGGAAGTGCTGGCCGACTGGGCAATAAATGCAACTTCGCCTCACGACTTGTGCACCTCCTGTAGCCAACAGCTTTCCTTGCAGCCGACAAGACTTCTAGAACAGCCGACAGCATCCATCTTGCTCTTCTACACATGACTGGTCCCCTTGGTCCTTCTTCTAGTCCAACGCTGGCCACTACTGCACCTCATGCTCCTAAATTCTGGTTCTAATCATCTTTTCTGGCTGCCCCTTCTGGATTAGCTTCTGGATATGTCCATGGGCAAACTTGCACATGACAGTTCAAATCTTTGATTTGTACAAGTAGACATGCCAAGGTGCGCTACCACTTGGACTCGTATGGTCACCACTTTCTGTTTGAAATTGCTCTCTTTGATGTGCACTCGCATGCTTGTCACAAGAAACAAAACCTCTATCTCAAGTCAAGCAGCAAAGCATACAAGTTCTAGCATTTTTTCGGCATTTCCTAATCCTTGGTTGTGTATCAAGCTCTTACGGTATCAAATAAACTTACCAAGCCAAAACAGCATTATCCAATAGATGCTTGGCATAAAGCAGGGAAAATTGATCAAGGTTCATGTAACTCTATGTATAGTGGAGTTTATCTTTTAAAACTTTCCAACCCTTTCTAACTGGCCTTTTAAGCCCATTAGTAGACCTCACTGACCACTCTGCACATTGACCTGTAAAATGAGGGCATTTAAATAATGCAGAATGTTAATAGAATCTGCCCATGGGCTATGGATGCAAAATATCAAGTAAGGGGCTTTGACACTCATTAAAAGACCTCAAAAAACTAAGCTCTTTTACAAGCGACTCCAAAAGGGAACTGCCGAAAATTAACGAAATTATGTGAAAACTCTGGAAAATTCGAAGGCTTGCGTCTAAAATTTACAATACACTACTACAAATACAGAAATATAGCCATTGCTTGTCGATCATTCTGATCCCCTTGGGAAGCCCACTTAGCACTTTGACTATCGAACTGATTATGTTTTTGCTACTGTACATTAGCCTGCATAGCCTTAGTACAAAAATGCCTCTCCTCAACCCAACTCCAAAAATGCGTGGTCACAGAGTTTATTGCAAGACTAGAAGTTTTAGCCTTGGCTTGCAAAGCATTCTCTGTTGGTCTTGTTCCTGGGAAGCAAACCATAAGCCTATGCTCAATCCTGAAAGAGCTTGCGTGGGAGAGAAAACTTGGGCTTTAAAGTGTCTTTTCAATGATCAGTCAAAAGGAGTTTGATCACTCTCAAAAGAGGCCAGCACGGATTGGGCAACCTCTATGATCAATGAGCCCCTTCTGCTCTTCTCAACAATACGCTTGATCAACAGTTGACCTAATTGTTCATCCAAATCTGAAGAGCAAGAACTGTCTTCAGACACACTCCAGTCCAACGCAGATCCAAACTGTCCATGACTCTCAGCTATATCTATGACATCCTGAGCACAAACGAAAAGCTTATCTTGACTAGGGGAGTTTGATCTAGCATGAAGCAAAACTTCTCCATTCCAGTCAAAATTGGGGGAGCTCTTCTTACTGCTGTTGGCCTCCATCTCTACTTTGCTTTCTAGCTGGTCATCAGTGTGACAATGAGCTCCAGTCTGCACGTCCATGAGTTTCACTGAACAAGGAGTGCTACCCGGAGTATCATTTGCTGTACCATCTGATAAATCAGCTGATTTGGAGCTACCTGATACCTGATCAGTTTCTGGATGGCTTACAACCATGAGATCAAAATCTTCATCTTTTGCAGATGCACCCTTGAGAAGCCAGTTTTCAGAGAGAGGAGAAATTTCTGTGTTCCTATTGAAAGAGGTAGCCACAGGAGGTCCATTGGCTGCATCACCCCAAACTCTAGAAAACTCATCACAAACTTCATTGTAGGCAGCTAATGCCTCATCTCCCAACGCAATAAATGTGGTACCGTTCTTAGGTTTTGGCACTCTCTGATGCAATGAGCTACTCCTATAGGCAGTATGCTTTGTAGCATTGGTGAAGGAATGTCCATTGCATACGGGAGAATCGGGAGAAACATCAGGTGGATGATGCATTGTTGGGCTCAAGAAATGCTTCTCCACTTGCATGCTTGAGAGCACCCTTTTCTTTGTGACTTCCACATGATTGTCTTTCTCATGAAAGCTTGGAAGGCTTGCACAGTCATCACCTAATGCAAACAAATTCCACCACAGAGATATACATCAGTAACTGTTGAGACGTAAATGATCTTACCCATCAGCTAGCAGCAAAGTATTGTAAACCAAGATTAGGGCTACCTGGCAAAATACCAAGTGACCTCTTCTTCCACAAATAAAGTTCATCTTCTTTAGCTTGCAACCTGCTGCCCATAAGCTTAACCTCAGCTTCAAGTTCCAAAATCTGCTTCTCCTGCCTGGCTTCCAACACCTCATGCAAACGCATTGCTAGCTCTCCAGGAGAGACAGCACAGTTGCCAAAATGAAGGTCATGCAAGGAGTCGCAGCCATCTCCCTCATCTGAATCTGCTTCAACTTCACAAGGGATACCACTCACGGAAAGCTCACCCTGGACTAGACTTCCAACATCTGCATCGAGCTGTTCAAAGGCCATGTAGCTAGTTCAAGCTCAAAAAATTCCATGATGCATTCTGATCTTCCTAAAGAAATTAATGTAAAGGACTGAGTAATATGGACTTGCGCAGCTAATGATCTGCTGATACTAACTTACCTCACTCAAGTTAGAATACCTTCGGCAATGCTTTGAAACATCACCATTGTTCAGATTTATTTCCATTCTCTCAAACTCTGCTTCTAGCTCTGCTTCCAACTTAGCCATTTCTTTTGAATGCATATGATCACTGGCTGAGACAGATGCGAAGTCATCAAATAAGGACACTCTCACACTGTTAAGCAAATCTGTAGCGCTCCTCACTTTTCTAAGCATACTCCTAACACCGCGTCTTTGCTCCACCAAAACATCTTCCATAGGATCCTTCTTGTGATCACATTCAAACTTTCCACCTTCAAGCTCAATTTCAAGGTCTTTAAGTAGACAATCTGCCTCTTTAAGAAGCCTGTTTAGCTGCTTTACTTCACACATATTTGACATGATTGTAAACATCATACCAATGCCCACTCCAAAATTGAATAATAGACCCTTCAATGAAGTGTTTGCAATTCCTGTCCATGTAAACAGAAGAGCAGGAACAACAGAAGGTTAAAAGCCATTTTTCAAAACTCGTTACTCATAACCCAGTCTTCACATCTTTGACTCTATCATTATCAAATGGGCTTGCCCTATAATTAGTTACAAACAATTGAAAGCATGAAGCCAAGGGTTGTCAGCTCATCACAGACATTGCATGATAGCGTAACCATGGTTACATCATAATTCCACTCCGAGAATCCAACTATTCAGGGCTTTTGCTGGAGTAGAGTGATAAGAGAGTAAGGTTCCGTATTTCTTATGGTTGCTGGCTCAACGAAGCCTTGCGGTGGGCACCTGGCTAGCGATTTCGGGGTGGCCCAACTGCTCGTCGCACAGATGCACGGTCCCAATAAGTCCCAGCGACACTGCCTTTGGGATTGTCCAAATGCCCAGCAGGTTTGGTGGCACATTCTCCACCTCCCCACTTCAGACCCTGCCACTGCCTGCACCGTTACTTGGGGGCCCGTTGCCTGGCAGGCTGAGGCCGGTGCAACACTCTTCTACGAGGATAACGAGGTGGGCTGGCTCTTGTACTCTCACACCGCCACATTCCAGTGGCGACAGTGGCCACAGCCGGACCCAGAGACTGGCACATGCCGGCATTGGGAGCCCATCTGCAGCCTTGCTGCCTGGCACGTCATGCGAGCGCACTTCAGTGAGACTATTGCAGGTGCCCCCGCAGAGACCATTTGAGCTATCTGGATTGATCTCATTCACATCGTGCACCGACGCCTAGAACGCCTGTTGGCAGAGAACTCATTCACAGACAGCGAGCTGCTTTCTTCTGCACCTGGAGCACCGGACCCTTCTTCACGAAAAAGGAGGGCACGGTCATTTGGCATTACAAGGCACCGGTTTGGCCAGCCCCCCACACAACACTCCCCCCCCCCACGTAGTCTCCCTCCTGACAGCAGCCAGCCATGGAGGGAGCCCCCCTTCATTTTTCTTTCTATCATAGACAGTGTTGTATCGCGCCTCTTGGCAGATTTTCTTTTAACTTGAAGGATCTATTCTTGGGAGATTAAAAAAGAGAGTAAGAATGTGGTGAAAACCAATCATTTGATACAATTACGTGAGGGGAAAGAAGGCATGTGATTCATCTCCATCTACATACAGGGTGTTCTAAGAAGGCATTAGTTGAGAAAAAACATATTGTTTAACTAGGCAAACATACCGCGGCACCTATGCATATTCAAAAGTCATATAGTAGGCAGACCTCTTATGTAAGTTAAAATTTCAAATTCAATAATAGCATCAACAAACTTGTGGCTTGGATCTGATGGTATGATGGTAGCAACACAACAAAGTTTCAGCGAAAAGAGATGCAACAGTATCCAACGTTCTGGTGATACCTTGCAAGTGGAAGCTCTGTCCACCCAGGGAAGTTGAACACTCGTTACATTTTCTCCATGCATCCTCCCATCCTCTGACGTTGCCCCCAGAAGGTTCGTAAGAAAGTTTTTGTGAGTTTCCTTCAGAAGGATTGCACACCGTTTCTTGATATGTAGCTCTCCCAACCAAGCTCTTGATTTTCCTCATCTTGTTCAAACACTTTCTGGAACTCGATTGCCTTGGCAATGAAGGCAACCCAATAGCAAAGTCTACATTAGACAATGCAACACTTCTTTCACCCAGAAAGCTGTCAGAGTTAACAACTTTGAGTGCCTCATTGCCCAAGTGTTTCACACAGACACCTACAGGCTGCTCACAAGCATATTTGCTGTGTAATGGGAAAAGTGGCAGGTCACCACCTGTTAGCAGCTGGCTGTAGTCTTCATCCAACTGAGCGGAAAGACAGCTCTCTAATGAAGTCATTCGCTTCCGAGTTGCAAGGCTTTTCCTTCTGTATGACAAGCCTCTACTTCGCCCACTCTCATTTGGTGTCCTTATTTTCCTAGCGTAACTTCTCCTACTACTGCTGTCACCGTCTTGCTGCACAAGTAAACTATATGTATCTAGAACAAAGGTACCTTTGGAGACATCCCAAAAACCCGGCATCCATGTTCCACCAAACACAAATGCTTCCTTCTCACTAAGCATATAGTTGTCCTCTGCATCCTTAATGCGCTTTCCTGAGTATCCATCTTGGGTTAGAAATTCATCATTCACACTTTTATCACTACTTGAATCATTAGTGCGCTTTCCAGAATAAGATCTGGACAATAAAGGAACCTGGCTATCAGTGAAGGTTTTCCCCAACACGACTCCATCAGATGGAATTCTCTCTGATACATATCCACCTTCAATATTAGCTTGTGTAAAATTGAGCCCACTACACTTTGGTGGCCAAAAGGAATTAAGTGGTTCCAATACCGGGCATCCAGATGTAATTTCTGAACTTTCATTCACATGGGCAGCATGCAGAAAGCAAGCATTGGGTGCTTTCTCAAAACTTTTGGGTGTGCTTAAACAACTGCAAGTATCTGCAGTAGTACTCTTCTGCAAAGCATGACCTTCTCTACTGTTTTTGCCATCATCAAAGTCATCAGCACCAGCTACCTTATGCTCCCTTACACATCCAACATTGGCCTTACCCACAACTTGACTGCTCCTTGATACATACCACCCCCAACTAGGATTTCCCTTGAATCTTCCAGCTTGCCTCCTGCCAGAGGAGGAAAAATGGTGATACCTTCCCCTGGATGAAAGGGGTTGACTAGATAAGACTGCACTGTCATCGTCATCAGCTTTATCAGCAGATGCTCCTTTAGATTTTTGTGCATTTTGCCAGCAGCGTGCAAGGTATCCTGATCCTGCAGCAGCCAGGAGAATCCACACTTCCATCTCTGAAGGGCTGTATGTATTGAGTTTGTCAGCACATTCAACAATTAAGGACACAATCAGCTATGGCACTCCCAGTCGTGGTACCTTCAGCGAACAGGTCTTCCAATCACTGCAGATTCAGCTGCCTGGTCTTGACGCACACTCGGCTATAGCATGCACGGTTGTGAAACCGTTGAATATAGCATCTCTGATCATGAAAGCTCAGCTGCGGCATCACCATTCGGATCCTGAAATGCAATGCCACATACAGCTATGACAGTTCAAAGCCTAGATTACAATTCGGATCCTGAAATGCAATGCCGGAGCAATTTTAATTCAACCATATTACTCTTCTGAGCCTAAAATGCAATGCCACATTGAGCCTTATCACAATTCTAATATGGCAATTCCAATCTATAATGGAATTCAGTGATGCCAGTTCCAACTGCGAAATGAAATGCCACATTTAGACTATGAAAAGTCCATTAGGACTTTCCACACCAAATGGTTCTACCATGGTACGGTTCCAACGCATGTACGAGGTGTCATTCCACTAATGCAGCAGACAAAGCTTAAATAAGAATATAAGGGGAGAAGGTGCACCGTATTCTTGCTCCAGAATCAGCAACATGATGCCTTGGATTCCAATGGCAGGTCCGCCTTAATAACGAGGTAAAAGCTTCAAGATCCATCATATCAGCCACATGGAAGAATTAGATAAGGATGATGAGCAGGATGGATGGGAAAGGGTACGACATTGCGGTTAGGGTTAGGGCAACGACCCGGATTAGTGTTAGGGCAAGGACTAGGATTAGGGTTTTCAGGAATATCACAGCATGCGAACAAGACAACAGGCTGGAAACAAAACGTCACAACAGTTGACAAGACGAACTCGCATGGTCGGGTCAGGTCTGTTAAGGGGTCAGATCGGTGAGAAATTATAGCGGGAGAAGGCATTTTTTCTGCGGTTTCTACTTCAAAAACCCTAATGGAAAAGTCCCGCGCTCTGCAACAAACAACCCAACAGAGAGAGTAATTAAAAGCCCTAAACAGTTGGAAGCTAGCAATTGAAGGCGGCCATGAATTCTGCGCAGTCCAAAACAGAACAAGGGAATGCCGATGAACGCCGCAAAAGCACAAATAGTGCTTGGTGGGCATTGATAATCGAGAATCGAGAGCTGGAGTGGGAGAGCGGGCCGCGAATAAGATAAGATGACAAGAGGGGGCCATGCGGCCCTCCTGAGGAGGGAATGGCAAGACGCCATTAAAGCTCTAGTTTTAAAAAAAAGTGGCACAATCTCCAAAAGGGCTTGAGATCTTTATTTTAGGAAGGAAGATGATGCTGAGTTGGCATCTATCTATTGTTACTAGGAGGGAGGTATTAGTGGTATCACCCTCTCAAATTACATGTCTCAATGCACGTCCCTTGGATGGGGTTCCCACTGCTCACTTCGAGGTATGGCCCTCGCATGGGATTCCAAGAGTCACTGAGAGGTATGTAAGGGCCCTTGGATGGGATTCCATGGAATGGCCCTCGCATGGGATTCCAACAGTCGTGGCCCTTGGATGGGGTTCCCACGGCTCACTGAGAGGTATGTAAGGGCCCTTGGATGGAAACCCAATGCCGTGGAACATGAATAGACATTAGGGTTCCCTTTCCTTGGTAGTGTGGCCAAGTTTTAGGAGCAAAACCTAGCTTTTGTCTACTTTAGGCACACCCTAGACAAGGGAGGGGGGAGGGGCTAAGTGGCTCAATTTTATGCCTCATGCAAGGTAAAAAGTTTAGTTGCAAATCCCTTGCAAAAATGTTTGTTGCCCAACTATCTAGATGAAAAAGATTTTGCCATGCTAGATAGACATGAACCCTTTCAATTAATCATAAGTCTGTTGTATATTTTGAGGTGATTCATATAAGTGTTTGATGGTTAAAATGTTAAAAAAAATGGAGACAACAATTAAAAAATCAATCACGGTTCTATTGCTAACAAAATCAAATGATTGGAATGGAGGTGCCATAGCAAGGGGATTTATTGGACTTGTCATGCTCGCTTGTCTTTTGGTGGTTATTACAAGTCATAAGGAATGATAAGAATCCTTACATTCTAGACGTTTTTAGTACTTTTACTAGCACATCTTTTAATCATCAAATTTTATAGTTGAATTTCCAAAAATAGGCAACACATCATCAAAAATCAAGCGTGATTACAAGGAATCTTCACCATAAGCTTGCCGAGAGTATTGACTAACTATATATAATGGGGGTGTTTACACACCTCGACCCTGCCCGAGCAAGAAGTTCGTGACTTTAATCAATATGCCTTGAGCAATTGCTTGAGGCTGATTCTCATGCTATTTTTTGGTTGGCCCTCCCAGTGGAAGAAATAGTCAATTAAAGAAAAAACAAACACTAACGAGCATGTACATGACTCGATGAATTAGGATAATAAAGGGCTAGAAAAGCTACAACAACTATAGACATGCTTGCAAAAGTTGCCACCTAGAAAAATACCTCTAGTGGTATTTTTAGGCCGTGCAGAAGCTACCCCACCTAGGCCAGCTTGGCTACCTAGAGTGAGAGCATTCTGTGAATGGTAAAATTGAGATCAAGAAAAACCACCCAGCCATTCACCATGTAAGGAGAAGAAGAAAAAAGCTTCACCTATTGTAGTTTTGGAGCTCACAAGAACAAGTCCTTTACACAAGTGGAGAAAGCTTGTATAGTGGACCCAACTATGGGGGAAACTCTTCTATGGAACCTAACTACAAAAAAGGAAGTTCTGCGTGCTATTGATGTCTCTAATTGGTCATTAGAACCTCACCCATTTGTTGACAACCAAAGGGGGGGGGTTGACAATTAGAGGTTAATTTTTGGGCATAAATTAGACTCGGTAAAAATAATTAAGCACTCCCTAATGTGTAAAGCAACCTTGAAAGCCACTGATCCACTTAACACTTTGGGCTATATAAGATGAAATTCCACTTAGGTGTGTAAATACTATGAATCTTCAATAGAAGCTCCACAACAGGGTTGCATGACTACAATGAACCTTCACCAAAGGGTTACATAACTATAATGAACCTTCACTAAAAGCTCAACCCCCCAATATGGGATGGGGAAGCAACAAGACCATCCCCATTCATCATTCATTGACAAGAAGACAATGATACATATGTACATAATCTTTACTCGTCTAAGTCAATTGTTGAGAACATTGCATGATCAACGTAAATTGAACTTCTTAAAGGAGGTAAGAACATCTTTTGGTCCCTATATGAATATCTTTTGAAGGGGAGAAATCTACTCATCGTGGGTAGATGATATGTCTTTATTAAGTGGGTGAAGTAATTCCAAACAAGTAAGGAGAACAAGAGAAGGAGAAGAGTTTTATCATGATTAAATGAGAAGATCCACCATACAAAAAAGAGAAACAAACAAATGTAGCTATTTATTGAGTAATTATGCTACATCATAGGAGGATTGGTAGTTCAGTGTTGCCCATCTTAACATCACACTTTAGTTATTTGAAAAATGATCATCATTAACTCCTTCATATTTCAAACATATAGGAGTAGGTCTAGAATGAAGATAACACATTATCTGCATTATTATCTGTATTATGATATGTTTTTATTTCAATGGTGGAATGTTCTCCAAGAAAACAGTAGCTATATGTTACCAAGAGTCAAGTAGTCCAAGGAGAACACACAAGGATGTGGTTAAATGCATACAATCAACTAATGGGAAGTGGGCTCTAAACCAATTTCACACTTTATTTGTCCAAATGATCATCATTAACTCCTTCATACATCAAACATATAGGAGTAGGTCTAGAATGAAGACAACACATTATCTCTATTATTATCTATATTATGATATGTTTTTATTTCAATGGTGGAATGTTCTCCAAGTAAACAGTAGCTATGGCAACAAGATTCAAGTAGTCCAAGGAGAACACTCAAGGATGTGGTTAAAGGCATACAATCAAATAATGGAAAGTGGGCTCTAAACCAATTCGGTGCATATGTGTGGTCTATGGATTAGGTAAGATCATTGGTTCGAGTCTCCTCCAATAAGTGAGGATCACTAACATGAGTGGTCAAGGCATGCACAAAATGCCTCTCAAGCTAAGGGGGGAGATGAAAAAGTTATGCTCAAAGTTTCAAAAAGTGTATAGTTTTGTTCAAAGAATAATGACCTAAATATGAGCTCAACGATAGCTATAGGGTAAGGAATAAAGATTTGTTTTCAAACAACCATGTGGAATTATTCATCTTTCAAAGGAACTTACAAAGGGATCACATCACCTAACATAGAGAAGCTACTTATAAGTTGGATGATAGATAACAATGTGCAATTGTTATCTATTATATAAGTTGGATGATAGATAACAATGTGCAATTATTCATCTTTCAAAGGAACTTACAAAGGGATCACATCACCTAACATAGAGAAGCTACTTATAAGTTGGATGATAGATAACAATGTGCAATTGTATAATATTATATAATACAACGTTGTTTTACTATGGTACTTCTTGAGAAGCTATAAAGATATGAATATGATGATCTAATGCAAGGACCTGCATTGGTGGAGATTCTTGCATATAGTTTCCGTGCAAATCACAATCTCAACACCTCATACTTTTGATCAAGTTCCAATTTCTAGACTTTCACTTTGATCAAGCTTGTGACATACAAGACAATGCCTAAAAAGTTGCAGAGCTTATGTCTTATTCAAAAAAGACAATAGTATATAATACAACCAAAAGTAGTATATAATACAACCAAAAGTAGTATCTTTTGGATGCCATCATGTATTTAATCCCTTTTACGAGGGCACAATATTCGAAAGACACATGAAGAATATTTTTTCTAGTACTTTTCATGCAGTTCCTCTCATGATTTAAAAATCTCCATAATCATCTTATGTTTTATGTTGTTTATTAGGGTCAAATACGTGATTGCACATTTAATGCCCATTCTTTGTTATTAAATTGAGCTACTCCAAAATTAAAGAATCGTTAGTTACCTTGAAACATTCTTGTAACCTCATCTATGTGTGCATCAACTATAGGAGTGTGCTTCCATTTTCAATTCGAGACAACCCATGTGCCTTTTTATTTCTAAAAGTTAATGTGAGGACCACCATTTTTAACATCTACAAGCTCAAAGGGTTCAAATCTTGGTGCACATGGAGTGTCCAAGTACCATTGAACTTTACATCTATAAGATGTAAGCCATGTTATGAAAAGGTTGTATCTTCTTACTAAGAAGTGATAATACTATTTAAACTATCTCAAGGTTTATGTGAAAGTACTAATAAATAAGTTCACCCAAGTGATAGTACTATTTAAGCTATCTTAAGGTTTATGTGAAGTTACTAAGTGGTTACTCATGTTCTACTCTCTCTACTCTCTCTCTCTCTCTCTCTCTCTCTCTCTCTCTCTCTCTCTCTCTCTCTCTCTCTCTCTCTCTCTGTGTGTGGCCACGCTCATGCACACTCGCACACACATGCATGAGAAAAGAAGATAAGACAAAGGCAAAGGTGGAAGAATAAAAAGGAAAGAGCCATGATTGGAAGAGAAGACCATTCATAGTTGTCCCATGCTATTCTTAGCTTTCTAGCTATTATTAATTGATTTCCTCTAACCTTTATTGATTATTGTCATTTAACCTAGCCCTCTAGGGTTAATTAAAACCCTAAAGTCTGCTCTTATATATCCTCTATCCTTAGGATGCTTTGCATCCTAATATTCATCCACTAACCCTTCTAGTTAGTTTAAGGTGTAACATTGATCCTTGGGAATAGTCCACGATTTCTCTTTGTAGTTTAATCATATGCTCACACATACTATGGTAGGTTTCGTATGGCTAAATCAATAGTATGGCTAAATTTGATGGAAGAATGAATGCACTAATTTGACTAGATTTACATTAAAATCCATAGTCTCAAAATCTATATGAAGAACTAAAGAAGTATCAAAATCTATATGAAGAAGTATCAAAATCCATAAGTATCAAAACCTATATGAAGAACTAAATAAATCCTTGAGTTCCCTACAATTCCAAATATCTAGGAGCTTACAAACATATTCAACTAAACCTTGAATAATCTTGATATTGTCACGTCATATGACATGCCACAAGACTATCATCAACTCACAATAGAGTAATATTTATCAATAAGTTTGTGTATAAAATTACCTCTACTTATATCTATATTCTTGAGGTGTTAGTAGTACCTCTACTTATATCTATATCCTTGAGCTGCTAGAAGTAATAAAAAACTCTCTTTTTAAACTTGGGCAGTAGTGGTACTGATCGCTTGTAGTTTTTGGTGTAGCCATATTTGGTAGTGATGTGTGTGAACACACTAGGACCAGTGGGGGTACTTTTTCCCTCTTTAGAAGGTTTTTTCCCTCGTATTAGTATACACCCATCTTGGGGTATACTTATCTTCTTTGTACAACACACATTCATTATGTATCTATCATCTCATTGTGTGCTCTCTTGAGCTTCTACACTGTGTGTGTGTGTGTGTGTGTGCGTGCGCGTGTGCGTGCATGCGCATTACGGCAACCCTATTTCTAACATTTGGTATTATAGCATATGCTCCTTGCCCCTGTGTTGCTGCCTACCCTTCACCCCAAGTCGCCTATGCCTATCTTCTTGAATCGAATCAAGGAGCATATGCTCATCTCAACATCTCATGTATGGGACACCTTGGTGAAGCTATATGAAACCAACACCAACGCATGAAAGATTCAGTTGAAGAATGAGCTTCATACTATGGAGAAGAAAAATATGTATGTGAATGATTATGCCTTGAAGATTAAGGGCATTGTGGAATCCCTTGCATCAATTGGTGTTTCTGTTCATGATGATGATAAGGTGGAAGTGTGTCTACGTGATCTCAGGCCACAATACAAGGCGTTCAAGGCATCTATTCAGATTCGGGAGAACATTCCCAGCTTCACAGATTTGGTGTCGATGCTGATCATTGAAGAGAAGAACTTCGGTGAAGATTAATAGTCTTCACAAAATAAAAACAGTTCAAAGCAGTACCCCTTCTACATAAGTGCAGGTAGAGGACGAGGTAGAGGTTGTGGATGGCAAAGGTGGTGCCCGAATAGGTAATCATAATTATGGTCAGCAAAAGCAACAGTCCCAAGATTCACAATAACAACACACACGTGGAAGAGGCCAGTTTAGAGATAGGGGGAGTCAAAGAGGTCGTGGTAATTGGCAAAGGTAGCATAATGATACACGAGGGTGTTTTTACTGTGGTAAGCCTGGACATGTGTAGGCAGATTGCTATAAGAAGCAGAGTGACATGCGAAATGGAAAAATGCAGCAAAACAACTATGCATCCTTTGGCAGAAATAATGAGGATAATGAGAGGTTGTTTGTTATGCAACATGTAGTTAATGATGTGTCTGAAAATGATGTAGCAGCATGTAAGGATGATGTATGGTATGTTGATTCAGGTGCTTCGAACCACATGACAAGTCATGGGGAGTGGTTCAAGGAAATGAAGAGTCTTGAAAGACCAGGTTTTGTTGAAAGCAGGGGATGACACTACTCATCCGATTACCCATGTTGGAGATCTGCCATTGTCTATGCAGGATGGTAAGGTGAAGTACCTTGCAGATGTACTTCATGTTTCGAACATTACAAAGAATCTGGTTTCTGTTGGCCAAATGATTGAGTAGAGTTTGCAGGTATGGTTTAACTCTTATGGCTGTTATGTAGAAGACTTTAAAGATAAGTGTAGGTTGGTTGCAAAAGGCAATAGAGTGGGCAAAATGTTTACATTGAATGTAAATATGCTTGAAGTGAGTGCTGCAATGTTTACAAATGGTTCACGAGTTATTGCAGATACAGACATTTGGCATAAGAGAATTGGGCATGTAAATGTGCAAAGAATGAAGTCTGTGTAGACTAAAGAAAGTATGATAGGGCTACCTAAGTTTAAAGTTGAAGGTATGCAGAAAGTTTGTGAAGCACGTCAATTTGGAAAGTAAACAAAACATGTATTTCCACATGACATAAATGTGAGCAGGAATGTACTAGATATTGTGCACTCAGATGTATGGGGTCCTGCGAAGACTATGTCTATGGGTGGCTGTAGGTACTATGTAACATTCATTGATGACCACACGAGGAAAGTGTGGGTGTATTTCATGAAGGAGAAGAGTGAATTGTTCACTCATTTTCAAAATTTCAGAGTGATGGTGGCTAAAAAACAGGTAGGAAAGCATGTGAAGTGTCTAAGGTCAGATGGAGGGGGAGAATACTTCTCCAATGAGTTCTTTGAATTCTTGTGAAAGAATGGCATTCAGAGACAATTTACATGTAGATACACTCCGTAGCAAAATGGAGTTACTGAGCGGAAAAATAGGCACATTGCAGAGATAGCATGAGCATTGATGGTGGCAGAGAAGAATATGCTGCATAGCTATTGGACTGAGGTTGTGTCTACAGCAGTTTATATCATGAACAAGATTCCTGTTGTAGCCATACATGATGTAACGCCACAGGAGAAGTTTACTGATAAGAAACCTGATTTGTCTCACTTGAAAGTTTTTGGATGTATTGCATATGTGCATGTGCCAGATGTAGAAAAATGTGTGTTTATTAGGTATTCCCTTGAGCAAAAGGAATATAGATGTTATAATCCTACTACATGCAAATTGATGAGATGAGTAGCTGGTATGCTGCTGAAAAAGATGCAGTTGAGGCTGATATAAGTGGAAATGTGGTTGCAAAGAATGCAAGTTGGCAATCATAGTCATTGAGTAGACCAGAGAGTCCTCATCTAGCGGTTTTGTTGATAGACCGTGGAGTGGCAGGCTGCGTCATAATACAAGTCCTTAAAATGTAGTTGGTACATCAAATAAAGGCAAAGAGAAAGTGGTTGAGCCCCTTGGTATGCCTGATATTTCTGTAGGGCATACCAAGGGCATTCTTTTGTTGATGGAGATTCTAGTGGCTCGGAGATGAGCCTTGATGAGGAGCTTGGGATTCCAGCAATGAGGACACCTAGTGTAAAAAGAAGGCTATGGAAGCCATGAATGCAAAGCTACGAAGATCTGGAAGAGTCAAAAACCCTATGCAGAGGTTGAGTTAGGATGGTTATGTGGCACATCACTATGCTTATATGGCAAAAGTTGTGCAGGTTGTAGAACCCACATGTGTTGATGAGGCTATTGGAAATGTGTGTTGGGAGAAAGCTATGGATGAGGAGATGGATTGTTAAAACCCTAAGATCTCTCTAGATAATCAACATGCATAAACATGCATAAATCAGGCATAAACTCTACCAACCCAACCACCCCCCGAGTCCAAGGGTTTCACACATAAAATATAATGAAGTACCACATACCTTAACCTTGGTGTCCTACCACCAAGAGGTATGACTCTAGTCCAATAGCACTCAGGTCTATAGTGAAATGGCAAGAATGTAGATATAATCCTCTACACAAGAGAACATCCCTTGAGTGTGCCCCATGTCCCTATTATATAGGAGGGTCCTCAAGTGACTCTTGACTCTCCATTTCCTATGTGTGACCCTTGGATGCCTGACCCTAACCTTAACCCTTAAGGTTAGTCCTAACCCATGCTCCACTAGAGCTTGTTCCCATGCTCCCATGCTCACAAGCCTAATGTGGGTTAGCCTCCTAGTATATACACATATAATGTACACATAACATACTTCCCCTCTCTCAAAACATTGCACTCTTGCAATGAAAAGAAGGAAATCTGCGTTGAACATTCTCAACCGACTCCCAAGTCGAATCCTCTATTTCCCTATCTTTCCACAAAATTTTAACCTCAGGGATTAGTTGACTACGAAGTTTCCTTTCCTTGAATTCAAGTACCTTTTCAGGTTCGTGTGAAACATAAGATAAATCTTCAACTTCAATGAGTTCTTAAGGAGTAATTGTGTTATCCTCACCTCCCAGCTTCTCTTTCAATCTATTGACATGAAAGACTGGGAGAACTCTAACATGTGGAGGCAGTTTTAGTTTATACGAACCGTGCCAATTCGACATATAATTCGAAATGGACCACAATATCTATTCGAGCATTTTTCCATTGATAAAGTCTGAGAGTCTTTAGGAACTTTTAAATAAACCAACACTCCTGGTTCAAAAGATCGAGATGAGCGTCCTCTATCAACATAAAACCGTGCTCTATCCTGAGTACTCCTGATAGAATCTCGAGCTTCGATTAGCATTTCTTGCATATCATGCAAGAAATCCCTCGATGCATCAAGCTCAATGTCCTTAAGACCGACATCAATAGGTGCCCTGGGTCGATACCCATACATAAGCATGAACGGACTAAAACCTGTAGCCGTATGTTTAGAACTGTTATAGGCAAATTCCATCAGTAGAAGATATTTTTTCCAATTTGATGGTTTTCCAGAGACATATGCACGAAGCATATCCTCTACAACTTGATTCACACGCTTTGTTTGCCCATCAGACTATTGCGGCATGATCAGAGAAACTCATACTTAAAGTTGTTTCCAATTTCTTGAAAACTTCCTGCCAAAAATTAGCCGTGAACATAGAGTCCTGATCGCTCACAATATCAAAAGGTAGACCATATAGTCTAAACAGTTGCTCGACAAATTGGTAGCCAATTTCAAAGCTTTAACTATTGTTTTTGTCGGTAAAAACCTAGCCATCTTTGTCAATCTATCCACGACTACCCAAATGGCATCATGACCCTTGTTGGTATGTGGAAGTCCCGTAATGAAATCCATGGAAATACTTTCCCACTTTCTAGATGGAATATCCAAAGGATGTAATAACCCAGCAGATTTAAGGCGTTCAACCTTGTTTATCTGACATTGATGACATCGGACCACATAACTCTGAATAAAATCTTTCATTTTTGGCCAATAAAATGTCCTTCTAACTAAAGCCAAGGTATGCTGTATGCCAGGATGCCCTGCCCGCCCGATGGTGCATCATGGCACTCAAATAGGATCCTTAACTTAATTTCCGGCACATCCGGCACGCAAACCTTATCATTTTGGAATAAAAGACCATTTCGAAGAAAAAATTGGTTGGATTTTTCTTTCACTGATCTACTTCAGAGTTGGACCCTGATTTTGCCAAATTCTAATATTTTCCAAAGAAAATGTCTGTGCTGCATTTTTTCCTAAGTGAATCGTACAAGTTAGAAGTAATCTCAGTGAAGCAAAGTTCATTAACCTCACCAATTCGACTCAACGCATTAGCAAATTAAGCTACCTTTCGTGTATTTAATCATAAAATCGAAATCCTGCATCAACTCAGCCCATCTGACTTTTCTACCTTTTTTAAGTCCTGTTGATCACAAATATACTGTAAAGATTGATGATCTGTCAAGACCATAAACTGAGACCTGTAAAGTTACTGTCTTCATATCTTTAAAGCATAAATGATTGCATACAAATCTTTCTCTTGAACTGGGTACCTAGTCTGTGCATCATTGAGTTTCTTACTCTGGAAGGCCATAGGCTTCCCATCCTGGAATAAAGCTGTGCCTACTGCAAAATCACTAGCATCAGTCTCAACAATGTAAGGTCTCCTAGGATCTGGCAAAGCTAACAGAGGAGCATCTTGAACTTTATTTTTCAAAATTTCGAAAGTCTCCTGTAGCTTATCATTCCAACCAATTGGAGAATTGGACTTTTTATTTTTACCTTTAAGAAGATTGGTAAAAGGTACAGTCAACTTCGAATAATCGTGAATATATTTTCAAAGAAATACCACAAAACCTAAGAAAGATCTTAGCTGTTTGACCGTATGCGGTACTGGCCATTCCAAAACCTTTTGGATCTGATCCAAATCTATACTCAAGCCATCCCGAGAGATCTTATGACCTAAGTATAACAATTCCTTTTTAAAGAAATCACACTTAGATAATTTACAATACAATTTTTTCTTCTCGTGAGCCTTCCTAGAACCTCTTTAAGATGACTCTCATGCTCATCAAAAGTTTTGTTGTATATCAAAATATCATCTAAGAAAACTACCACACATTTTCCTAATAGATCTCAAAATGTATCATTCATCATTTGTTGGAAAATGATTGGTGCATTAGTGAGACCAAAGGGTAACACTAAAAATTCATAATGGCCATATCTTGTCCTAAAAGCAGTTTTAGGAACATCTTCCTTTGCTATATGAATCTGATGATAGCCGGTTCGCAAGTCAAGCTTTATAAAATACTTAGCTCCATGCAAACTATCAATAATGGCCATATCTTGTCCTAAAAGCAGTTTTAGGAACATCTTTCTTTGCTATATAAATCTGATGATAGCCGGTTCGCAAGTCAAGCTTTGTAAAATACTTAGCTCCATGCAACCTATCAATAAGATTATCTGATCTAGGTAATGGGTATTTATTTTTTAATTGTAACCTTGTTAAGACATTTATAATCAATACACATCCTCGAGGTACCTTGATCCTTTTTCTTAACCAGGAGAACTGGTGCACCCCAAGGAGACTTACTTGGTCTGATTTGACCCATCCTCAAATATTCAGCTAGTTGTTTGGCTACCTCATCCTCCTCAGATTGGCTAAGCTACGGAGGAATACTAACAGGTTCTGTCCCTGGTACTAGCTCTATTTTATGGTCCACTTCTCATTTAGGAGGTAATCCATGAGACAATTCATCAAGAAATACATCCTAAAATTCGCTTTTAATGGAACTTAACACTTTACTTTCCCAAACATTTAAAGAAATAGTGTTTGCATCTAAATGAATACACAAAGACACTGGATCCATAACCAACTAGAAAATTTCATAGTTAAAAATATCTTCCATTAATTCCAGCTCATTGATAAAAGTTTCCTTGGGTACAAAAATGTTTCCTTTAAGAATTACAAGGTTTCCATATTGTGATGGAAAGACATCAAATGGTTGACCCAATCAATTGAAAAATTCTTATTTTTGATTTGAAACCATTCCATTCCCAAAATTATATCCACATGACCCAAGCTCATGACATGGAAATCAAGCCTATCTGAGTACAATTGCATGTCTAATGGTAGTTTTGACACCTTCTTGTCCCAAAATTGGACTTGTCCTCCAGCCATCCTGACCTTGTACATGTGATCATTCTGCATGGTTTCTAGCTTCATCTTCTATACCACAATATTGTCAATAAAATTGTGAGTACTACCAGGATCAAACAAAATATGAACCTGATGTCCTTTCACTGATCCATAAACACGAAATAATTTGTTTGGACCATAAACGTCTTTACTGAAAGTACAATCTGAACATTGGGTTCCTTCAAGATGCGAAATATTGACTTCAGAGACCTTGAAGTTCTGTAATGTGTACAGATTTCTTTCGAATAAATTTTTTCGGTCCTACCTTTTAACCAGGCGCCGAAGTTGTTGTAACTCCATTCAAAGACAAAATTTCTTTGTATGCCCTTTCTCTTCAAACTTTGGTTTTTTGCTGGCATTGTCACCATTTTTTGGTTTTGGTGTGAAAACTAATTTCCTTTTCTGTCCACTATTTGAATAAGTGAACGTGGGTTTCTTTTCACTTGACGTTGGTTTTGATGAATTGGCATCGATCATTATCTTATGAAAAACCTGAGCAGCCTGAATAGCATCCTCAGCCGTTTTAACTTTGCACTTCTTCACCTCGTATTGATAATCATGAGATAAACCATTGATGAAAATACCACACAAAGTATGATCATCAGACTTGGCTTTAGCAGCAGCCAACTGTCTAAACTTTTGCACATAGTTATCAAAAGACTGATTAGTCATGCTATTTTTAACTAGCTTGGTAATAACTTCAAATCCATCCTCTGATTGGACATATTCCTTCTTGAATGCAACTTTAAATCCTAGCTTGGTAATAACTTTGAATCCATCCTCTGATTGGACAAATTCCTTCTTGATTAGTCGTGCTATTTTTAACTAGCTTGGTAATAACTTCAAATCCATCCTCTGATTGGACAAATTCCTTCTTGAATGCAACTTTAAATCCTAGCCAAGTAGTGGTGCGCATCAGTGAAGGGGTGAAAAGCAAAGTGTGTATTCCACCTGTTAAGCTAGCCATCCACACATTCTTGTGTCTTCTCCTTCTTCTCCCTGCCATACACCTTTGGTGCAAAAAAGAAAGAGCAACTGCTTTGGTAGTTGTAGATGAGATGGCTAGAAGAGCTTTCTGTAGAGTTAAAATCTGCACCTTAAGTGATTCCATCTCATCATGGCACTTTGTTATTGTAGCCTCAAGACGTTGTGTCACCTCCAAAAATTCGCTCTTTGTTGCTACCGCCTCCTCTTCTTCTTCATGGAACTTAACATCTTCCCTTCTAGAGTTGGGATGATCACTCATGTCATCTTCCCTTCTAGAGTTGGGATGATCACTCATGTCATCGACATTGTCATTGACTGAAAAGTCGATATGAGCCATGGTAAATGGGTTCTCTATGAATTTGGATTAAACTTTTCTTCACCTTCTCTTGACCCCTCTTGACCAAAAGTTCTAGCACTCCAAACCTATAATTTTTCAAAAAAAATTTAGTAAATAATTTTGCCAAAATACCATTGATATTTTAAAAATACCAATTTCTAGGATTTCTAAAAATAATTTCTAAAATATTCCTAAATTCTCATGAGAATCCCATCGTCCCACGAAATTTCCAATTTCACCTGATAATTCTCAAATCCAATGAAAATTTAAAAAATTTTAATGGATTTCTTAAATTTTTGGTCTAAAAATAGATTTTTAAAAGAATTTGAATGGTCATGGGTGCCTGAATGGACACACCACATGCCAATCACACCAATCTCAAATATTCAAAAAAAATAAAATAACCTTTTTCTAATTTTCTACTAATTTTTAGGATTTTTTTGAAATTTTTAATTTACCTCGAACGCATTTAGAATACGAACGGAACAAAAATTTTCGTAATCCAAACGGTCTTCCCAGAATATGGAAAGCCAACAGTTTTGGGAAAATGAAAAGATTAAAAAAAATCAGAATATGAAAGGTCAAAAGTTTTCGGAATCCAAAAGGTCAAAAGATCCCCGAAATTCGAAAGGTCAAAAGATTTCCCGAGAATGCGGAAAGCCAAGAAAAAAAAATTCCAGAGGGAAAAATAAAATTTTCAAAGAAGTAAATGTTTTTTTCCCCAAATTTCTTCTCCCTTTTCTTAGCTTTTTTTCCTTTTGAAAATATCTTGAAAAAAAAGGAAATCTATTTTAAATATTTTTTTTAAAAAAGCTTATAAGCTTTGGTTTAAAGCTGCGGGCTGCAATGCAGCCCCCTCCTTGCGCGATGGAATTCAATGGACAGGGAGAGGTCCCTCCCCTCTCCTCACTCCTCCCCTTCTTCTCATTCAAACCTACTCTCACACCACCCCATCCTTCTCTTTTTTCTGTTAACAGAGAGGATTAAGCCTTAAACTTAATCATAATCAATTATTAATTATGATTAATGTTTAAGCAAATTATGCCATTTAAGAGTTGTTCTCACGGGCGCGAGAGAGAAATAGAAAGAAAATCTCGAATTTAAGGAAAAAAAGAAATTTACGCGCCTGGGAGAGAACCCAATGCATCAATTGATTGCCCCATTTTGCATTTCAGCAGAATTTTCACAGAAAAATGATTGCATATTTGTGGGAAACCCGCAAAAATGTATAAAAAATACATTTTAAACCATAAAAATTCTCAAAAATTTTCTAAAAAATTCCTTTAAAAATTCTAAAAATTTAGGGAATCCATTCTACCAAAAATATCCACAATAAAATATGTAGTATTTTGGTAAAATTTTCCATTAATGCTTATTTTAAACCATAAAAAAATAGAAAAAAACAGCATTAAACTCACGAAATTCCCCCGCAATGTCGATTTGTCCATTGTAAAGAAGAAATACGCATCCTAACCGCCATATCAATGATCCACATGCAAAATCACCAAAAAAAAATAACAAAATAACATTTTTATTTTGTAAATATAAAAATTTACTTTTTAAAAAATACCAAAAATTAGAATAAAAAAGAAAAAACAACGACAATTAACTAGAGATTTCTCTGATACCACTGGTAAAACCCTAAGATCTCTCTAGATAATCAACATGCATAAACATACATAAACATGCATAAATCAGGCATAAACTCTACCACTTACCACCCCAAGGGGTTGCATACATGAACCGCCCAAGGGGTTGCATACATGAAATATAATGAAGTACCACATACCTTAACCTTGGTGTCCCATACCACCAAGAGGTATGACTCCAATCCAACAACACTCAGCTCTATAGTGAAATGGCAAGAATGTAGATACAATCCTCTACACAAGAGAACATCCCTTGAGTGTGCCCCATGCCCCTATTATATAGGAAGGCCCTCAACAAGTGACTCTTGACTCTCCATTTCCCATGTGTGACCCTTGGATGCATGACCCTAACCTTAACCCTTAAGGTTAGTCCTAACCCATGCTCCACTAGAGTTTGTTCCCATGCTTCCATGCTCACAAGCCTACTGTGGGTTAGCCTCCTAGTATATACACATATAATGTGCACATAACATGGATGCATTATATGGAAATGAGACTTGGGATTTGGTGCCATTGCCTGAAGGCAATAAAGCTATTGGTAAGTGGGTGTATAAGGTGAAACATAATAGTGATGGCAGCATAAGCAAGTACAAGGCTAGATTGGTAGCTAAAGGATAAGCGCAGACACATGGGATTGATTATGAGGAGACATTTGCCCCGGTTACAAAGATGGCAACTGTGAGAGTTGTGATTACGATGGCTGCAGCTAAAGGCTAGTTTTTACATCAGATGGATGTAAAAAATGTGTTCTAGCATGGCGACTTGCAAGAAGAAGTGTATATGGATCAGCCACCTGGTTTTGAGGATACAGGTCACCTAGAGTATGTATGTAAGCTTTGTAAGGCCTTGTATGGGCTGAAGCAAGCTCCACGAGCATGGCATGATAAGATTGCTGAGTATCTTGTCACTATTGGTTTTCATATGGTAGATGCATATCACTGTTTGTATGTGCGCAAGAGTGATAAGGTATTGCAATCATCACCGTATATGTAGATGATCTTATTGTTAGGGGTGACAAGTTGGATGAGATTGAGCATGTGAGTGAAAAGTCTTCTCAAAAGGAAGTTTGAGATGAAGGATTTGGGAGATCCACGCTACTTTTTGGGAATTGAGGTCATTCGCAAACCTAAGGGTATTTGGCTATCACAGAGATAATATATATTGGACATGTTGTCCAAGTATGGGATGGCTGATTGTAAGCCAATCTCGGTACCATTAGATCAAAATGGCAATCTTAGCAGATGCAAGTTATGTGTTGGAGGATCCCACTATGTATAGGAATTTTCTGAGGAGTTTGATCTATGTCAATATTAGCAGGCCAGATTTGATTTACACTGTTGGTTTAGAGAGCTAGTTTATGCAGGTTTTGTGCAAACCACATCTTGATAGTGTGCAACGCAAACTTCGGTATTTGAGGGCCATTGTTGATTATGCAATGTTTTATGCAACAAGTGTACCATTGGAGCTATATGGGTACACAGACGTAGATTGAGCATGTAGCATCTCAGATAGGAGATCTACCAATAGATTTTGTTTTCATTGGGGAGTGCTGTTGTGACATGGAGCAGTAAGAAGCATCCCACAATTGCCTTGTCGAGTACAAAGGCGGAGTACAGAGGAGCTACGGTGGGAGCGTGTGAGGTAGCTTGGTTATGCAAGCTACTTGCTGATTTGGGGCTGCATGTGGAGAGCAAGGTTGTCATATATTGTGACAATCTTAGTAGTATACAGTTATCCAGGAACCCACTTTTGCATGCATGGATGAAACACATTGAGATACATTACCACTTCATCAGGGAGAGAGTCTTGGCAGGCGACATCGACTTGGCCTACATCAACACATAGGATCAGGTCGCTAACATCTTTAGAAAGGCCGTGGGAGTTGAGAAGCTCCATAGATTTTGAGATATGCTTGGAGTTCATGAGATGGAGTTGAGCTTGAGGGGGAGTGTTGAGATGTCAAGGTCAACATGAGTTGATACTCACGAGGCGTCTGCATGACCGTTTGACATTTACATCACTGGTGGGTTTGGTAGCCGGCACCGACATATCTTCGCCAGAGATTCTACAGTTGGACTACACCGACTAATCCACATCTACCCACTCCTCGTAGTGTGTTCACATTATGGACCGCTTGTATATACTCTATTATGTGTGTTAGTCACTTTATCTTCTTTGTAGACCTATTTTGTTGTGTGAAGAAGAAGAAGAATTTTCAGCCTCTCACCTTGTGTGTTCTGTTCTAAGGTTTATGTGAGTGTGTGTGTGCTTGCAAGAGCTGAAGCTCTCTCCTCCCTTGCATCTTTTCAAAAGAAGAAAGGGCACCATGAAGTGTATAGTACTTTGTATTGAAATTTTTAATTTGATTTTTGTTTCGAGCAATTTTGGGGGGCCATTCACGTGGTTTTTCGTTTTTGCAGACATCTTCGGAGGATTGAATTTACACTGTCTTTATCGAATTCTAGAGTAGTTTTGTCAGATCTACTACAGACGGGTGTGCAGATACACAAGAAAGCATCTATGGGCTTCACTTCAGCGATATCGATCTCTATGTCTCATGAGTAAAATTTCTACTCACTATACTATGCATTCCTTTCATACACCTTGCAGGTCTCCATTGCTAGTAACCTTATTAGCAGCTACCTTGGTTGCATCAAAGAGCGCTCAGCACTTTGCAGGTTATGTGATTACTTGCTTGGGTATTATCAGAAATGGTAGACAGTGATGTATTTCGGATGTTATCCGTTGAGGATAAGCTTGACAGGACCAACTACCCGTTATGGTCCTATATGATGTGGCATGTATTGGTAGCCAAAGGGCTATGGAATGTTGTGGTTGGTATTGAGAAACATCTTGGTTTTTCTGATGAACATGATGTAGAATGCACATCTGTAGACACGGATTTAGTCACATGGTGCATTACCACAGCATAGCATACCTCCTACGTAGGAACAAACAAAGTGCGATGGAAGGGATGTGCAAGCACATGCGTTGGTTGCTTTGTCAGACAAGAGGAGTATAATTCCTCACATTCGATCATGTAGGATTGCTTTGTCAGATAAGAGGAGTATAATTCCTCACATTCGATCATGTAGGATTGCTAAACATGCTTGGGATGCACTTGCGGGATGCACTTGCATCATTGTACTAGGTACGTAATGAAGCACGTGTTGCTTCTATATGAAAAACAATTAGAGTCAGAGCATATGGATGAGGGAGACTCCATGGATAGTTTCCTTATAAAAATCAAGGATTTTAAGGAGCAACTGGCAAGTGTTGATGAAATATATCCTGATAGTTCATTGGTGCCTACTTTCTTGAATGCGTGGCCAAACTCGTATCAAGGTTTTGCTTCTACCATCAGACTCATGATGAAAGGCAATCCAAATGCCTTTAAGTTTGAGGAGTTGATTTTTGTGCTCTTGTAAGAAGAGCAACCTAGGAAAAACATATCTGTCATGCATATAAGAGATTAGGATTTTGCTGTCAGTAAATAAAGAGACAAAGGTAAATCCTTTACTTAGGGTAGTTACAAGCCGAAATCAGAGTCATCAAGCAAGCATGCAGACAAGGAAGGCAACAAGGTAAATCATGCAGACAAGGAAGGCAACAAGGTAAATCATGCATACAAGAGATCAAGCCTTTGTTGCCAATCAACAAAGAGGCAAAGGTAAATCCTTTACTTAGGGTAGTTACAAGCCGAAATCAAAGTCATCGGGTAAGCTTACAGATAAGAAAGGTAAAAAGCCTAAGTAAATCCTTTACTTAGGGTAGTTACAAGCCGAAATCAAAGTCATCGGGTAAGCTTACAGATAAGAAAGGTAAAAAGCCAAAGAAAAAGGGCAAATGCAACTATTGGAGGAAACCTAGTCACTACATTATTGAGTGTAGGAAACGGCTGGAGAAGGAGAAAAAGAAAGACTCAGGTATGGCTATAGAAGCTAATGCATCGACATCCAATATAGAAAACAAATAATCTGCAAGCAATGCACATATGATTGGGCTTTCATTGTAGTTATGACCCTTCGCATAAAGATGTATACATGGCTGTTTACAAATGTACATGTCTGGTATTTTGAGAGTGGTGCTAGTAAGCACATTACTTCTCATCACTCAAATCTGCTCCATTAGGAAACCCTATAACATGTGCAAACAACTCCTCATATCTAGTAAAAGGAGTTGGTAAAATTTTTATCACTACTATAAATGGTGGAATAATCACGCTTTCAGATGTATTATATGTACCAGGGATCAAGAAGAACTTATTATCTATCTTTGTCCACCATTACTAAGGCTGGCTTAGTGGTTCAGTTTGAGGATGACATATGTATTGTTCATGATCACAGTGACAACAAGATAATTGTTGCTTTTGGTACTTTGTCTCATGGCCTTTACAGGCTAGATGCATATGAAAGACAAAGGCATGCTGCATATACAGTTTCTGCTACAAAGGCAATGGGTGATGCTAAGCTGTGACATGCACGCTTTGGTCACTTTGACTTTGGTAGTTTGCTGCATTTGCATAAACATGACATGGTGTCTGAGTTGATGAGGAAAGAAGGAAAACTGTGGAGTCTAAAAGTATGCCAAAATGGCTAGTGCAAACACTATGTGACAACAAATTTGCCACTCCTTTGCCTACCAAAACACGTGCAAGCTCTCATTATGTATCTCTTGTTGATGTAGGTTATGCTCTTATTGCCAATTTATGTAATGAAGAGGAACCTGTCTCCTTTGATGAAGCAAAGGAATCTGAAAATTGGATGAGTGCTATGCAATCTGACTATGATTCGATACGAAAAAATGATACATGGGATTTGGTAGACTTGCCTCTAGGCAAGAAGGCTATTGGTACGAAATTGGTTTACAAGCTAAAACATAAACTGGATGGCAATGTTGAGCAATATAAAGCTAGGCTTGTTGCAAAGGGTTATGCACAAGAGAAAGGCATTGACTATGGTGAAACCTTTGCACCCACATGTCGTATGACTACCATGCAGACTATCATTACATTTGCAGCACATAAAGGTTGGAATGTACGTCAACTGGATATCAAAACTGCTTTCTTGAATGGAGATTTTCATGAGGAGGTCTATGTATCTCAACCTTGTGGTTTTTTTCCAGAAAATTTAAGAATCAAAAGTATGCAAATTGAAGAAAGCTTTATATGGTCTTAAGCAAGCTCCTAGAGTATGGTATGAAAAGATACATGCATACATGGTTGCAAAAGGTTTTTGCAATAGCCCAACTGATAGTACCCTCTGTATTAAGGGGATTAAGGATTTTTTATTGGTCATCGTGTTATACATTGAAGACATGTACTCAATCATAGACCCTAATGATGATCATATTTCGGCTTTTATAGTAGCTAATTTAGAGAAGTCTTTTGAGATGTCAAATCTTGGACTATTGCACTATTACTTGGGCATTGAGTTTTGGCAGCATAATGATAGCATTGTTATGCTATAGAGGAAATACATAGATGCATTGTTGAAGAGGTTCAATCTTGAAGACTGTAAACCTGTGGCTACACCTATGGAGCGAGGTTTACGACTAGAGATGTTGGCTTATATCAAGAAGCTGTTGGATGCCTTATCTTTTTATGTAACACTAGGCTTGACATTCAGTATGTGGTCTCAATATTGACTAGATTTATGCATAGCCCAGGCACAAAGCATTAGCAATCTGTCAAATGGGTGTTCATTTACGTAAAGGGCACTATGCAATTTGGGTTATTTTATCCCAAGGGGGTAAATCACAGTTGTATGCATTTACAGACTCAAACTAAGCTGGATGTTATGACACATGAGTGGTTTTTGCTTTCGCCTTGGTGATTCATGTATATCATGGCTCAACCAAGAAGCAAACCACAATGGCCACTTCTAGCTCTGTGAAGCTGAGTACAAGGCAGTGTTTCAGCTACACTTGAGTGTGTTTGGGTCAGGCGCCTTATTTTTTATTTGGGTATTGGCGAGTCCTCTGAAAAGATGCAGCAGGGGAGAAGAGAGCTTGAGCTCTTGCAAGCACACACACACTCACAAAACCCTAAAAGAGAACACACAAGGTGAGAGGCTGAAAATCTTCTTCTTCTTCACACAACACTCAACACACCATATACAAAGATAAGAGTACACACAATATGAAAAGGTACTCAACCAAATACATACTAGGGTTCTCTATATTGTGAACCCAACTAAATGAGCTGGCGCTATAACTATGCCAGTCTCTAGAATGGCTGTCACACAGCCTGTCATCCCACTGGCCGCATATCACCCATGATCTCACCAACCATGCCAGTGGTGTAAGTGTGGGGCCTATCCCCCAGGCGGGTCATCAGTGTCCACCGCCTCACTAGATGAGCTTGATATCTCAACACTCCCCCTCGAGCTCAACTCCATCTTATATACACCAAGCAAAGCCCTCAATCTGCGGAGCTTCTCTGTACCCAATGCTTTGGTGAAGATGTCAGCGACCTGATCCTATGTGCTGACATAAACAAGGTCAATGTCTCATGCCAAAACCTTCTCTCTAACAAAATGGTAGTGGACCTCTATATGCTTCGTGCGAGCATGAAAAATTGGGTTCCTAGCCAACTATATACTGCTAATGTTATCACAGAAAATGATAACTTGTCTATCTACTGAGATAGACCTAAATCTGCAAGTAGCTTTCTCAACTAAGCTACCTCACATGTTGTCCTATCAGCACCTCTGTACTACTCGGCCTCTGTACTGGATAGAGCAACCGTAGGCTGCTTCTTGCTGCTCCAAGTCACAACAGCACTCCCCAAAGAAAACATGAAGCCACTAGTAGATCTTCTATTTGAGATACTACCAGCCCAATTAGCATCTGTGTACCCATGTACACATATCTCTGTCCCAATTTCATAAAATAGTCCACAATGCAAAGTAGACCTCACATACCTCAGTATGTGTCTCAATGCATCCAAATGCGGCTTCCAAGGAACCTGCATAAACTGACTCACCAACCCAATAGCATAGCTCAAATCTGGCCTGGTGATCTCGTCATGTAGATCAAGCTTCCTACTATATGTGCCTATACATAGTAGGATCCTCCAAAATCTCTCCTGAATCTACACTGATCTTGCTATTATGATCCAATGGCACTAAGATAGGCTTACAGCCTATCATACCATACTTGGATAACATGTCCAAGCCATACTGTCTCTGCAATAATCCAATACCATGTGGTGACCTAATCACCTCAATGCCCAAGAAATATCTGAGCTCCCCCAGATCCTTCATCTCAAACTTCTGTCTAAGCAAGATCTTTACATCAAAGATCTCTGCATCATGGTCTCCCGTAATAATCAAGTCATCTACCAGATGACAACAAGCACAACCCCTCTATCACTGTGTCTCACATATAGCGAGAAATCTGCATTGGCTACATGAAAGCCAATAGTGACAAGATATTCAAAAATCTTGTCAGACCATGCTCTTGGTGCTTGTTTTAAGCCATACAAGGCTTTCTTCAACCTACAAACATGCTCGGGGTGACTCACATCCTCATAGGGCTGCAACATATACACCTCTTCCTGCAAATCCTCATGCAAGAGTGCATTCTTTAAATCCATCTGATGTAAAGACCATTGCTTTGACGTAGCCACTACTATCACAACTCTCACTGTTGCCATCTTGGCAACTGGGCTGAAAGTTTCCTCATAATCAATGCCATATGTCTGCGCATATCCTTTGGCTACCAAACTAGCCTTGTACCTACTTATGCTTCCATCACTGTTATGTTTTACTTTGTACACCCACTTGCATCCAATGGCTTTCTTGCCTTCAGGCAATTGCACTAAATCCCAAGTCTCATTTCCATATAGTGTATCCATCTCCTCATCCATAGCTTTCTCCCAACACACATTTCCACAACATCCTCATCAATGCATGTGGCCTCTACAACCTGTACAACTTTTGCCATGTATGCATAGTGATGTGCCACATAACCATCATAGGTAAACCTCTGCACAGGATTCTTCACTCTCCCAGATCTTCGTAGCTTTGCATTCATGGCTTCCATATCCTTCTTTACACCAGGTGTTCTCATAGCTGGTATCCCAAGATCCTCATCAAGGCTCATCTATGAGCCACTAGACTCTCCATCAACATGAGAATGCCCAGCAGAAATGTCAGGCATACTAAGGGGCTCAACCACTTTCTCTTTGCCTTTATGTGATGTACTAATCACATTTGCAGGACTGGTATTATGACGCAGCCTGCCACTCCATGGTCTATCAATTGAACCACTAGATGAGGACTCTCCTGGTCCACTCAAAGACTGTGATTACTAACTTGCATTCTGTGCAACCACATTTCCACTCACATCAGCTCCAACATCTTCTTTTTCACAGCACCATACCAGCTGATCATCTCATCAAAAACAACATCCTTTCTTACCCTCAGCTCATGTGTAGCAGGGTTATAACACTTGTATCCCTTTTGCTCAAGGGAATACCCAATAAATACACATTTTTCAGCTTTTGGATCCAGCTTAGTTCTCAACTCATCTGGCACATGCACATATGTACATATGTAATGCATCCAAAGACTTTCAGATGAGACAAATCAGGTTTTCTACCGGTAAACCTCTCCTCTAAAGTTACATCATGTATGGCTACAGTTGGAGTCCTGTTCATGATGTAAATTGCGCTGTAGAAACAGCCTCGGCCCAATAGCTATGCGGCATATTCTTCTCTCCCATCAATGCTCACGCAATCTCAGCAATGTGCCTGTTTTTCCACTCCAGTAACTCCATTTTGCTGTGGAGTGTATCTGCATGTAAACTGTCTCCTGAATACCATTCTTTTGCAAAAAATCAGAGAACTCATTGGAGAAGTACTCTCCCCCTCCATCTGACCTTAGGCACTTTACATGTTTCCCTGTTTGCTTTTCAACCATAACTCTGAAATTCTGAAAATGAGTGAACACCTCACTCTTCTCCTTCATGATGTATACCCACACTTTCATTGTGTGGTCTCATCAATAAATGTCACATAATACCTGCAGTCTCCCATAGACATGGTCTTCGTAGGACCCCATACATAATACCTTCAGTCTCCCATAGACATGGTCTTCGTAGGACCCCATACATATGAATGCACAACATCTAGTGCATTTCTACTCACATTTCTGTCACATGGAAATACATGCTTTGTTTGCTTTCCAAATTGGCATGCTTCACATATTTTCTGCATACCTTCAACTTTAAACTTTGGCAGCCCTGTCACAATTCCTTTAGTCTACATAGACTTCATTCTTTGCACATTCACATGTCCAATTCTTTTATGCCAAATGTATGTGTCTGCAACAATTCCTGAACCATTTACAAACATCGCAGCACTCACTTCATGCATGTTTACATTCATGAAAACATCGCAGCACTCACATTCATGAATGTTTACATTCAATGTAAACATTCTGCCCACTCTGTTGCCTTTCGCAACCAACCTGCACTTGTCTTTTTAAAGTCTTCAACATAACAACCATCAGGGTTAAACCAAACCTACAAACCCTGCTCAATCATGTGGCCAACTGAAACCAGATTCTTTGTTATGTTCGAAACATGAAGTACATCTGTAAGGTATTTCACTTTGCCATCCTGCATAGACAATGGCACATCTCCAACATGGGCAATTGGATGAGCAGTGTCATCCCCTATTTCCACAAAACGTGGTCTTTCAAGGTTTTTCATCTCCTTGAACCACTCCCCATGACTTGCCATGTGGTTCGAAGCACGTGAATCAACGTACCATACATCATCTTTATGTGCTGCTTCAACATTTTCACACATGGCATTAATGACATGTTGCATAACAAACAACCTTTCATTATCATCATTGTTTCTGCTCAAGGATGCATAGTTGTTTTGCTACAATTTTTCATTTTGCATATCAGCTTGCTTCTTATAAACAATCTGCCTGTACATGTCCTGGCTTACCACAATAAAAGCATCCACGTGTATCATTATACTGTCTTTGCCAATTTAAATGACCTCTTTGACTCCCCCTGCCTCTGAATCTGCCTGTGAATTGGCCTCTTCCACCTGCGTGTTGTTGTTGTTGTTGTGAATTATGGGACTGTTGTTGTTGGCCATAATTCTGATTACCTGTTCGGCCGCCTCCTTGGCCATGTCCACGGCCTCTTCTACCTCCTCCTCCTCCTCCTAAACTTGTGTAGAAGGCTTGTTGCTCTAAACTGTTTTTGTTTTGTGAAGACTGTTGGTCTTCACCCAAGCTCTTCTCTTCTATAATCAACATAGACACCAAATCTATGAAATTGGGAATGTTTTCCCGAGTCTAAATAGACATCTTGAACGGCTTGTATCGTGGCCTGAGACCACGTAGACAGACTTCCACCTTATCATCATTATCTACTGAAATGCCACCAATAGATGCAAGGAATTCCACAATACCCTTGATCTTCAATGCTGCATAGTCATTCACAGACATACTCTTTTTCTCCATAGTATGAAGTTCATTCTTCAACTGTATCTTTCGTGCCTTGGTATTCGTTTCATAGAGTTTTACCAAGGTGTCCCATGCCTCCTTGGGGGACTTGGCATCCTGTATGTGCCCAATCATGGTGTCCTGTATACTGATAGAGAGCCAATACATAACTTTTCGGGCTCCTTGGTTCCAATCCTTGAACTCTTTCACATTTGCAGCGGTCGGATTGATCTCCGGTATCTCTGGTGCCTCTTCATGCTCACCTTCTATGTAGTCCCAGTAACCCTTTCCCATCAGGAAATTTGTCAACCTGAACCTCCAAGCATGGAAGTTATTCTTGTCAAGCTTCTCAGCAACAATCTGGTTTATGTCATCATTTGACATCTTTCCAGACACACAAATTTACCAGAAACAGCACTCTGGTTTGTCCTTCACAAACTGTTGTATTTTCTGCAGTGGTACTGTACTACACTCAAATGTCACAACCACCAGTGACCTCAATGTGTATACATACACCCAATGGCAATTATTTGACCTCCTTGCAGCACACACAATGTTTGCACAACCAATCTGTCTTCTTGCAGTTCTTAAAACAGAGTTTTGCATAGAATCGATGACTTACCCGTAGTGCTTGAAATCGCCTGCTTTCTGAAAAACGGAGGTCTTAACGTGCCCGAAACGCATTTTCGGCCCAAATTTTTGCCCTATATTTTTACTCCCACAAAGGAAGCTCCTCAATCAGAGATCGTTTAGCAGTGCCTCCTGTAGAGCTCCCGACAAGGGTGTAGTCACCAACACAAATAGGGAAGAGTAGATGAAGCTCTTACCCTCGTACCGTTTCTTGTGCTTCTCTTGCTTGCAGCTCAGCCCTTAGCATGAACTAGGCTCTGATACCATGAAAAGATGCAGGGGAGAAGAGAGCTTAAGCTCTTGCAAGCACACACACACTCATAAAACCCTAAAAGAGAACACACAAGGTGAGAGGCTGAAAATCTTCTTCTTCTTCACACAACACTCAACACACCATATACAAAGATAAGAGTACACACAATATGAAAAGCTACTTAACCAAATACATACTAGGGCTCTCTATAGTGTGAACCCAACTAAATGAGCTGGCGCTATAACTATGCCAGAGCCTCTAGAATGGCTGTCACACAGCCTGTCATCCCACTGGCCGCATATCACCCATGATCTCACCAACCATGCCAGTGGTATAAGTGTGGGGCCTATCCCCTAGGCAGGTCATCAGTGTCCACCGCCTCACTGGATGAGCTTGATATCTCAACATCCTCAGCCACCACCACTACCATCTTCATTGACAATTAGAGCGTTATGGCAGTTACAAGGAATCTACATTTTCAGAGGTGCACTATCATTATGTTAGAGAGAGATGCTCTGCAAGGAAAATCAGCTTGGCTTATGTGCCAACACATGACAACTTGGCAGATTTGTTCACAAAGGCTCTCCCATGAGAGAAGTTTGAAACTTTTTGTGAATCTTTAAACTTACGTCCCTTTGGGGACTAGTCTGAGCTCCAAAGAGAGCCTGGAACATCTCTGTACTTCTAGTGCTAGCTCACCCCTTGTTCACATCATCACTCCCAGGGGGATTTGTGGCCATATTTGGTAGTGATATTATGTGTGAATACACTAGGACCAGCCAAGGCACTTTTTCTTTCTTTAGGAGGTTTCTTCTCTCGTGCTAGTATACACTCATCTTGCGGTATACTTATCTTCTTTGTACATCACATATTCATTATCTATCTATCATCTCATTGTGTGATCCCTTGAGCTTCTCCAATGTGTGTGTGTGTTTGCATTACTATAACCCTATTTCCAATATTTGGGACCCAAATAGAAGGGTTCCTTCATAGAAGCCTTGAGCTTAACACCTTGACGGGATCTAGTGGGGCTCATGTTGTGGATAAAGCTTTGTTGCTTGTAGATCTTGCTTGTTGGCATATTTTTGCACGTGGATAGGCTTCTAGTCAAATGGCGGTGCCACATTTTTGCTTGGGCATCATACACTCCTTGGCTAGCTAGAGTGATCTTATGTATCCATTCCTACTTGGGGATCTTTGTGAGGGGTCATTGCTTGGGAGCTGGTCTTTGTCTCTATAGGTGAGGTTTTGTATCTCCATAATGATTTGAGGGGGGTTATCAACATGCTAAGGTAAGAGGAGTGTTGAGTTTTAGGGATTAATTGTTTAGGGAGGGGACATATTTAGAAGATAAGTCTAGGGATGTTAAAAGGTTTAGGGTATCCTCATCGACCAAAGGTATGGTAACGGTCCCATTAGGGAGATCAAGCATACTCCTTCACTAATTGATTATCGTGGCCACAATCCATCCCCTCCTAAGTCCTAAGGATGATGCTCTCTTGCATTATACCCACATATTTTCACATATACAACTTGCAAACACAAGTTTAGTGCTTCAAAACAACCAATGATTATGATTGATAGTTGTTTACATTGGTGAGGGTAGCGGATAGTGTTAGGGGCGCATGGCCTAAGGAAGTCCACATCTCCCAAACATTATATTATAAATAGCCCCCACGTACACCACCCCTAATGAGGGTAGTTTGCAGATAGTGTTAGGGGTTAGTGGGTGCCTAATGAAGTCCACATCTCCCAAACATTATATTATAACTAGCCCCCATGTCCACCACCCCTAATGAGGGTAGTTGTAGATAGTGTTAGGGGCTAGTGGGTGCCTAATGAAGTCCACGTCTCCCAAACATTATATTATAAGTAGCCCCCAGTCCACCACCCCTAATGAGGGTAGTTGTAGATAGTGGCATGATGAGGTCCATGTTTACATTATAAGTAGCCCCCAGTCCACCACCCCTAATGAGGGTAGTTGTAGATAGTGGCATGATGAGGTCCATGTCTACATTATAAGTAGCCCCCAGTCCACCACCCCTAATGAGGGTAGTTGTAGATAGTGGCATGATGAGGTCCATGTCTACATTAAATTATAACTAGACCCCCATGTCCACCAAGGCTACCCACACAACTACATGGTCTTTTTGGGGGGAGCTCTAGCTCAAGACGAACAGGTCCATTGTCATTGTTGTTTTTATTTTTCAGGCACACTTAATAGCCCAATGAAGGTCATCTTTATGTATAAAAATATGTACACTTATGAACATGTGACCTCTTTGGTTCACCTCAAGGCATGCTCTCCATTTATCATTATCTTCCTTTCATTTCTCCTCCTTTTTCTTGTGGATTTAATAGAGCATGCCCTTGATGAGAGGTCCATATAGTAGTGTTTAGCTTTCTACCATTGAAGTATCCTTCTATCTTAGCCCCATCATGAGTCTTATCTTTGGTCTTCTTTATCTTCACACTACACCTTGAGGAGCAATTTTTGTGACTTGATAGTGACCTAAGCCCCCCAAGTATTTGAGATTTTGTCTGTTGTTCTTGACACTATACATAAGTATCACATGTCACCTTCATAAAATTTTCTTTGAGTTGGTCACATCAAGCTTATGTCATAGTTTTTCGGCCATCAAACTGTAAGCGGATTGTAATCTTTGTCTTGCTTAGCTACTCTAAAATATCATGTCTCTTTTTGCTTAGTTACTCTAAAGTAACATATCTCTTTATGCTACTTCCTTACTCTAAAGTAACCTATCACTTTGACAGGGGATTTTCATGAAGATTATGTCTTACTATGATTCGAAGAAATGGAACAAATGTTCCATTCGCATGACTACATCAAGCCCAAATGCAAGCTAAGGTGTGATCCTAAGACACCTTGTAGCGGTGGGTTAGGCCCATAGAGCAAAGCACAAATTCTACTCCTAATCAATTTTCTAGATGCCTCTACAGACTTGGTGAGGATGGTACATAATGTTTTGTTTGTGATCTTGGCTTAGAGATTTTCTTGTGGGTAGTGTGCACCATAAGGAATTCCTTGAGTAAGAATTCCACTTCATTTACAAAATGTGCATCGTCGAATCGCTCAACTATTTCAAGTGGGCAAACAAAGCAAAAGTAAAAACATTTGTAATAAAGGAACTTGGCAGCAGTAGAGATCTCACATCAACTTTTTGTGTAGCATTGGCCCCAACACACTTGGTGAAGTAGTTAGTGGCAAGACTATGATATAGCATGCCTTGCTTCCCTTAATGATGACTGGGCTGATGGAACCCCACAAAGTCTATACCCCACTTTTTGAATGGTTGTTACAAGATTATGGGGGCTAGGGGCATACTATTCTCTCTTGGACCATGAACTTTAAAATTCATTGTAGCATTTGATAAATTTAGTTGTGTCTCCAAAGAGTGTAGGCCACCATAGGCCAGCCTAGAGAACCTTATGGGCATCATACCTATGATGTAAGGAATAATTGACGTAGATCATGATATTCTAGTCTTCTTAATCATTATTCTGATCTTTGTACTTATGATGGTATCTCCATTATTAAAGAAACCCCATTCTTCTTGATGAGGCATCTGACCTTGTCCTTTTTTATGGGATGGTATGGAAATCCATTGGCCAAGAAATGGGCAATGCCATCACTATATTCTGGTATGTGGTCAATTTGGAACAAAGGAGCCTCAAGAAGGTCATCTTTCACTTCTAGAGGGGGTTCTCCATTTGGAATTATACAAAGGTGATTAGCATGACCATGCACACAAACCCCTTTCTCATTGTTATGGTCAAATTTGAATTCTAAAAGAATCTCACGAGACGAGTGAGGTCTTTAGCAATAAATACTACCTTAGGCCAGCGAGGTTTACTTCCCCTTGACCTCGATGTGCCGACATCATAAGAGGTATGAGGCTCTCTACTTGGGCTTCTTTGGGCTACTCTATCCCTCATGTTATAGGACTTGAAGTACTCGGGCCCTTATCTCAGATCTGTCTCTTGAGGTTTCACGATCCCTCTGAGTTTGGCCTCCTCCTCTGTTTGTGCCTTAATCTTGTTGAGTTTATGTTGGGTAGCTTGGTATAGCTTTTCTTAGAGCCACTAGGCTCCATGTCACCTTTTATGGCCACTATCTTGGCTAGGAGGGTGATCTTGTTTAGGTCATGTTCCCATTGTTTGGTGTAGGTCTTGTATGAATACATGGCCTTGACATAGAAAGGCCAATGAAGGTCCATCGTCTCCGTCCCATCTAGTCTTATTTCAAGCTTCTATGGAAGAGTTTCCATGGTTTCCAGGACATGAATCTAGCCCTTACAGTTGTCAAGTTGTTCTAGGAGAAGTTCCTAATCTAAGTTCTCATCTTTAGTATCCAACAACTTGTTGCAACACTTGCAGATGTTGACCACAAACGGTTGTATATCGGACTTGTTTGCAAGAATGCCTTAACCCTATGGTGGGTGAGTCTTCCTTGTTTTGAATTCTTCATGAAATGGTCATCTTTGTATATGTAATTATGATTGGTTTCCCAATCGTGAACCAACCTTGTGTCTCTCATGTAAGGTCTTTTGAGGATAATAGTGTATGACCCTCTTCTTTAGAAACCTCCATCACCATGAATGGGTGTGGTGGAAGCTCAGCTGTTGCCCAAAGTTCTTGATTTTCACATCTTTAAGGTCTTGATTTTCACAACCTAAAGGATGCCCAATGCTTTGTGTTCCTATCAGTAAGTTTGACTACAACCTTGTGTCTATGAGTAGTGGTGGGCTTCCCTAGGCCTCCTAGCAATCCATGGTGATTACTGACACTAGTGCTAACATCTAAGATTACACAAACCGTCTTTACTTACATGTGCCAAGTTGCATGGATTTCATCTCATCACTTTTGAAATAGTATCTTAGGCATGGAAGGAGAGAATTTAGCATGGCTTCTAGCTCTCCTATATGGGCTTTTAAGTTTCCATTAATTTAGTTAGATAAGTCTCTCCAAAAGTTGAGAATTTCCCCTACAAAAGAGAACTTATCGGGATGTCTCGGACTACTTTCAAGGGACAAGAAAGCTCTGAGGCCTACTATGTTTATTCACACTCACTCATTGAAGGTGAAACCATATAGGGAATGTGCACTAAGCCTTTCCTAAGATGCAGTGCCTCTACTAAAGGGGATGAAATGAATTCATCGCCAATCACCTTGGAGAAAAGATTGTGTCGTGCCGATAGATTTACCACTTTTTAGCACTATCATGCCTTCTTGAATCCTCATCAACTACATCTAAAAATATGTGGGGTCCAATTGAATGGATTATAGAGCTAAGGGCTTCAGAATTAGCTCTTGCCTTTTGAGAATGATCATATGTTTGATCAAGGCCTTTGGTAAGATTCCCTTAATAGTTTGCTCTAGAAAAAGGTCTAGTATATGCTCAGGTTGGGTCAATGGTTTTATACTCTACCACTTGCTCAAGGATAATCTCTAGTTCAGCCTACACCTTCCTTCTTACAAGATCTTAGTCTTGTTGCACTCACTTTCTCTCCAACTCCGGGTTTGGATACTCTTTAATTCTTGGGGAGGTTAGCATAATTAATGAGTTTCTTCTCCTTGTGAAGACTTGCTTAAGCGGAAGATTGTTTCCCCAAGGGAGGTAGCTTCAAAGCTCCTATATACGAATCACTTTCAATGGTCATGATGTGGTTATCCTTTCATCATGCATTACACTTTCGCTTTCTCTTTGACACATCTTCTTCTTTTAGACCTCTCATTTCAGCCCTTTAACCTTTTCTGGGGCTACGTTAGCCCTAGAAAAGGCTAAAGGGAAGCATTAAATTAGCCTAGCTTCAAAAAAACAGGCACACTCTATGGTAGGAGCTTGTTTTGGATACCCATATGGATCAAATTGCTCGTATGGGGACGTCCTCATATGGGTATGGCTACTTATAAGACTCATAGATCTCCTATTTAGGGTTCTTTACATCTATAAATAGATCCAATGAGTACTGTTGTGTAATCATATGGTTCTTGGAGGAATTGATTAGGGTGATAAGGGGGATTTTCTTGGCAAGTAATTTTGGGTGAGTAGTTTCATGTGTGTGACATCTACCTTTCTTTCTTTTATGCTCTTATTACTAGCATCTCTATCTATCACTCTCTCTATGCATCTCTCTCTCCCCCCACTCTCTCTAGCATTTCTCTCTCTCTCTCTCTCTCTCTCTCTCTCTCTCTCTCTCTCTCTCTCTCTCTCTCTCTCTCTCTCTCTCTCTCTCTCTCTCGTCACATGAGTATTATCATTATTATTTTCACTCAAAAGAAAAATAAAAGTATTCCATTATAGTTTATAGCCCAAAAAAATCTTGCACTAATTCCATGAACCATTACACATGCATGTTGTACTTAGGTCTATGAGTAGCATCATCATCCACATCAATCACATTTGATTTTCATCGCTTGTGCCAGGCTGATTCTCTATCACCTTTGCCAAAGGAGTTGGGCCTTGTACATGGGTGTACCTGCAGTGGTGCCCTTTACTGTCCTTACAACTTATGCTGGGCTTGGAGTATGCACGTTTTCCCTCTTAATGAGCTTTTCAAGACTTGGACCTGCTCTAATATGCTTGCCCATCATGTATGAATTTTTCTTTGCACTCTGCAAAGAAAAACAACAAAGAATTAGCCATGTCTAATGCACATGCATTGTAGAGTGTTCTTTTTTGTTTGAAACCCTACCCGACAAACCAGCTTCCATGTTTAGACTTTGACAAGTTTGTTCGTGGTGTACATGATTGATCACCACTCTTCTCCACCTATTCAATAGTTTGAGACATATTAGAAACATCATTTAAGACACTATTTTCAAAGACAATGATTCTTATACAAAACAACAATTAGTTTCATTGCCTTAACCTAGAAATCAACTTTCCTGAAAGAAGAAGTCATAATTGCAATCCCTCTTCAAATGTAGCAAGTCATCATAGCCAAAATATCGGATAGGAGGTCCTTGGCATGCGTGTGCTTACTGACCTTCAAAACCTGCACAAAAGAGAAAATTTGAATCACTTTGTATATATGGCCTTAGTAAATACTTCATTAAATTCACTCACCACTTGTTCTCAACTAGTGAGCCAAGCTCTTCTAGTACATTATTGAATTCTTTATCTCTAAGGTCATGTCCTTGATCTCCTTCTCGGACTAATGAAGTTAGCACCAACTCCTTGGCAACACACATATGTACCTTCTTTGGACCAACACTTGTATCAACTTTAATTACTCTCATTGCTTTATTCTTATCAAGAAATGTCTTTGATGTTCTCACCTAGACCCCATGTAAATGAATTCCATTGTGTATTAGAAGGCGTATTAGTGTGTCATCACTAGGCATGAAGGAAAGGGCTAGATAGGGAGGGCACTCAATGCCACATTTTTTATCAACTTGTGGTGTTCTTTATAGCATTGATAGGGATTTAATATCAAGGTTTAACTAGCATTAATTTTGGGATGGTTTTATGTGGTAATCAATGCTAATTATGTGGTATAATAAGCATAATTAGAGGCTTTGATTAGCAAATCCTAGGGGTCATTTTAATTAAGCAGACCTTAGAGCATTAAATAATAATTACATTTATTATGTTGCTTTAATAAATCCTCTTGATTAAGTCTCACTTGATCCTTAATTAAGCATTTTTATAACTTAATTCAACCCATATTTAGGCCTCCAACCAAGTTTGTTTTCAAGCTTTCATGCCCTCATTATTCTTAGGTGGCTTTAATAAAGCCTCTTATCAAGCCTCTTATTAAGCCTCACTTAATTCTTAAGCAAACATTTTTAGGACTTAAGTCGATCCATATTCAGGCATTCAAACCAAGTTTACTTTTACCTTTTCAATCTTTTCTTAATACCATCATGATGGTTTGCTTCATGTTTGTTTAAGCCTTGTTTATCCCTTTTGAGAATGGCTCGTGTGGTTAGGTTTGGGTTTGGGTTGGGTTAGATTTAACCATAATTAGTTTGTGTCTGTATGAAAGGCCATCTTGATGCCTTTTTTGTATTGACCATCAGGAGCAAGGATGTGACTATCTCTCTTTCTCTTTTTCATTTTTTAATATAAAGTCTTGCACATCCCTCACCACAAAGACACACACTCTTGCATGCCTCTCTCCCCCTAACAAATACACACACATAGAATATAATCAAACACACAAAATTCCTTCTCTCTCTCTCTCTCTCTCTCTCTCTCTCTCTCTCTCTCTCTCTCTCTCTCTCTCCTTAACACACACACACACACACACATACATGCATGCACGCACACTTGCTTGCTTGCTCTCCTAAACCCATACACACATGCACTCTCTTGCTTGCTTTCTCTCCTATCCACACATCTCTACAATGCACACGTAGACACATACACATGCTCTAAAACCTAGTCACACACTAACTTGCTTGCTTGTATACATTCAACTCTCCTATACACATATAAACACATACACATACACTAAAACATCCTCACGCATGCGCGCGCACACACCCACACACACACACACAAATGAACTAACACCTCTCCCCTTGAATTTTAACTCATTTTTAATGTTGTATGTTGTAGAATGGCTTCATTAGCCTGATCTCAAAAAGCTCATCAAAACAAAACAACCAGAGGTCATTAACATTTCTCAACTGTGACAATTTCTAAGAGCATTGAGAATGCAAAAGGGCCCAGTGGGATTGTGTCAAATGTGGTCCAAGAAGCTATTATAGTAAACTCCTCTACCCCACAAAGCTCTCAAAAAGGGTTATTAGCCAATCGGTGGAAGAAAAGAATGACAACTTGCCCTTGCTACCTGAAAATATTGGGAGGCTGGTGAAAATTGAGATGTTGTACGACTGGTTGTCTTTACACTTTGTGGATTCCACCTGTACCATTAAATAGGCTTTGTGTGAATCTAGCCATTTGAACTATAGATGATTATATTTTAAAACTTAAAGAGAGCTTCAATAGGCATGGTTATGTGCCATTAATGGGAGAGTTCATTGTTTTAAAGAGTTTTTTGGAGGAGGAAACCCCCCAAATCATAACCTTAAAGACCCAAGATGGAAAAATGGGTTTTGGTGGCAACAACAAACAAACATGTTTAATATAGAAGCTCAAAGAAACACACAAGTGGGCCACCTTATGAGGAAGAATATATTTGTTTGGGATAGAAACCACAAGCTTTGAGATGTTGTACGACTGGTTGTCTTTACACTTTGTAAGTAAAAAAAAGTAAGTTAAATCCACACTTCTTTCTTTGAAATATTTTCTAATTCGCTTGAGAGCTCAAATATAATTTTCTTTATTTGCTTGGATACGTAGAATAGTTACATTTAAAGGATATATATCCTCAAATTTAGTGTTGCATCATTTCCTTCACAGAAGAAGAAGAGGCCGAGTTATTAATGAGCCTTGCAAACCTCAACAAGAATGCAAACATTTCACAAGTTTAAGAAGAGGTTCAATGTCTTGTATGCAAGTATTCGGTGGTGAATGGGTTAATTGTTTTTTTTCATTCGGGTGACTTGTGTGCATGTATGACACACACCAAGCCATGATATTTTTCTTGTGCAATGTTTCGGTCTTGCAAATCTAAACCTCGTAAATTTGATCGAGATTCTCTACGTAGTACTAGAGAAGCTAACAAAGGAGGAATGCAAGTGGGCAACACAATAGGTGCCTGTAATAATAAAAAAGTTGGCAAACCAAGTTGGTTCAGTGTTCTAATAATGGCACTATTATTGTAATTTTTTTTAAATTGTAACTATAAGATGACTTCAAGAAGTTGATCCAAACGAAAACAAGAGGATTGCCTAAGTAAGGGGAATGCATTGAAGATGAGGAGGAAGTAACCATAATTACTTAAAGGAAACTGAGCTATTTTTTACAAAAAAAGGGCTACACATTTGCGTAGCCATCGCAAATCTAGCAAATGGAAAGGACTTCTTTGATATTATATTTAAGTACCAAGATTGGCATGAGAAGCAATAATAATTCACAATAGAGAAGCTGCAACTTATAGCTCACTCTAGCTTGCCTCCAAATGAGTAAATCCACTCTGATGTATAAAACATTGTATTTGCATGTACAAGAGTGTAATGTTTGGTTACTCTATTTGTGTAGAAAGACAAGTTGGTTCAAATAATTGCTAAAGGAGAGAATGCCATGAAGACTGCATATGTACAATGTGAGGAACTTGCATTCCGTGCATTCTTCAATTGGCATCTTTTGATAAGCACAAAACTCGATATGAAGCACAAAATAGAAGAAGAGAAGCCGATCTTATGAGAGGTTCACCAGGAAGTAGAATCAAAGGAAATAATGCCCTTGAAAGATTACTTGAAGGATTGCAAAGCAAAACACTTTGATACTACATTTGTGTCTTGGCATAAAGCAATGCGGTCCTCCTTCTCACAGCATCAGCTTAGCCACACCTCATGTGTACGGTAAGACACATCATATATAGGTATGCTTTAAAAAAATATTTTATTCCATGCGCTTGTGTACAATATTTTATTCCATGCGCTTGTGTACAATATTTTATTCCATGCGCTTGTGTACAATATATAGATATGCTAAAAAGACTACGTTTGAATTGTTTTATTTACTACCAAGTGGTGGATATTGTCTAGTTTCGTTCCTCGAGCTTTGCCATCCCGACTGGGTGTTAAGGTCGAGGATACTAGAATATATCTAGAAGGCTGGATAGAAGAACTTACCGAAAAAAAAAGGGGTTTGTGCCCATGGTGGTGGTTAGATTATGCCGTTGAGAAATGCCCCCTTTTTTACAAGGAGGCCTTGTGGAAAGCTATAGTCCCACTTCTTGCTCCATATGATATATTGCATGCCTTGTAAATTTAAAATTCCTTTAACATGATTTTATGATGCAAATTTACATCAACTTAAGTGGTCTAGAGCCGAAGGATTAAAACAACCTACTGGCCATGGCAAAAAAGTGCAACAAGGGCAAACACTAGGCAAGTATTACCTGAAAATATTACAGAGTACCACAATTACGGGATCAAAAGAAGCAAGTGGGCAAGTCAAACAAATGCAGACATAGAAAAGAAAGGTGCAACAAATGCAGGCATAGAAAAGAAAGGTGTAAGTCAAAGTGGAGAGAATTGCTCCCTAGAAAAATAACAAAGTCACCAAAAAAAAAGAAAAGTTATAATAAGTGAAGACGAGGAGGAGGAAGAGGAGGAGGAAGAAGGAGGAGGAAGAAGAGGATGAGGAGGATGAGGAGGCAAAAGAGGATGAAGACGATGACATTTTATCGAAACATGGTACATCAAACACAACCTATGACATAGCTAGTTTAGATGGTCCTACAACTTGTAATTGTTATTGACATTCTTTTATATCTATTATAATCATTTCCTTTCATGCATGCATCCAATCGTGTAGCCATGTTTTATTCTTGTATACTAGTGTTTCAAAACATATATCTGAAACACATGGCTATTTTGGGAACCATTATTGATATAGCTGACAATATAATTGGGAAAAATAGATCATAGTAATGTATCTGAACCATAACTTATATTTTAAACATAACTATTTTCAGTTCCAACAAGGTACATTCTAATGTTGACTTATTCCCCATAGGCATTACAGTAGGTTGGCAAAGTTTATTAGAGTCTTAAACAAGTCAGGAAATATAACAAGTCAACCATAATCTTTGGGAGGATGTTTAATGGTATGTGCAGATTTCCCAATAAGGTTACCTATAGAGAGGGACAATCCTCTAGTCCCTTTTTTGCTGACACGTTTGGAAGAAATAACTTATTGAAGCTGCATGTGTGCTTGCCAATGAGATTTAGGAGAGCATGGAACCTTTGTTACCACTTACATTGGTGATCATTTTAGTGACATAGTGGAGACAGCAAGAGCACATGATCTAGCTCTTCAACACACTTTATATCTTGAGTTGCAGGAGAAATACCATCTCTTTGGCGAGGTAGATTCCAAACAGATATGAATCACCAATTTTAGCACTTTAGTATTGGGGTATTAAAAGAAAAATCCAAATCACTTTTTAAACAAACCAACAACATGTCATGAAGTGTGCAAGTAATAATGTTGATTATTGGGGTGTTTGTTTAGCACACCCACTAACAAGCATCCGACCTCCAATATATATGAGAGTGAATGGCAATGATGCATCATCTATAGACTTTGGGTTTACACACTTCATTAACCATTTGAGTGAGACACTCCACCTAAAAAAGAAGTGTGCCACTCATATTAGGGGGATAGATAACCATCCTCTACGGGGTATAGCTGAGTGACCCATTATCACTCCAAGGTTAAGAATGAATAATTCTAGCTTTTTAGGTAATGATTCAATACAATCATGGGCATTAATCTTAAGTTCTTCTTTATTTTGGGTGGCTCCTTGTGGTACTTTCATAATGGAGGGGGAACTAGTCTTTGCACATAAAAGTGTCACGGCTAAGGCCTACAAGGAGCTTCATCGGCATTGTATAAGCATAGAAAATGATTGGTTATACTAAAATCTGAAGCTATCTCATTTATAAGAGGAGCCTGTAGATCTAGGTTCCAATTTGTTTGAAGGAAAAGAATCTAAAAATATTATTCAAGCAAGCACACTACCTTCTTTATTGGAGTCACGTTGGCGTGGACAACACCAATGGTTGTGTAGGGCATGGTGCATATGTACCACGCAGTGCTATTTTTATAGCTCAGCAAATTTCTTATTAGAGCTACCAATACATCTCGACAACTTTCTTATTAACCACCACCACCATTTGGAGTAGAAATGACACAAGCAATGATTCCATACTCTTATTGTGTACCATAGCCTAACATGACTAACCCATTTCAGTATCCAAATTGGGGGAGACCTCTAACACTAACTAGCAAGATCATGCAACTTCAAGTAGTGTTGGTGTCCCACATAGAACATGAGTCATGGAGATGGCCATGAGTCATGGAGATGGCCATGTCATTGGTTGCCAGAAAGACTTATTGATATTTTCCATAGATATTGTATTCAACGTCTCATGTATAGAAGTAGCTTTTATCAATATCTCATGTGCGATTATAATGTGTTAGTTTGTGCATATGTCAATAGAGAGAGAGAGAGAGAGAGAGAGAGAGAGAGAGAGAGAGTAATGTTAGAGTGAGAGAGAGTTTAAAGAGTAATGTTAGAGCTATCTATGTGGTACAATTTCAATTTCTTGACTAATTCCACAAAAGCACTTGCACAAAATTTCTCGCCAAAAAATGCATTCAGGTGGTAATACTAGAGGTGGGTATGGCAATTATGGTAGTACATACTTCTTGGTAAGGGATTCTTGTAGACGAGAAATGAGGAGCGGTGGCTCAAGCAGGTAAGGTAAATGGCACTAAGAGCTTATGTCATAGTGTTGAAGTCCACCACCCTAGTGGGTTTCCTTGGTGTTAACAAACTAAACTGTGGTTACCGTAACACTAGATGAGCATAATAATGAGAAAAAAACTATTGTGGTATTTTCCATCGTAGCGCTTGTATGGTTTTAGCAGTAAATTATGCACCAAACTATATCACTTAATGGAAATAAGTGAGGTGTGGAACTAGTTGGGGTGCACGTGCCTAATCAGTTGAGTAGATTGTTTACTAACATCCATGCTCATGTCCTTAGCTAGAACCCTTTTTTGGTAGTGGTTAGACTCCCTATGTGTAAAGGCTTTATATGATGTGTCTCCTACCTCTTGGTTTGGGTTTTCTTCACTTAATTTTTTATGTAATAGACTCCCCTGATCAGCTTCATAATCAAAAACATTTTTCTCTATTTTCTCCAAGCACAATTGACTACAAGCCTACTCCCATACACATGTGGCTTCATAGCTACTCATATGCATTCACACTTTGACAATGTGGTAACCATTTATTTATTTTATATGCAATTGCCAACCACGTATCAATTCACTCAAGAAAACTATTTGATGCAAACTCAACTTGGGCTAATTGGGAAATGATAATTTGATCTACTATAGTGTATCAAACCATACTTCCTCAAACCCACCCAACCAATGCAAGGAAAGGTAAAGAACCCATCTGAGGAACTACTTCTAACCCATGTGTTCCACAAGGGTAGTCACACCTCTGATGTATCCTTAGGTATCCTTAACTGTGAGCAGGCCCATAACACAAGTGTTCCACATAAGGGTAATCATCTAATGTATCCTTAGGTATCCTCAACTGTGAGTAGGGCCATAACACAAGTGTTCCACACAAGGTTAATCATCTAGTGTATCCCTAGGCATCCTTAACCCCAGCAAGCCCACAACCTTAAAGCTAGGATTTAATCTAATGTACATCCTTAGGTATCCTCAACCCCACAACAAGCCATAACTTTAAAGCTAGGCAAGTGTTCCACACAAGGGTAATCATTTAATGTATCCTTAGGTATCCTCAACCACAGCAAGCCCCCTTAAAGCTAGGCAAGTGTTGCATTAGTGCCATTAGAAACCATACAATAACCCCATGGGGCTTAAAAATCCATACCCATAAATAAAGGGTTAAACATAACCATTCCCTTATGTTCTACCACCCTTTGAATACGGCACAGATGACATTTTAGATGGGAAGGGGGGTTATTATGAATGTAGCACCTAGAAACCAAATCTTGGTAAGCCAATCCATATCTCAAGGTTGATGACCAAATTTGATGGAGCTAGAGATTCCATTGGGTAAGCTAATCCACATCTCAAGGTTGATGACCAAATCTAATGGAATTAGATTCCATTCAGTACCTAGCGAAGTTCAATTAAGTTTACAAAGCTATGAGAAGGATTGATGATTCCAGAAGATCCACTTATTCAAATTTTACCTTGAAGGTAAAGGAGGTTCGGGCATAAAACCCACTTGAAAAGGTAAATCATGAGGTCTTGAGAGACTCTCACCTTCTCACCCACCAGTGCCTACTACTCAGATTTATAACCTTAAGAGTAGGAGGAAAGGAGAAACCATTTGGGACTACATTATTAGAGCCAAGTATCTCCATATGAGATGAAACCCCATAGAAAGGCTAGATGACCTATTGATCGATTCATGGACTAGTCTCAAGAGAGTAAGAGGCTATAGGTCTAGATAGTGTTACAGCAAGGCAGTGATAATTTACAATATAAGGATGTAGAAGTCACCCACTGGTGTTGTCAGATGGAGCCCTATTACTCAAATCTATAACCTTAAGAAGGATGCCTAGAGGAAGGGAGGGCGGCTGGGACCTAAAGAGGTATGTGAAAGTGATGCTATGGTTGTTTTTGGGTGGATAGATGGGCACTTCCTCTGTTCGTCAATACGGGTATTACGTGGGCTGGTGACCTGTCCATACAGGTCAACACAGGCCGTTCAGATTGTATATGCTATTAGAAAAAAACCAAAATTTATTGTAGTTTGCATCTGTATATTTTGAAAAATCTAAAAAAACCTAGTTTGCACTTGCATATTTTGAAAAAAACTGGAGATTTTAAAAAATTATAAAACAAAAACTTTCAGATTTCAAAATTTTCTTTTATAAATAATTTCACAATTTTTACATGATGTTTCTACATTACTAGAGCTATCTCCATATGAGATGTAGTCACATAGAAAATCCAAATGATCTATTACGATTCATGACCAATCTTATCGATCAATTTACATGACTAGCCTTAAGAGAGTAAGAAGCTTCATAACCATCTCTATAGTTCTAGATAGTATTGCTGCTGCAAGGCATTACCACAAGGTAGTGTGGATAATTTACAAGATACGGATACATAAGTCGTTATTTTGGATATTGAAATGTGGCATAAGCGCCACGATGATAGGACATGTGGATGGCACTCATGTGGGTGTACGTGGGGCTTTCTAGTTTGGTAAACAAGCAAGGCACCCTTTCCCAAGTCAAGGGAATGTGAGCAAAAGACTCCTTGAGGTTATACACATGGATGTATGGGGAGAAACACAGACAGCTTCTCTTAATGTCTATCATTGTTATGTTTCATTCATTGATGAGAGCATACTAGGAAAGTATGGGTCTACTTTATGAAAGAGAAGAATAAGGTTTTTGGTCACTTTCAACACTTTAAAGCTCTTTTGGAAAAGAAAAAGGGTATGCATATAAAGTACCTAAGGTTCGATGGTGGTAATGAATATGTATCAAATGAGCTTTATACATTTCTATGAGCTCGCATGAATATATACCTTTCAACAAAATGGAGTAGAGGAAGAACAAGCACATCGTTGAAGTTGCTAGGAATATGATGAATGATAATAATTTACCTCATTATTATTGGGCTAAGGCACTGAATAATAGAATAGTTTACATCATTAATATGATTCCTACAACATTAGTTCATGGTATGACACACAAGGAGAGTTTTATGGGTTATAAGATAGATGCGAGTTCCTTGAAAGTTTTTGGCTATATGGCTTATGTACATGTTTTGAATGAGAAGAGATCAAATCTTGAACCTAGAGCTTTCAACACTTTAAAGCTCTTTTAGAAAAGAAAAAGGGTATGCACACATAAAGTACCTAATGTTCGATGGTGGCAATGAATATGTATCAAATGAGCTTTATACATTTCTATGAGCTCGCATGAAAATATACCTTTCAACAAATTTGAGTAGAGGAAGAACATGCACATTGTTGAAGTTGCTAGGGATATGATGAATGATTATAATTTACCTCGTTATTATTGGGCTAAGGCACTAAATAATAGAACAATTTACATCATTAATAGGATTCCTACAACATTAGTTCATGGTATGACACACGAGGAGAGTTTTATGGGTTATAAAATAGATGCGAGTTACTTGAAAGTGTTTGGTTGTATGGCTTATGTACATGTTTTGAATGAGAAGAGATTAAATCTTGAACCTAGAGCTTTCAACACTTTAAAGCTCTTTTGGAAAAGAAAAAGGGTATGCACATAAAGTATCTAAGGTTCGATGGTGGTAATGAATATGTATCAAATGAGCTTTATACATTTCTATGAGCTCGCATGAAGATATACCTTTCAACAAAATGGAGTGGAGGAAGAACATGCACATCGTTGAAATTGCTAGGGATATGATGAATGATAAGAATTTACCTTGTTTTATTGGGCTAAGGCACTGAATAATAGAACAATTTACATCATTAATAGGATTCCTACAACATTAGTTCATGGTATGACACACAAGGAGAGTTTTATGGGTTATAAGATAGATGCGAGTTACTTGAAAGTGTTTGGTTGTATGGCTTATGTACATGTTTTGAATGAGAAGAGATCAAATCTTAAACCTAGAGCTTTCAACACTTTAAAGCTCTTTTGGAAAAGAAAAAGGGTATGCACATAAAGTACCTAAGGTCCGATGGTGGTAATGAATATGTATCAAATGAGCTTTATACATTTCTATGAGCTCGCATGAAGATATACGTTTCAGCGAAATGGAGTAGAGGAAGAACATGCACATCGTTGAAGTTGCTAGGGATATGATGAATGATAAGAATTTACCTCATTATTATTGGGCTAAGGCACTGAATAATAGAACAGTTTACATCATTAATAGGATTCCTACAACATTAGTTCATGGTATGACACATGAGGAGAGTTTTATGGATTATCAGATAGATGCGAGTTACTTGAAAGTGTTTGGTTGTATAGCTTATGTACATGTTTTGAATGAGAAGAGATCAAATCTTGAACCTAAAGCTAAGAAATGTGTGTTTATTATTGGTTACTCAGTTTGAAAGGAAGGGTCATAGATACCATAATCCAATCACAAAGAAGTTCTTGATAAGTAGAAAGGTAGTATTTGATGAAATGAGTGGTTAATATACATCTAAGGATGAAGATGTTGTACGAGTTGATTTGGATATGAATGTTGCTATTCATAAAGCCACTACAAGTACTTTATTAAGGCCACAAGAGATCAACTTCTACTTAACCATGGATAGGTAGAATTTAGCAATCTAGCCCATATGTGATGCCTAGTGATAGAGGTATAGTTGATATATGCTAAAATTTGGTAGTCTAGCCCATGTGTGATGCCTAGTGATAGAGGCACAATTAATGTGGGCTAAACTTTGGTAGACTAGCCCATGTGTGATGCCTAGTGGTGATAGAGGCATGATTAATGTGGGCTAAACTTTGGTAGTCTAGCCCATATGTGATGCCTAGTTATAGAGGCATGATTGATGTGATAGGTCGAGTGGAGGCCGATACCAATGGCGGAAAAGAAAATTCTAGGGCAAACCCTACTCAGACTGCCGATAAAAGTTTTTGATTAGAAGACACCACAAATCAACAGCAGGGGTCTGGGTTGCTCAAAAGAACATGCAAAAAAACTAAAGAGGATGTAGAAGCATGCCACCTACTCGGATGACATATACATCCTGGACCATACTCCCCCAGAAATGTTTATAAGATTCAAAGAGAAATTTGTCAAGGAAACTGGTTCAAGAGCAGAAGCTCAAGCACTGGGCGTAGCAAGTGTTGCGCCCAGCAGCTCAGTGGTGGTAGACACTCCCCACATCATGAGTACCACCTCGGTACAAGTGGAAGAATCTTTAGCGAAAGCAGTGCTTAAGCACATTCTCATTCCTTCCACGCTTTTTTTTCTCTCTTGTTGGAGGCCATCTCATGCTAATATCAAAACCCTTGATACCCTCTGCAAGAACTACCTTTGGAGCCGCTACCTCAAAGTTGCCTGGAACGATTGCACCCTCCTAACGTTAGAAGGCGGTCTGGGTCTACCAGATATATGTGAGCTAGCTGATAGATTGATGGCCAAATATGGATGATAAGGAGATTCTCATTACCCAATGAAGAGTGGGCCTTACTACTTCACACAGACGTCCCCTCCTTCTCCATCCAAGGGATGCCGAGATCGAAAAATATGCCCCTGATTACCCTTCTCTTTAGTAAAACTCAGATTAAAGCTACAGACAGTGAGCTAGTAAGAGGGTGTGGAATAGATGTAAAACTAATTTAGCACAATCTCAGATTCAAAGCTGGGATGTTTCACAAGGATTTTATCTAGTTTCAGTTGCTTGTTAGGTGTGTACATTTCACATAAATGGCTTCCTTAAGCCTACAAGCTCAACAAGGGACTTGCCACATTGGGGGATGCTTCGTATTTTTAGACTCATAGATGGCTTATTTTTAGACTCATAGATGGCTTTCAAGAAATGAATTATAAGAAACCTTCAGGCTCAATGAGAAAGACCTCAATCTCATAAGTAGAAGGTTGGCCCTTTGAGATAACCACCTGGCTAAATACATTCAGGTTAGAGGTCCTATTTCAAAGAAGTAAGCCCCTGCACTGGGATAGAAGGCAATGGAACTGTAATCTTTCATAAGGCTTTATGGATTAATGAAAGAGCCTTTAAATTGGTGTTAGGGAATGGGTTTTGTCCAAGATGCAATAAGCACATGGAGTCTATCCTCCATCTCTTCATTACATATGTGGACATCAAAGATGCTCTTGAGCTCCTGCATAAGTGTATAAAACCGACTCACCTGCATGCATGCTCTGTCATGGAAATAAATTCTTATGGGAGAGGCAAAAGGTTACTCTACTACTTTGTGGAGTGGATGCTTTATCTGTGGGCTATATGGATTCACATGAATAATAGTGTCTTTCAAAATAGAAAAACTGATTTGATCCATAGTTTGAGCCTGTTTCTGGATATGCAACTCAAGAATGCTTTATAGGTTCCCAGGACATTGCTAGATTGGAGTAACCCTCAACATGCGTCAGGTACTGAAGAATGTGGAATGTAAGAAAAGAGAGGAGTTGGGTGTCACTACACGAGACACCTAACTCGTGAATTATATTTTGGAACTAGTTGAATTTCAAACTAGTACAGGGATCTAAGTGATATTCATTTGGCTGAAGTTATAAGCTTCTTCATATAAAAAGCTTTTTGCAAGGGATACAATTCCCCCCTCCGTTTTAATACATTTCAAGCTTTTATATATAAAAAAAGTTTTTCTATTACCTTTTGGGGTATAGAATCCAGAGCATTTAATTTCTTAAATTGGCGTTAGAAAAAAGTATCACCTGGCTTTTAGTTATTTTTTTCACATTTAATTCCTTCTAGCGCTATGTTTGAGCCTTGTATTCATTTACATTAATCTCCTATTAGGGTTACAGAAACCTTGCTCTCAGTCTTTTCCTTGACAATGGGGATTTGTAGTATTCCTAGTTTTGCAGCTAAATAAGCATGAGTTGGACGATGTCTTCTCATATTAACTTCCATCCTGCTTGAAAACATAAAGTTCTAATGTTGGCCAACCCTTTGATTCAAAAATCTGTGTGCAATTGCAGCGATGATGGTGTTGCAAGAAGACTTTATGCCTGGCTTTGAAGCTCTTTGTTTATTAAGAAAGCACTTAAATTTAACTGCTTAACATAATTTCAAAGCATTTAGGACCATCTCATATTCCTGTGTTAGCATAGCTATTGCAAAGCCAAAAATATGCCCCTAAACCAGTTAATAATCAACAATGGTAGGGCATCAAGGACACAAGCACACTTGAAAACAAAACATTGGGCCTCAAAAGTAGTCCATACCACATCCCAACTCAAACCTTGTTCAACTATATATATATATATATATATATATATATATAATCCAAGAACATGCCCAAATTCACCTTATAAGAAAGTGCAATTTATAAGCTCATGGTAATCATCCACAAGACAATAAACTATCAACTCCATCATGCATAGTATGGACTAGATACTACGACATCCCCACCAACGTCATCAATGCCCAATAGTGGGTGTAGAACTTGGTATCAATATATGCTCCCACACACACACACCCCACGCACCCACATAAGAGCATACATTCATACAAAGGTTTGTGTATTGAGTTTTTGTCAGAGCTCCAGAGATGCAAGGCAAACTCAACCATAATGAAGCCTAGCACTAAGGATCATAACAAATAGAAAGAATTACTACAACAAAAAGGTAGTTGATAGGGCATATGCACCACCAAAGATAGAAAGAATTAACACAATATCAATTGGCTGCAACTTGGAAGAAAACTTCACAATGCGAAATTTGTGTCTACTAACACAGCTACTCAATCTATCTTACTCATGTATGTATGTATGTATGTATGTATATCCAACTTCTTCATCAAGCTGTCACATTGACCAAATCAACATTTGGCTCACAGAAAACAATTAAGCTTTTATGTCCGTGTACCATTCAAGATAGACCAATCAAGTCACAGGAAATCAGCCCTCTACCAAGTTTGCCATCTGTGCTGTATAGAAAACTCTTGTGAAGTATCACCTACAATAAAATCCAAATCATATTGCACAAGCTAAGAGCAATAAAACCAATAATTATTGTTGCAGATAGCAGTTTACACACAAGGTTGGGAAAACGCACTCTGGTAGCAAAAATGGGCATGAATTTTGGCCATATTATGCGTCATTGTGTAAACTTGAAACCACTAGCATTTGAACAAAGCTTAAGTGACTGCTTTAGCAACAAAAGCCTTAATAAATTGATGGTTCACACTTGGTCTTCTCTAAGGGAGCACCAACTGCAAACACTTCTGTCTTCGGATGTAGTTGTTGTTCACCATGTCTTTGAGTTGATCTAACTCCGCTTTAAGAGCTGCATTTTTTGCATGGGAACACTCTGCATGGCCTGCCACTCCTTCAAGCACAGCATAGAGCTTGGATGTTTCTTGTTGAAGTTCATGTTCACATGAAGCTTTCAACTGCTCATGCTCCCTCTTAGCTCTCTGCACACATGCAATTTCACATTATTGTGGTACGAAAAAAAAGTTCAAGCTATTTTAATGGACTCTATGTAGACAAATGCACAATGGTAACCTCATAAGACAGCACTTATACGGCTTCAAGGCATCAAGTTTCCACACAGATCCGACATATCATAAGAATCCACTCAAATACATCTCAAAAGAATCCACTCACATACATCAAAGGGTTTACTCACCTTCGTGCCATAAAAATCCACTCACACAACATCACAGCATGAAAGATTCAAAACCATCATGCATAGCATGAACTTCATACCCAGATCTCTCTCCTCACATAATCAGCACCCAAGAGAAGGGTGCAGATTCATGCATCAAGCTCCATCCTAGGCAGGACGGGGTAGGGGCTTTATGTCTGGTGAGTGCCCAATGGCACTTACCCTAGTTTCACCGCACTAGGTTACTGTCCCTTTGGCCCCAGAGCAAGGTAGGATCAAAACGTATGTACGGATGGGAATCCGTACCGTACGGGGATCCGTACTTACGGATCGATCCGTACGTTTTTTTTTTGGGTGGGGTTTCGGCTGCAATAAACGTTTCGCCGTTTTGTTGTGTTTTGTTCTAAACTTTGTGCCTTCTGTGCGGCGTGCCTGCGTCTTGCGTCTGGACTCTAGAGGCCGTACAACCTCAACCTTCCGTATGTATTTTTACCAATGGTATGTATTTTTACATACCTTAAAATTTTTTACGTACGGTACGTACGGATCCGTACAGTACATAACGTTTGGTACCACCTTGCCCCAAAGGAAGAGGAAGGCCGACGGCGGGGAAGCGCCTTTGTTTTGCGCGCACCTTTCCTTTTGGTTTAGGCAAGCGCTTACCCTGCGATTTCACAAAGATCAAAACGAGGAAGCGTCTACAAAGCGATAGTGCGTGGAGGCCTTGGAGGATTGAACCCACATATGTGGCGAAATACAGGGATGACTTGTGTGGCTAGGGGTGAATCAAAGAGCTACGACTCCGTTCCTTTGTTGTAGTCCAAAATCCACTGAAATCATTCCCGATGACTTGGGTGTATCCGACAGCGTGTGGAATGGCTGAAAACAGCGGACCCTCTGGTATATCTAAAGATGTGTCAGATATCTCTCCTCACATAATCAGTACCCAAGAGATTTATGCATCAAGATGTGTCGGATATTTGTTACCATAAATACAAACCCCTCTCTAATGTCAAAGTTTCCTTAAAGGAAAGTAGTTGATATCACCTCATATCTTTCTGCACCTTCAAGCTCGAGAGCTTTGAGCTCTCCCTCATCTTCCTCTACATGTTTTCGAATCTTGTATGTAGCAGATTGAATAGACTCCAATTTTTCCAGCCCCTTCTTGCAAGCGGCCTCAAGCTGGTTGACCCAAAATTGCTCAATTAGCATCAATGAAGCTACAGAAATGCCTTGATTGAAAGACAATTGGAATCAAAACTTAAAATATAAGCAAAGCGGAAAGCCACTGAGAATTCACAAGAGTTCTAAAACAAACCTCCTTCATTTCTGCTTCCAACTGTGTATTACTGACTTGCTTTTCTTGTAATGTGTCTTCCTTTAAGCTTATCTCTTTCAAAAGATCGATGGATTCCTTCCATTTGTCCCTCGCGCTTTTCTCAGTGTCCTCTAGCAGCGCAACTAACTGCGGCCTTACAAACTGCTTGATGTCGACCCCTATGAGATCCTGTGCAGTTTCTCCTCTAGAATTCAAATGGATCTCAAAAAAAAAGTCTGCAGTATTACTGGTGTCTGCGTTTGGCACCTTCAACCTGAGACCAAGATCCCTGAATCATCAGAGTGATGCCAAAAGATAGGGAAAATACCGCTTGACTCTAGCATGATCTGATACGTCATCAAGCAACCATGAAAAAAACAATTTATGAAGGTTCCACTATTTAAGATCAGCTGAATAGCTACCTCCTCATTGCATGGTTACACTCAAGAGAAATACTCTCAAGCTTCCTGAGTTTTTTGGATGCCAGCACCTCCAAGTCCCATGTTTCTTTCTCCCTCTCTTTCCTTGATGTTGAAGCCACCTGCAAATCTTCTTCGACACTTTGAAATTCCCTTGTCATCTTATCAAAGTCTTCCACATTGACTGTCTGCACAGCAACACGCTGTGCTAAAGCCTGGTTCTCTGTGGCAATCATAGCCAATTCAGCTTTCTTCAATTCAAGTTGCTGCTTATGCTGCTCCACCTTCTTCTCCAGGCTTGCTTTATGAGAACTCAGGTTCTGGATGAGGGCATTGAACTTGCCTACATCAGACAGTAGCATGGATTTCTTGGTTTCAAGGGCAGCGAGAGGGCTAGGCTCCGACTTGAGGGCCTGAAGTTTGGCATCAAGCTCTGTGATTTGCTGCACGATTAGCTCAGAATCTCTTTGAGCTTCGTCTGTTACTTGAGAAAGTTGGCTCTGCATGTGCTCATCAAGCGCATTACAGGAATCATCATCCCCTTCCAAGAAACACGCATAGCTTTCAGCCACATACCCAAAGATGAAGTCAGACAAGGTCCCACTTTCTGCTTTCAGATCTGCCTCTTTCTCATTGCAATTGAAGAGGTCAACAAGCCATGAGAGGGCTGCAAGCAGGTTAGGCCATGAATGGGGTGAGCCTGCAGCATATAGAGCACTTTTGCTTATCTGAAAGGGATAGCCAAGCATTCTGAAGAAGAGGGGAACATCATCTTCGAGCTTGATTAGGCGGAATGTGGTGTCGACCTGGCAAAACAGGAACTCAATCATGTTCTGGATATCTTTGCCAGAGGGCAGCAGTTTTGGAGGGATGGAGAAGCTGTAGCCATGAGTGGTGAGATACTCCACAAGGCGGCGCATGCTGGCGGTCTGGAAACCCTTGTCATTGATGGGCCTAGGGTCTGCCCGAGGCTGAGATCCCTTGCCATATGCTACAGAAGAGCGGCGAGAGAGGCTAGGTCTCCCTGCTGCGGCAAGAGAGAGCTTTGAAGGAGGGGCATTCCCAGACCTGACGGATGCCCCTCGGCATGCCATCCTTGGTGCCGCTTGGGTTGAGCTTTGAAAAAAATTGACCTTCACCTGTACGCCGGAAACCTTAAGCCCTGTATCCTTTATTTGTATGCGGAAAAACCTAATCTTTTGTATGCAGGAGACTCCTGTATGATGCCAAAAACCATAGCCATAATTTTCCGTGTACAGAAGACTCCTGCATGCCAGAAACCCTGGCACAATGAAACCCTAAATTTCTGACCATAGCAGACTCATGTATGCTAGAATCCATAGCAGACTCATGTATGTTAGAATCCATAGCATCACAAACCCTAAGTTCATGAGCACAGGAAATTCGTGAATGCCAGAAACCCTAGAGCCATTCTGTTCACAGAAGACCCCTGTTCATCAGAAGCACAAAATTATTTCATCGTATATGTTAAATGTGCAAAAAGAGTGATATGGGCTGTGTATGCAAACTCAAAGAGTCTGCGAGAAACCACAGAACCAGAAAGACTCTGCAGTAAACCCTAGAACCATGAAATCAAATATGTACCTCTGCACTAGCGGCAGGAAAGCGTGCCGTGCTCAACCAAAAGACTTCTGCTACCTAGCCTGTCTGCAGAGTGAGAGTTGTGCATTGGGCGGGAAATTGTAATCCCCATAAAATATAAAAAAGTGTTTCCTATGATTATTTATTCACCGCTAAAATTAACCTAAGGCAATACCTTAGACAAAAACCGCACCTCCGCACCTAGAAAAGAGAGGAGAGGAAAAGGTGGGGGCGAGTGGGTGTCCTAGGTGATTTAATACTCATATCACGTGTGCACGAGTACGAGGTTGGGTGGCCGAGCATTTTGCACATGTAGGCGGGCGGGGTAGAGAGAACCAAGAGATGGCCAATGCTTGGGAAACGGTATGATGATTCTGGAGATGGTGGATGGGGGGATTCGGAGCCAGATGATGAAATGAAGAGAAGCCGAGAGGATGAAGAGGGCAATAGAGAGGCAAAGAAGGTGCAGTCTGATTGGATTTCTTCGAGACTAAACGTTCAAATGCAGCAAGGAAAGCTCACTATAGGGAAGGTATATGCTAACATCTCCCTTGATCTCGTGAGGAGGCAAATAGGTATGTTTTCTATGTGTAGCGCAATCTTGTTGTGCCCAGGGAGACCGTCAAGTGAGGCGGAGCTAGGGAGGTGGTTACAGGAGGAAGTATTTCACGAGAAGGTGGTATCGCAGGAGTTCTATTTAGGGAGAGGGTTCTTTAATGTTATGTTTGTGAAAGGACAGACGGTTGTTGATCTCTTTGCCAAAGCCCCATTGTTTATGGGTCAGAAGCTGGTGCATGTTATGCCATTTGACCCCACGTTTAATGTGAACAAGAGACTTCATGAGGCATGCCCAGTGTGGGTTGAAATTCAAGGGCTTCCACCCTGGCTAAGGCTGGCTTTGGGGGACTTGGCTAGAGCAATTGGACCAGTGTTGTTTGTCCTTAGGGATGAGGACAATGTGCGACATTTGAACAAAATCTACATTGCCTGGAATACTTTGCTAGTGAGGCCTAAAGTGTTAGAAGTGGAGTTGGGGGAGATGGAGTTGAAGCTGAAATTTGGGGCCTTTCCCGAGGCTTGTTTTAGATGTGGTGGCTTTGGTCATATCACCAAAAATTGTGGCATGGTTAGAAATACGGAGACGGGTGGGGAGGAGAGGAAGAAGGAGAAATTAGGTGGGGGAGGTAAGGTTCAGACAGCAACGATAAACCTGTCGAAAAAGAAGGGAAGGAAAGGAGAAGATGGTGTCGGAGGAAGGGGGCCCGAAGAGCAAGGTTGGACTAAGGTAAGAGACAAAACAAAAGGGGGATGTAGTCTTCGACAAATTAAAGCGGAGGCAAGAAAAAGTCAAATCAAAACTGAGGGGAAGGGAGCATTGACTGGTGGCAAATCCATGGATGGGTCAAGACCTTCTCTCTATTATAATCCTTTTGGCCTGCTAGGAGTAGAGGATAGTGAAACAACTTCCATGGGCAGATTCAACTGGTAGGTTGAGACAGCATGGAGGGATATTCAACGGGGAACTAGGGATCCGCGAGGGCAGCAGACTATGGAAGATGAGACAGAAGTGGATATGGTACTGGCTATTGCTCTTAAATGAATATGAAGGATTAAGGGACAAGAAGAAGAATTCAGCCTTTTGGGGGGGGGGGTAGTGAAAGCTTGGGGGATGTCAGTGAATGGCGGTTCAGCAATATATAATGTTCGATTTGAAGTGTTTGAGAAAGGATAGGTTCTTAGATTGGATGGTTTTGTATGGGGGAGTGAAATCAAGTTTCAGTGGGGGTTTTAACTATTGTCAAGAAGGAATTAAAGCCTAGCATCATAGCTAATCATCCCAATGTTAGAATTCTGGTGGTTGAAATTCAAGTAGATGAGGAAAGGGTGTGGATAGTCAATGTATATGGAGCTCCTAACCATAAGATAAGAGGTGAGATGTGGGAATGGATTGCTAAGCTAGACATCCAATGCCCTGGATTTTAATATGGTAGAGAAACATGTTGATAGGTGTGGGGAGAGTATGGTTTTGATGGGTCAAGAGAAGAGGAAGTGGGAAACTCTTAGAGGAAAGATGGGTCTTGTTGATGGAAGGGAGCTGGGGGCTTGGGGATCTAAACCTGGCCTCCAATACTTCGGGTCATCATCAAGAATTGATAGGGTTTTCTTCAGTCACCAAGCCACATGGGTACCTCATACCTTCTTTTCTAAAGTGGATTCCTGTTCAGCCTTATCTGACCATATGCCCTTGAAATGGGGGTGGCATGTGGCTGAATGGGGAGAAGATAAGCTCAAACAATTCCCTACAAGGAAGTTGAGGGTGAGTAATCTTTTACTAAAGGATGAGCTGTTTGTTTCCCTTACTGAAGAGGCTATTAGAAGATTGAGAGGTATGGGTGCGTGGATGGATCTTGGAGAAGGTTTGCCAATGAGATGCAGGGAATTATCAGGAGAGTAGGTAAAGTAAAGGGCTGAGCAGAAGAGACAGGAGAGGAGGGCTTGGAGTGAGTTGTTGGAGCATTTACAAGGGAAGAGATAGTTTGGAGGTCTCTTTGAGGCAGAGGTTAATCAATACATTGATTGCCAGGCTAAAGAGAGGAGATGATAAGTTAGCCAGGGAAAGAGAAAAGGGAGACAAGTGGAGAGCTTTTAATAACATTAGGAAGCTAGCCAGCTACCTATTTGGTTTAGCTAAAGAGAAAGGGAACATGGAAGTAAAAGGGAAGATTAGGGATGAGAGAGGCCAAGAGATAGGTGATAATTGCTCTAAAATGGGTGGAGTTTCTTGGGGCCACATTGAGCCTGAGGAAGATAACTCCCAAAGAAGGTTTCAGGCAAAGAGCAATTTGTTAGGCATGGTCAGTAAGAGTGTGGAGACTGATAGAGCTAATTGGTTTTGGAAAGAGAAGTGGAGATGGAAGAATGTTGGTTTGCTCTATAGAAGCTTGGGAAGGAGAAGTCTCCTGGGTGGGATGGGTTGTCTATGGAATTCTTCATTGTCTTTTGGGCCTCTCTCAAGGATCTAGTGTGGAACACATGCAAGAAAGCCTTTGCTACACAAAGGTTGGATAGTGATCTGAAGGAGAGGATTGTGAAGCTTATCGCTAAACAATTCGCTTTTGTCATAGGTTCAACCACACTAGAGACCTATTACCTTGCTTACTGTGGTCTATAAGGTTCTAGCAAAAGTCCTTGCTATGAGGATCAGCACTGTTTTGCAAGAGGTGATTTCTAGGAAGCAATATGGGGCTATCAAAGGAAGAACCATATATGACAACATTTTCTCTGCCTTGATGGGTAAGGAAGTGGCTCAGAGAACAGGTCAGAAGTGTGTAATTCTCCAGCTAGATCTGGAGAAAGCTTATGACAGGGCTCAATAGTCCTTTGTAGCCAAAGTCATGGAAAAAGTTGGGATTTGGAAGTAGGATGGCCACTTGCATTTACACTCTTACTGTTGGGGGTTACTCCAAGTTGTTGCTTAATAGTGGGGGGATTTGAAATCAAAAGATTTGTGAGGCAGGGATGCCCTCTGGCCCCCTTATTATTTGCCATTACTTCTCACCCCTTGATAGTGGCTCTAGAAGATGCTTGTGGAAGAGGGCTGGTGAATGGGTTGAGGCTGAAGAATGGAGAGCAATTGATGATTTAATGTTTTTCTGATGATTCATTATTATTCGTAAAGGCTAATAATGATCATCTAAGGTATGCTTTGGAGATAGTCCAATTATTTGATGATGCCTCTAGATCTAGATGTAACATAAACAAATCCAAGATTATTAACTTAACTGAGGATGATGACTTTGACATGGAAAGATGGGGGTGTGAGGTTGTAAGGAAGGGACAAATTGTTAGACATTTGCTAGTTCGTTTTGGAGTTGGGGTGACCAGCAAGGATGTAATTAATTGGAAAATTGAGAGGTTTCTTGATAAGGTGGAAAATGGGAAGGGATTAAGGCGCCCTTTCATGATAGGGTGGTCATTTCTAACTCAATCTTAAATGCATACATTATGTTTCTTTGTCCACTGATGGATTTCAAAAAGTGCCATTGGAAGAGGATCATGGCTCCAGTCAGGAGCTTTATATGGAAAAACTATAGAGATGACAAGAAGGTTTTAGCTTGGTTGGCTCAGACCTTTTTGTGGAGGGTTTGTATGTGGGCTCTTCCCATTGAATACAAACTGTTATAGAGGAACTTTACATCTAGAGCCTGCCCTAACGTGGAACAGCAACAACTGAAGATGGTAGACATGCTTTCTGGAGTTGCCCTGCTATTAGGGCATTGTGGGGCAGGATTGGTAAATGGGTACTATCTTGCATAGGGATAAAGGGGACTTGGGTGGATTGCTTGTTGGGGAGATTAACTAAAGGGGCTATTAATTTAGTCTTTATTCTTATTAGATATTGTTGTCTCTGGGATATTTAGAACTCAAGGAACTGGCTGGTGTTTCAAAAAGGTTCAAGACATGAGTTGGATGTGGTAGAGATGATCTATAGATGTGTGCATCAATGTTGGTTTGTATATTATGTAAATAAGATGAATGAAAATTCTTTTGTTGAGGTAGTGCAAGCCTTACAAGCTGGGATAGGTTGAGTTGCTTTCAGGCTATTGAGATGTTAGTACATACTAGGGCAATCTAACAAAATATCGCATGCGGTTGGGTTATATCGGGAAAGACTTGAAGAAAAGTTGGTAAAATTTTGGACCTAAAACTAGAAGATGGTATTTGAAGGAGAAGCAATCAGTTTATACGTTTTTGACCTTGATATAGAACCCTATTGGTAGCATGAGACTCGATGTGAAGATATGGACCAAGGAGGACTATATGGAGGATCATACTCCTAAAGGATGTACTATTGACTCCTTGCTTGTGGCATGTATGTAGTTGGGATATCATATCTCTTGGGAACACTTATCTTTTGTTTGGGAGGAGGAGGAGGGTGGGATCAAATTTGTAACCTTCTTAATATTGATTGGAAGTAGGATGGGAGTGACAGTTGTAAGAAGAGGACTTTTGTATATTGATGTACTTAACATATAAATATAATTATATTTATGTTCAAAAAAAAAAGAGGAGAAAAGGGGGAGGTTGTCTTAGAAACCAAGAGTTTTCCACACCATGAGATAGAACCATGGTTGGCCAACATATTTGCCCAACATGCTCATGAAAGCCGCTAATATCAACGTTGGCACACACATCCATATGGCCCTACAAAGGCATTGGCTTTGCTAAGGCAAGTGCCCACTCTACCTACTCGACCCTCCAATATTCAAATGATAGGCTTGGGGCAATTTTACATAGTAGTAGGCCTCCCCTTTCATCCTTTACTACTCCACACCTTCTTTGCATACTTTACTTAGGATCTCCTTCAATCCCCTTTATCTACACAAGATTTGCACCCAGACCATCAATCGGGGCTCTTATACCATCTTGGTAACCAAGAGTTGCATGATGTGTCATGATACCACACCATGAGACAGAATGTTTGACTCGCCAACATATGCGTCCCAGTGCACTCACAATACCGCTAGCATCCTTGGAGGCACACACATCTACATGGCCTTGTGAAGGCACTGGGCTTTGCCAAGGCGAAGTTCACAATTAGCCACTCAAGTTTTTATCATATTGGTGGAGAGCCGATGCTTTTCCTCTTCACAATGTCTGTGGGTGGGTGAGCTACTTTGATGAGTCACGGATGACTTTATAAAAAAAGGTGACCGCACCCCAAGCACAGCCACCATGCGGCCCAAGGAGAATCAAACCTAGCACCTTCTCCAAATTGAAGCATTCAATCACTAGGGCCACCTTCTCTTGTTGCTACCTCTTTCAAAAGTTAATACATAGCAAGACCTTCGCGGGTAAACTTGAAAAGAAGCTGGTTAGCTCACAAATTTGCCAGATGCTTGTGAAGCCAAGCCTAAGGTAGGTCCCCACTCTGACTAACCAGCCCTCTAATCTTCCACACTACCTAACCAACTCCCCAATCTTCCACAAAAGGCAAGCTAGGGGGAGTTGTAGAAAGGATGCCTCCCTTTGGAGTATTTATTTCATCTTCCACACCTTCTTTGCATGTGGAATTTCTAACAATTCCCTTTTTCCATGTGAGATTTGCACCTTTAAAATGGTGGCCTTGCTTTGCGTATAAATTTATTTCCCTCTATGCATCATGCGTGTAGACATAGAGAGAGAGAGAGAGAGAAGTTGGCAATGTGCCTACATTGAGCATGCTACACCCCCACCATTGTGAGGGGTCATGTGTCCCAGAAGGATCTATGGATTGCCTATTCAATTATCTAAAATTGTGTTCTTCTCCTCTCATGTGGCTCTTCTAAAGCTTCCATGCCTTCTTGTAATCGTGTAGGACATAACCAAAGTTTCTATTTCTTTGATGCCCCATTTGCTTCTGCCCTTATTTTTCATAACATATCCAAATTGATATTATTTTCTACATCAATCTATATTAACAAACACCTCTTTCTATGAAATGTCTCTCTATCCTCATGTAGTAGCCTTGGCTCTTTGTACGTAGGCATTCTTGCAATTGCATCATAAATAGCATGAGCCACTTATTGTTGTGTTCATGTGTTCCTCAACTATGATTTGTAAATAAAGGCCTCTAAACTAGGGCCATCTCTATCATGTAAGCATGTTGCTTTGCGCTTTATAGCAATGTATTGGATCAGTTGGCTATATCAGAGACACATGCGTGTTGGCCATATCAAAGTATACAAAGTGATCTTTGTCTAGTTTGATATAAGACAAAGTGATATTTGTCTTATATCCCTTGCCAGCCAGCTCCCATGCATGCTACTTGCTAGATCTGTTCTTGGTTTAACTCTTACTTAACTACAAAGATTTATTTATTTTTTAACACCACCACCAAAATAGTAGTAATGGCTCACATTTTGATAACTCAGCAAAGCATTGCTTAGGTAAACAAGAATAGTTAGTAATTTTTCCCCAGTATCTTCCCACCAACACAACAAGATGTCCATTACATGCGTGTTAGCTCTCATTGCTCCTATTCTCCACTAATTCCTTATAAGCCTACTTTGAAATAGAGTGCCATCCTTCCTTATAAGCCTACTTCGAAATAGTGCATCATCCTTCCACTTCTCACACATTAAAAGTTTCTCCTTTTTTAGGTCATTCTAATTTTTTGTTGGTGTCTACTAATGAGAGAGACGAGATAGTTCTCAGGTCTTCATAACTTTATCAGGATCTCCATTATATATTGCTCTCAAATGCCCTCCAATTTGTGGGCACGTGCCTCATATGCCTTGGAGCCATGAAAATATGCTTCATGGTACCATTTAACATTTCCCAAAAAAGTATATAGATTGTCGTGTCTTCTTCTTTCATCTCACTTACTATTATCATAAGTTCATGCACACTATCACAACATTCATACATATTTGTTAACATCCCTTGGACAAAACACCCAGGCAAAAAGCCTTGTGCTTCATATGACGCCATGTCGAGGTCATGGAAGTAAACCTAATTGACCTTGGTGAAGAACCTAAGTCATTATTCATTGCCAAAGATATCACCCTTAAGCAAGAAGGAGCTTGCTTAAAGAGTTTTAAGATGTTTATGGTTGAAAGTATACTAACATTAATGGAATTCCTTTGGAAGTGGTGAAACACTCCATCTCTCTCACTAGAAGTACATTGACATGAAGAGAATTCCTCTAGAAATGATGAAACAGTGGATCTCTCTCACTAAAGGTGCAAAACCATCAAAAGAGAGAGTGTACCGCATGAATCCCAACTGTAGACATATGGTCAAAGAAGAGCTAGACAAGCTCATCAATGTGGGATTTGTGTATAAGATTTAGCATACAGAGTGGTCGCCCAAAAAGAGTTGAAACTTTAGAGTTTGTGTTAACCTCAAAAAAATGTTGTAGTCCAGGATCACTACCCCTTGCCATACACTAAGTTAGTGAGAGTCACCAGAGAGAAGAAGCTTACAGCTTCCACCTTCTTGGATGGCTTCTCATGCTACACCAAGTGATTATCGATCCAACGCCAACGAGACCAATACAAGAAAGAAGTGGGGAATCTACACCTATTGTGTTACGTCATTCGGCTTGACTAATGCTCTTGGCCACCTTCAAACACTTGATGTGTACAGCCTTTGTTAACCCATTTTAGGGATAGCAAGAGTTGCCATTGTAATTCTATATCAAATAGCAAAGAGGAGACACCAAAAGCATGCATGATTAATCTATGAAGCAATGGTGTCAAAATCTACAACTTGAATGGGTGCCCGAAAATAGTTTGGCAGAATATTTATGGTGATTCCTGCTCCAAAACCATGTGGCAACAAGCTAGAATAGATTTCCTATGAATGTATTTCATGCATGTAATATGATATTAAGCATTGTACAAGTAATAGGCCACTTATGAGCCTCACTTGTCCACAGTTTAAGTGTGTGCGAACAATTATGGCCTTGTATATAAGTCTCTTTCTCTCCTAATACAACATACTCTCCCATTGTACAATAGAGTCATTCATCTTACTAATTATCTTCTCTAATGCATGCTAGTGAGTGTGTATGATTGGTTTGAGGTGAGAGGAGGGACGAGGATCCATGGTCCAATGCGACAGTGAGGCAATGCTCACAAGAGAGAGTGAGGAAAACTACTACCCACGGAAGTATGGAGCTCTTGAAGCAGTGTGCTTGAGCTTGACCATTGAAAAGGTCCCCACAATTGTATCATGCTAAGGTAATCTCTTATGAATGTATTTATAGGAGAGGCCAAAGCTGGCAATAAAAATTTTAGCACTACTATTGGGGAGAAATCCTTTGGTTTTTTTTGTTGTTTGTTCTCTAAATCTATGCACAATCCTTTGGTTTTTTTCCACTGTTTGTTCTCTAAATCTATGCACAACCCATTGCCCATTCTTTTGAATAGTGGATTTCCACTAGAAAGAAGTGGTTTTGATAGAGATTTGTATGAGTTTTGGTGATTTTTTGCTCTCTTTTTTTGTTGTTTTGATTTTTTGTAGAGTAGTTTTTAGCGTTCATATGAATATAGCATATGTTAGGTTGGATTGCATCATTTGCATCAAAATATTCATTAGAATGCATATTAGTTGGTTTATTTTTTCTTAATTTTGACTCCTTATATGAGTTTTTGTTGTATGTTAGTGATTTAGAGTGTCAGCATAGATCTTAGGTAGATTAATTGCCAAAAACTCTTGATTTTTATTAATTTTCCTTAATGAACTTGTTTTTTATTAAAGGGGTGATTAATGATTTTCAAGAATAAAAAATAGAAAAATGGGTTTTTCATGTTTAAATTGATCATATGGATCAATTGGGATATTTTTTTCTCTCTTTTCCTCATTGCACACAAGAGGAATGAGCAATAAATCAAACCATAATTAATTTTAGATTAATAAATTTATTACACCTTAAACCATGCACATGGTTTAGCAATCTAATGATGTGCTTGATTGTGTTTATTAATTCATAATCAAAGATTAATTTGATCCCAAAGATGAACCACAAAAGGAGAAAATTTACAAGGGAGTTAATCCCTGATTAATTTGTAAGCACCATTTTTCATAACTCATTAGAGTCAATTAAAGTGGGATTAGTTGGTTTGAATCTTCCCTCTTTAGGAATACATTTAAGGCATGTGTAAGAGGGAGTAAGAGGTCATGTGTAAGGGGTAAATGCCAAAAAAATGGAGAATGTGTCATAAGCCCTTAAGAGGGTATAAGTGAGGTGTTGACTTTTCACACCTACACCTTTTTGAAATCCTTAAAGAGGGTGTAAGTGGTGCTCGCATAACCTAGTTTGTAGTGTAATTTTTTCAACTAAAATAAATAGAAATCCCTGTTGGAATTCCACGTTGCCTTTAATTTTAAGGGTTGAAATTTGCACATTTTAACTATAAATCTCGGCATTTGTACAATTTCTAGTGGTTTTCAAGTCCAAATCTCGGTTAAGCCTAAGCATTGCCTTTAATTTTAAGGGTTGAAAAGAACATTTTTTTAAAGCACTGAGTGTAAGTGTGGTGACTTTTCTTACACGCACCTTTTTAAAATTCCTTGGGAAAATCAAATTAAAAATCCACGCTTAGGCAGTTATGTGCCACGTGGACGCAAAAAAAACATACCCCATCACGACCGAAAAAATCCCATCACAACCAAAAAAACCCGATCACAATCACAACCCTGCTCTACGAATCACAACCAGAATCACAGTGCGTGAGACTACAAAATGTCAATTGTCAATTTTGTCTTAATTGGTTTTGTTTATTGATAAATTCCCAAATGGAGAAATTATGTTCATCAAGTTTCACACTCTCAGGAAGTAGGCTTTCATTATTGCTGCCCATGGCTAAAAATAATTTTGTCTAACTTGCTTTTGTAGTGATGGAAATCACGTTCTTATTAATTTGGGAAGTTTCACAATTATTTTTCTTCAAAATGACAAGCAAAAGAAAATCAAGAGAAAGTGATGGTGGCACCAACCTTTCACATGTGTGCTTTAAGATTAATTGAAGTTGATGGCAAAATCCACCTAGAGCTCCAAATCTCTCTTATTCGTGTTTGGATCGTGAAGGCTTTCACACGCTCATTGGATGAGAGTGCCTTCTATCACATGCATGATCTTCTCTCATGGGGCGAGAGGATAACTGAAGATGCTCTCAATGGACGAGAGGCTTTTGTACAAAAGTATAATTATATAATGATTTGTCAATTTGATATTAATGTCGATGCGCCAATGACAATCAAGGTTGACCAAGGTTGTCAAATTTTTGATAATGACCAAGTAAGTGTGTTGATGATAAACAAGGTGATTCTAAGTTATTGATGAAGACTAGATTAACCAATGAGAGTTTCAATGTCAATGATGATGATGATGCCATTGTGAGAACTTGAAGATTCTTCAAGAATCGGAATGTGGCACCTCCTAGAGAGGGATTAGTGTGAAAGGACCCTTTACAAAACCTTGGTGGTTAAGGTTTATATATCAATCTATTCTATTGCATAGGTTTTTCCCCCTGCCACATGTTAGTCTCTCTAGCATCTCCTCTGCCTCATACTCACCAAAACCATCAACATGCAAAAATTCTCCATTGTTATCCTTATCAAGTGGACCAATTGGAATGATTGGGTGGCCTTCTCCTTTGTGGGTCATCTTGGAGTTCCATTTCCGAGCCCAAGGGGGTAATCCAAACTTAGAACCTTTTGGATGTCGGATTCAAAACTTGTTTTTTCCATTATAAAAGAAACACTAAATTCAAAACATGGCTTATACAAATACTTCAACAACTTGAGAGGCAAGCTATGTGGTATATTTATACATCATATCAATGATCTAATTTAAAGCTTTTAAAAACTATCATATCCACAAGGAAAAGCATTGGGCTCATTCGACCCACCTAGCCTCGATCAGTACATTGGCCCCACCATGCTTTCCCTCATTTCTTACTCCATGACGCACATGAGGTCCACACACGGGGCCAACCCAACTAGCGAGCCTAACACCTAGTGGTTGCTTTGCCTTAGGGCCCCTCACCCAACAAGCTTGAGCACTGACTAGGCCGCCTTTGATTGGTCTCACCTATGCGGAGGACTAGGAATCCAAAGTGAGTCATACCTTGGAATCCCTTCTCTTAACTGAATGCTTTGGGACAACCTCACCAGGCTCATCCGTGAGTTCTTTGATCAGGTCAACTTTATTCATTGGGTGCTAGTCCTTAGTTCAATTGGGTGTTAGTCCTTAGTTCAATTGGGTGTCAATTCTTAGTTCAAATGTGTATACATTAAGTCTTGATATCCTTATTCATTTCATTGGGCATCAGTCCTTAGTTCAATTGTGTATACATCAATTCTTGATATTATTTTGGGTTTGAGATTGCAATGGCATTACTTTGAAGATTAAATTCAAACCACTCACACATATGTTTTTCTTTCTAAAATGAGAGGAACCTAAACACAACCACTTTCAATAACACTTTCAATAACACAACCACTTTCAATAACACTTATCTTTTTGCAGATATATGTTAAAATTTTAAAATAAACCTTAAGCCTAATTTATTTTAAAGAAAACTTAACATTTAATGTATATATGTACCTTTGATCTAGGTTAATTACTAACATTATTTGCTCACACACCCTTTTTTTATCTAGGTTAATTACTAACATTATTTGCTCACACACCCTTTTTTAATCTAGGTTAGTTACTAACATTATTTCACCCACACACCCTTCTTTAGAGGTAGAAAATTACTACACTCAAACTCTTTTGCAATATCTTTTCATGACAGAACTCTTGTGACATCTCTCTCTCTTCTAGACAGAACTCTTGTGACATCTCTCTCTCTCTCTTCTAGACATAACTCACAAGGTAAGGAATAGTTAACTACGCCCAATCATAGTACAATTGAGATCTTCTTATGCTCTCTCTCTCTCTCTCTCTCTCTCTCTCTCTCTCTCTCTCTCTCTCTCTCTCTCTCTCTCTCTCTCTCTCTCTCTCTCTCTCTCTCTCTCTCTCTCTCTCTCGTAAATAGAAGATATATTACTAAAATTACTTTACAAATGGCCACATGACTGCCATGTGATGTACTAGGTTTCCCTCAATAATTACTCCAAACCACAGGTGTGGCGGCTCGGAGTACCCTCATCCAATACATAGCCGTGTCATTCTCCACCAAATGAGCTAACCGCGCAAGGAAGATACTTGCCACAATAGTAGCCTTTTATATGACCTATGTGAGCAACTTTTGCATCAAATATGAAGGCATTCCTAGTTAACCAGATATGACACAAACCTGTTCACCTGAAAAATAAAAGAAAACTGAATGTTGTAGGTTATCTGGCCCATTCGGAATTTGGCCAAAAATCCAGTCTTTAACCTACGGGCCTATTTGTCAACGGAGTCCATACGCGAGAAAGGAAATCCCACACCTTATTTGCCACACCTGATATGAAATGAAAAGATGCGGGCATGTTTCCAAGCATGTAGTACAAAACACACAATTACCAGATTTAATCCACCACTTTCGCTGGTCCCCCAATGTTAGGCCTCCAACTAGCATGTGCTATAGGAACACCTTGAACCCTTGATATGGAATCATAGACCACTAGTCCTGTAATATTACTTCCTTCCACTAGGCCCTACTCTTCCTGATGTACCATATGATGTTCTACCATCATATGGTACACTTGATTTGTTGTACGCTGGGCAATGCCCTGAGGCATTCTAAATGCCCAATCTAACCAAGGTTGTTGATCCTCCAACTGAGGAATATCACGAAATGGTGTAAGTGTTGCCCTTACCTTCTCCCATAATTGTACATATCCACGTGGAACCCGAAAATATTGACGGATTTTCCGAAAAGACAATAAGAGGCCTCTACGTGGCAACAAAGTATTTATAATTCTCACTAGTCCCAATTGAGCCATTCTATTGAATTTTGGCCACTCAACAAGTTTTTCAAGTCACTCCAGAAGTTGTGAAGTAGCCAACACATCACCCTTGCCATAGAATTCAACTGCAACCGTTGATCTAAAGGCTTCCATTTAGTGTGTGCCAACACCTCCTTCCATGAGATCATCAAATGAGGAAGGAGAGGTGAAGCCACCACTCGAACTTGTTGGGAACCATTCACTACATCCCACCATGTACCATAAATCCTGGTAATACCATGCACAAGTGCGACCTCCTCTATGAAGGCCTTGGCCATTACCACCCACCATGGATCTTGAGATACACACATATCTTGCAATAAAGGCCATCTCCTAGCAACCATATGTAATCTGACATCTAATAGGGATTCCCCTCCGCTCCTCTTCGAAGTAGTAACATGTTCCCAAGAATTCCACGTTTGCCCTGGATTATTTCCTACTCTTTTCCATAGCATAAATTGAATTGGCTGTTTCATCTGATGCAAAGCTTTACCCGTTCATGGCAATAAAGGCAAGCAAAAAGATATCATGCTAATCATAATGGATTGTGCCACTTTGAGCTGAACATGCATACCTTGAGATTTCCAATACACAAACTTATCATTTATCCTTGTAGAAATCCATGCCAATAAAGCTTGTGAATCAACTCCAATCGGATAACCCAAGCTTCTCCTTAGGTAAGAATTCAATGTGCTTTCTTAACTTTGGGTCCTATTCACTATAATCAATGCTTTTAGAAAGATGTAAGACCTCAATTAGCAATTGATCATACTTCTCCTTAGGTAGTAATTCACCCAACAAGGCTACATCACTTAGCTTATCCCAATCACTCAACACATCTTCCTCTTGTTCTTCTACCCACTTATAAGACCCTCTAAAATGAAGGTAATAATTATGCCCATTCCTCTTTCTCTTCTACCAACTTATAAGAGCTCTTCCCTCTAAAAATCAAGGTAATGATTATGCCCATTCTATACAATTTTCATCCCCATTATCGATGCAAGCCATAACACACCCCCTCACTTGTAAGCCCGATTTGGTATACTAAGTAAACAATATGTTGTATATCCATGAGTCACACCCACAAGTATGACTCCCCACTCCTCTAAAGCAAAGGGTTTCCATGTATATTGGGTATAAGAGGTAACTAATCCATAGAGGACAATAACACATATCTTCCTTTCTTCTTGATTAAGGTTCACAACCTTAAAAAAAGATCAATATGTGCACGTCCCATCTTACTTTATATTCAAGTATAGAAAGGATAAGGGGTTAAGGTGATTACAAGATTTCTCTTAATCTCTTTGCATTAAAAGATAGACAATGCATTGTTGATGGAAAAATCTTTTGAATCACTATAAGATTCATAGACAAGGTAGGCAAGGGTTGAAAGTGTCGATTAGGTTGAATGGGAAGATTTGGATGAAACATTGAATCATGAAATGGTTTTTTACCTCCCCTTTGAATAATATTGATCTCCTTCAATCATGAACACTTTATAAGAGGATATAATGTGTGGTGTATACAAGAGAACACTCACAAGAAGTAGCATCTTTCATAGCACAAAACTTTAAAACTCAACTTGCACAATAACAAAGATAGAGAAGAATAATATATTACTAAAATGACACAATAGATTACAAATCCACACATCCATGTGATCCTATAGGGAACTATTATAAGATGGAGGTTGTATGTTAGTAGAAGAATCTAGGGAGTAAACTCATAGTGATGACTAATGAACTGTGTGGAAAATGTGTTGGTTGTGTATCTTTATAGGCTTGTATACATGGGGCGGCGGCGGCCATAATATGACCGCATAGGTCCGCGATCATAGTTGGTGCCAGTGTTCGCAATATAGACTCAGCCCATAAAGATGTACTACCAATTGCAGTTTTCCCTACCTCCCACAGCCATCTAGGCTCATCTTGGTCCCATTCAGGCATCGCAAAGTTAAGACATGTGTTTAAGAGTAAAGTCTACCTACTCCATGTGTAGTCATAAAATGAGATAATAGTCTAGTGTAGCATGTATCCTATTTTGTGCCAAATCTAATCAAATCCATATCTAAAAGGCTACCTTCCTATATGAATACAAGATACCAAGCACCCGGGATGCTCAACCATGGCTACGCCTCAGAATGGGGACCATATAAAACATAAGCTAGCCATGATGCCTATATAATATAATATGAGGGTGGAGAATTGATACCCAACACACTCTTGAGCCAATTCATATGTAGGTTGAAGCCTTCCATTCTCTTTACTTAGATAAATTAGCCCCACCATAGCACCTTTGTACGAAGCATACCAAGCAAGGCAATCTGTACTCCTTCTATTTTATACAATTTGTATCATAAGTTAAATATCTATTATTATATATGAACTCAAGAAATGGCTCCCAGTAGCTCATTGTAAAGATCTTAAAGAGTACCATGATTTTGTTATTTGAAGTGCTCAATCCTTCATTGAAGCTAGCTACCCAAAAACAGTTTTTTTTGAGGTCATTTCCACCTCAATTATGAATTCCCACTTCTACCTCAAGCTTGAGTTTACCAAAGATCTAAGGTGTTGAATAATGACATTTATTAGCACTTCCAATTGCAACTATCAATTTGAAAATACCTCCTTTGATGGTGCTCAATTACATGGCCCAAAAAGGTACATTTTGAGACATCTTGCAGAATTTGACTCAAAGCTCAATATATTCTGTATATAAACTTAAAAGTGGCACCAATATGCTATTTGGAAATATCTCAAATAGTATTAAAACTTTGCTTTGGAAGAACCTTAAAATTCTTCATAGTTTGAGAGATATGATCAAAACCATGAACCTAGGTACCAAAACAAACAAGTGGAATAATGACTTTTCTCGTCCACATGTGAAGAACATTACTCACATCATATACCCTTATTGAAAAAGGTTTTGGTTACTATTATTTAGCCTTTTTAGTGTATTTAAATCCTCCACACCAATTTGGAAGAATTCTCCTTCAATCGGTGGTGTTGAAGAACCCAAAATCAATGACTTTGAGGTAAAGCTCCTCTTCTTCTCCCTTGAATTTGATGAGGTCTTGGCAATAGAACCAAAATATGTACACTCTCACCAATATAAATGCTAGGGCTTCTCATTTTTTACCTTTTTTGGTGCACAATTCTCAAAGCACAATGAGAAGTGAGGAACAAGTCTTAATTACACACATGCCATAAGAGGTAATGAGGAGACAAAATAAGAGAGAACACACATGCAAGCATGAGTCATTTCACATATATATGTAGATAAGCTTACTAAATTAGAAAATCACCATCAAGACCCAAGGAAAGTAGAATTCCATTACTAACACACATCAAGTAAGAAAGCAATAAGCTACAAGAGTGAGGGTAGCTATAACATCTAGGGAAACTCTATGGCTCAATATGCTAATATTGAGCCATGTATCTAATACATGTTAATATGTTACTATATGTCTTAACGTATCTAATATATCTCAGTATTTCCAATATGCCTTACAAGAGAGGGCTCCTTGTATAGGAGATTTCTCACCCTCTTCTCAAGAATTACATTAAGAGATAGAAGAAGCATTCAACGTTGCATTGCCTAAGCATGGTCGAGATTTCTCTATGAAGAAATGAGAAACTTAATTTTTCTTAATGAAATTATAGGTAACTATGACTAGGAGACCTATTGATAATTTGGTGGATCTCTCCAATGAGATAATTAGGTGTCCGTCACCTTTCGATGTACCCAACAAATCGTGGACCAGGAAAACTAGAGCTATTCCATGGTCATTTTTGAAAATGATGAACAAAAAGCTTTGGGATAATTAGTATACTAAATGCATAATTAAAATTCTAGTTAGGGATTTATAAATAGGTGAGAAAAATGTATTTATTTATCATGAGCTTTAAAGAGTTGGAGTGGTAGATACTATTGGATTGTAGACATGGGCATAGCTTCTAACAATCGAGGTTTTGTGTGAGGAGGTTACCTATCTCCAACAAATCTAACCCCCACGTATAAGATATACATCCCCTTACCATTAGGATTGTTAAAGACCTTAATGATTTCTAAATCCTATCGAGTATGAGGAAATAAGGCTTTTAAGATGTAAATGCTCTATGATGTAAATAAACTTATTTTAGAGTGGTTTTTCAAAAGTACAATTCTAAATCGTGTTTGAATTTGTTGTTGAAGTTAGAATTATGACAACATGCAGTCCTAAACTTATGTTAGAGTGGTTTTTGAAAAAAGGCTTGCAATTCTAAATTGTGTTTGAATTTGTTGTTGAACTTAGAAGTATGACAACATGCAATCCTAAAGGTAATTATGATGGAGAAATCCATTATGACCTCCATGACTAATTATGTGGTGCATGTAAAAAAAAGCAAGCTCAAGTGTGGGAATAAGCTCTTAAGCTTACGATTTATTTTGTGGTAGAATTTAATATAAAAAACAAGTGTTTTACTTTAGAAAAACAATTCACTTTTTATAAGCTTGTATATATAGGCAATATTTCCAAGCATAATCAAGCAAGTATTTCGAATCTCTTGTCCTCTCATAACATTGGTATCAGAGCTTGCAAACATGGCAAATGCAACCAAGGTCTTGAATTATCGACGAGTCAATGAATAGCCAAAAGCTGGCTGAGTGGAAGATTAGCAATAGTTGTGATCCTAGTTGTGGTAGTAAAAAGCCTCGAGCTAGCACCATGCTTCACTCTGACTCTCTTACATAGTTGTCGCTAGGCTGAAGTGGAGAATGGGGAGCAGAGGTAGAGTTCTTTTTTTTTCTTTTTCTTTTTTTTGCTTTGGCATAAACTTAAGCTGTACAAGCTCTTCCAAGCCATGATATACAGGCTGGTAGCATAATATATATACATATAAATTTGATGTGAAGCATGAGGGCATTGTATTAAGACAGGGCTGGTCATCATAATTATGTCAACAACAAAGGAGGTCCTATCAAAGCTTATCACCAAGTGCTATAAGGGAGTATGCTAGTAGAGCAAGTGAAGGAGGAGGTACAAGAGAAGCGAGCATAGAAAGTGAGTTGGGGTAATACCATGTGGGGGGGGGAGAGAGAGAGAGAGAGAGAGAGAGAGAGAGAGAGAGAGAGAGAGAGAGAGAGAGAGAGAGAGAGAGAGAGAGAGAGAGAGAGAGAGAGATTAACGTCGGTAGAATGTAACACGAGGGCATATACGACCAACGGAGAGAGTGTTTGTAGATGATAGTAAGCAAATAAGAGGGGCACAAAGGAGTTGTGCAATAAGAATCTCAAACTCAAACCATGATGCAAACCCCTCTCATGTCCTCAGATTATCTCTTCTTTAACCTTTCACTTCTTTTACCCTCTACATCGGCACTTAATTCCTTGTCATCATGGCAAAGGTATAAATTAACACCATTAAAAAGCTTGAAAAGAACAACTATCAGGCTGCTTGGAGATTTAAAATCAAAATATTCCTTCAATCTTATGATCTATGGGGTATGCTCAGGGATATACTCACTCATTGGAGGCAACACACAATGCCAAATGTGCCTCTAGAACTATTAGAAGGTAGTAGGAAAGAAGCCAAAGGAAGAGATGATCAAGTTGTGAGAGACGACTCAATAAAGTTTATGAAGATAGCAAAAAATTGATTTCAAAACATGGAAATTAAAAGAGAAGAAGGTATGAGTATTATTTCTTAGACAATGAGTTAAACAATAATTCCACACATCAAACATTGTGAATAATCTATTGATATGTGGGAGACACTCTTAAACATGATGCTTGAAAGTGTATCAAAGTCTCACAAGAATACAACTTAAGATGTAACTTAGAGGAGAATTACACACAACTAAGAAGAAGAACTTGTCAGTGTTTGACTATGTTGTAAAAATCAGAGGTGTATGTGATCAATTAGCCATGATTAGTGAGCCAATCGAAGATGAAGAGATGGTAGAGACATATATTAGAGATCTTGGAAGAGACTTCAAGATATTTAGAACATTATTTTATCTTGAGATCGGTTACCAAATTTTGAGGAAATTGTAGCAAAGATGATTCTTGAAGAGGGGAAGCTCATCAAAAGCAGAATGGAGTGATGAAAGCACACTCTATATTACTAGTGATGAAAAAGCTAGAGAAAGAGGTCGAGGATGAGTATGTCAAGTCCAAAGATGTGATAACTTTGGAAGAGACCAAGGCAACAATAGCCATAAGGACTCCACAAATAGGGGGGAGTCAAAGGAACACTCAAAGAGGTCGAAGTGAAAGATCATGCTCAAATCGAGGAAGCTATAATGGTGGAAGAGGACAAAACAACAAAGATGCTTATAACTATTGTGGAAAGATAGTGTAACATTCCTCCCCGAACCCCCTTTTTTATGTCTAGCATATTCCCCTGTAATCAATCCCTTTTCTGAAATATAAGAGATCTTGTTTGTGGCTGTTTTAACCTAGAGAGAGAAAATATTCTAGAGAGAGAATATTCAGATTTTGAATATTTTTGGATAGAAAAATATCTCATCTTATTAAAATAAGTTCCCTTGAAACAGAAATTCAAAAAAGAATTTTCCAATGTGCAATTGGAATTAATTGGAAATAGGTATAAAGAACCTTAGTCTAAGGGTCTAGATTTTCAGAAATTTTTGGATTATGGTCCAATTAAGGTTCCTATGGGCCAATAGCATCAATCCATGTGTAGGGAGGAGATAAATCCAATTTGTAAAAGAAGATACCCAAAAATGAGTAAATGCTCACATAAGATGAAGAGTTGAAAATGTACAAGGTTTATTATTAAAAAACTATGAGCAATAAAATTTTGACACATATGTAAGGAAGGAGAGTTCTTTAAAAAAGGTGCATATTTCACATAAGATGAAGAGTTGAAAATGTACAAGATCTATCAGTAAAAAACTATGAGCAATAAAATTTTGACACATATGTAAGGAAGGGGAGTTCTTTAAAGAAGGTGCATAATTCACATAAGATGAAGAGTTGAAAATGTACAAGGTTTATTAGTAAAAAACTATGAGCAATAAAATTTTGACACATATGTAAGGAAGGGGAGTTCTTTAAAGAAGGTGCATATTTCACATAAGATGAAGAGTTGAAAATGTACAAGGTTTATTAGTAAAAAAACTATGAACAATAAAATTTTGACACATATGTAAGGAAGGGGAGTTCTTTAAAGGAGGTGCATAATTCACATGCTTGAATGAGTTTTAAACTCAAAAATAATGTGATATTTTTATCTCACATATCTCTTGAACCAAACCAAATCAAAATGGAACCAAATCGAATCAAAAAGTAACCAAACTAGGTCCAAATCTAGTCCAAATTCAACCAAACTGACTTGGAAAATTCTAGAATCAGTTTGTTTGGTTAGGAGCTCAATTTTTCCTATAAATAGAAGCCTTCCCTTGTTGAAAAAAATATAGTGTCTTATGCTTTGTTACTCTACTTCACCTAAGCCAAGAACTGTGAATTCTTTAATAATTCACTAGTTTTTGACACTCTCTCTTTCTTCAATTCCCATTGGTGGCTCCATCAACATACTAAACCAATTGATTGGTTGGGGGCCTCTACCGTGAATAAAGAATCAAGCAAATTGTAAGGTAAGTATGGTGAATTTGATCTTTTCTATAATTTCTCAATGTTTCTCTCTTCTCAATCCCTCTCAAGCTTGAGAAGCTTAATTGGTATGGTTTTTGAAATGCTATTGAAGTTAATTAATTAATGATAGTAAAGAATTACATAAATTTCCATTTATGTTTAATTCTAATGGTTTTTTCTCTCTCTCACTTAAGAAATGGTCATACTCATGACCCATTCTCAATCCAAACGAAGCTTTTCATCAAGCTTTTCCTTAATCCAAGATTAAGCTATGCTTGAGGCCAAATTAATGGCTTTTTTCTATACTTTTAGTTTATGTATATTGATGATTCAATCCATTATGGATTGATGATCCAATTAGAGACCATCCTAATTATTTCCTTAATGATAAACCTTATCCCTTAGAAAAAATTTGAGACTTATCAGTCATAGTAGCGGAGCTATGGCAAAATTTTTATAGAAATTACGCATAAAATAATTTCATTCAAAGCATAAAAAGAGGACTTCCTACCATATTCTAGGAACTATCATCCTAGATTAATTAAAAGAATATTATTATGCATGGAGATATGGATGTTTGCGTGTAGATGTAGATGTATAGATGTAGATGTGGATGTGGAGGTGGATGGATGCATGTAGATGTAGATGTATAGATGTAGATGTGAATGGAGATGTGGATGTATGCATGTAGATGTAGGTGTATAGATGTAGATGTGGATGTAGAGGTGGATGTATGCATGTAGATGTAGATGTATAGATGTAGATGTATAGATGTATCGATGTAGATGGGAATGGAGATATGGATGTATGCATGTAGATGTAGATGTATAGATGTAGATGTGAATGTGGAGGTGGATGGATGCATGTAGATGTAGATGTATAGATGTAGATGTGAATGGAGATGTGGATGTATGCATGTAGATGTAGGTGTATAGATGTAGATGTGGATGTATGGAAATATGGATGTATGCATGTATAGATGTAGATGGGAATGGAAATATGGATGTATGCATGTAGATGTAGATGTATAGATGTAGATGTGAATGTGGAGGTGGATGGATGCATGTAGATGTAGATGTGGATGTAGAGGTTGATGTATGCATGTAGATGTAGATGTATAGATGTGGATGTGAATGTGGAGGTGGATGTATGCATGTAGATGTAGATGTATGGAGGTGAATGTGAATGTGGGTGTGGATGTATGCATAGAGATGTAGATGTATGCATGTAGATGTGAATGTACGCATATAGATGTGGATGTATGGATGTGAATATACGATATGTGATATGAGGGAATCTGAAGTGATGAGATGGAAATGATGTGATGGGATGAGTATACATATAAATGGAATATGGAATAAGTAATGTAGATTGATGAGGGATAATGTGGAAAAATGAAAGTTAAAATAGAAATTGTATTGTAAACTGTTTGTAAATGCTGTTTGTAAATGATTGTTTTATGTCAAGAATGCTGGGGGGAGCATTTTGACCGTCTTGTGATTAAGGTCGTGATGATAAAGTTGCAACTGCTGACGGGGAGTCAATGAAGGACGTCTCGCGTAGCAAGGTCGACCGAGGTCTTGACTAGCCTCGGTGCGATTAAAATGGTGAGCTTCCGGTACGGTGGATGAGGGGCCAAGGAAGCGGCCTATGAGTGAAGCGCTAGGTCACCTGCGAAGGATCCTAGAGGGTGCTGACCATACGGTGCTCGGGCTCTCGGTCGCCTAGGATACCCACGCGTGCGTCGAGGAAGATATTGGAACAGAGTTGGAGTTGTTTTCTGAAATCGGGCATGGATCTGGTTGATTGACCTTGCTGGTCTTCAATGGATGAGTCCATGGCTCTTTATATGGATCTGTTGGTTGATCTTGCTGATCTTCAACAAGAGTCCATTTTGATAAGTGATTATATTGCCGAGTATTAAGGGCTAGGAACTATCGAAACGGCCCCTGAGCGTTCTAGTTGCCAATGATGCCATATATACTCTGATGAAGGAATGATGAAAAATTAAGAATCAACTGGATAAATTGGAAGATGGTGATCAGTGATACTATGGTTTTATTAAAGGATTGTTTTAAACTGGTTAAATCTGTGAAAAGGCAATTTCATATTGGGTGTGTGAGTGGTGTGACTAGTTTTATTTTGCATGAACATCTGGCTAGGGGGCCTTGGAACTCTTTTCCTTGGTACCCGGGACAAAACCTAACCAAATTCTTAATTGGATTCCATCACTACAGTGGTTGGGCGGTTGGCTATAACCCATGGGACTGGATGGGGTTAGGCTGGACTGATGGATCCGTAAATCGAGACTCAAACTTTTGTTTTTACGATAGATAAAATAAATCCCGGACAGTAACTGTTCTATGGATAGGAATCAACGACTGTGCCTCTTGAATGGGGAAAAAAGCGTTGATCCCAATGATCCAAGTGCAAGTTTCTTCCTTGATCTGACCAAGTATCTTATAGATGCAATTGGATCAGCTCGATCAGAAATGATCTTGACTACGTTAGAGTAAAAAGTAATCCTGGTGGAATCGCCTGTGCTTTCCGATAAAAGACGTTTTTCCGGGTTCGGTTTTGGAACAACCGACGGATTAGTCTCTTATCCGGATATTCGTGGGTGAGGCCCCGAGTGTGGGACCCCTGTCCCGCGCGAGAAGTGCTACTTCCGCTGCTAGTATCCCGAATCTGTTGCTCGGTGGGAACAGGGATCTTACAGTTGGTATCAGAGCAATTGGTTAATAAAGATCAACTGAGAAGACAAATATGTCAAAAATTTATCAAGAAACACAAAAAGGTTATAATTGTGTGAGATAATTCATACAATTTGATATTCAAACTAAAATTCGTAATTTTGGTAATTGGGTCTTCAGATGGAAGTACCGCAATTATATAGAATCCCTGACTTGCTTGAGGCCTAGACATGATAGTATTTACCTTATAATTCCAAGGGCCGTGACTACCCGTATATACCGAGAGTATACTGCAGCTCTTTACTGACAGTATATACGAGTAAATCTAAGACTTGAAATTATAAGCATTAATGCTACCCAGATGATGATTTCGAATGTGATTGAATATGATTTTTAATTCTGTTTGAGAATTGATGAGTTGATTTGGATTCTGATTGAAAATTCTGATTGAAAAATGATGATTTTTAAAAATGAGTGGAAATATAATGAAACCACGATGAGGGGGAATGGGACGAGTCCCTGTGATGATATTCATAACTAGAATGATGATAACGAATTCAGCAAATCACTATGAGATTAGTGGGTTGTGCTGTCAGATTGCTACTGTTAATACTTGACCGGTAGATCAAGTTAAGAGATGTCAAATTGAGAACTTGCTTGACTGAAATTTCCGTGGAGGAATGTTCCGAAGGAAACTTTTTGGTCTAATGGACCATTATCATATTAAAGATATGAATGACATGATCTGAATGAATTGTTATTTAATGATGAGTTCTATATAAGGGATATTTATCCCAGTGTTCTGTTGGGTTGACCAGAATATAAGGAACCCCAGAATAAAATTGGATCTTAACAAAAAGAGCTGTCCTCTACCTTGCGAGATGAGGACATCTCGCACATTTTAAGTGGGGTAGAATGTAATATTCCTTCCCAACCTTCGAGGTATATAGGAGTAAGAATCTCCCTTTCTGATCTTATAATTATTCCCTCTCTAAAATAAAAGAAAGTTTCTGTTTAAAAAAGGAAGACCCTTTCCCTAGAATACTTCTCAGGTGTCCCACCTGTTTTAAGGATTTAGAACAATGAGTTCAGAAGTGAGAATCGGTGTTTTGGATACCAAGGTTTTGGTTTTCATTCGAGTACCCAAAAGAAGTTCTTTATCTCTTGGGGAGTATAAGAAGTTATCCCCCAGATATTGTGACGCTTATATCTGAATTCAATGAAAGTAGGTGACTTAGCCTACAAGCTTCTTTTATCTCCTCATCTCAAAATTCTTAATGCCTTCTATAGAAAAATGTGTCAAACTCAAATCATGGAAAGACGGTAAAACTTCAGTGGCAAGTTACCGTTGGCTTCTAGGTTACGCTAGCTCCTTCCTTTATATAAGTCGTAACTTTTACTTGTCGCTCACAGTAATCTTACTCCCATCAATCTCCTTCCTTTCTTAATATCCTTCATGGCTTGGCAACAGGAACTAGTTTTATCCATGATGATTTCTCACCTTCAAGACGCAAGAGAGTCTGTGAAGAAAGACTTTATAGAACAGTATGAGCACTCACTTTTTCCTCACCTAGGAACTTCTGTAGCGCAGACCAAATGGCGGACCTATCAAAACATAACTAGGGTAACACCCTGGGGACAGCATCACTTTCGTAACAATGTCCGCTTGGCCATGGTTATTGAAGCTTTGGGTTTGGGTCCCCGATACTACTGCGTCATGAGATCAAGGCATCTTGGGTTTTCTGAGCGGGTCTTCTTACTGGCGTGTTTTCTTCCTCATGAGAAGATATGCCTTTACCCCGTTTTTGGCTTGCCTCTCACAGAGGTCCTTTTGTTAGATCACCTCATACCACTGAGATAGGTGCGGCAATAACCAGCATGATCATTCCCATAGATGAGTTACCCTATACTTGTGCAGCTTGTGAGTGCTGCTTTTGTGACCATATGATGGACGGGCTTATGGAAGTGTAAAGAGTTCTTCTATCTTTACTGTATAAGTTCTGAGAATGAATATAGTTTAAATCTTGTTCTTATCTTGCTTTCTTTAAGACTTTTCTTGGTGGTTAACCTTGATTAAAAATCTTCTCTAAGTCTCATATTCGTGCATCTTGCAAAATTATCCCAGTCTGCGAGATGAGGACATCTCGCATTTTTTAAGTGGGGTAGAATGTAAGATTCCTCCCCCAACCCCCTTTTTTATGTCTAGCATATTCCCCTGTAATCAATCCCTTTTCTGAAATATAAGAGATCTTGTTTGTGGCTGTTTTAACCTAGAGAGAGAAAATATTCTAGAGAGAGAATATTCAGATTTTGAATATTTTTGGATAGAAAAATATCTCATCTTATTAAAATAAGTTTCCTTGAAACAGAAATTCAAAAAGAATTTTCCAATGTGCAATTGGAATTAATTGGAAATAGGTATAAAGAACCTTAGTCTAAGGGTCTAGATTTTCAGAAATTTTTGGATTATGGTCTAATTAAGATTCCTATGGGCCAATAGCATCAATCCATGTGTAGGGAGGAGATAAATCCAATTTATAAAAGAAGATACCCAAAAATGAGTAAATGCTCACATAAGATGAAGAGTTGAAAATGTACAAGGTTTATTAGTAAAAAACTATGAGCAATAAAATTTTAACACATATGTAAGGAAGGAGAGTTCTTTAAAGAAGGTTCATATTTCACATAAGATGAAGAGTTGAAAATGTACAAGGTTTATTAGTAAAAAACTATGAGCAATAAAATTTTGACACATATGTAAGGAAGGGGAGTTCTTTAAAGAAGGTGCATAATTCACATAAGATGAAGAGTTGAAAATGTACAAGGTTTATTAGTAAAAAACTATGAGCAATAAAATTTTGACACATATGTAAGGAAGGGGAGTTCTTTAAAGAAGGTGCATATTTCACATAAGATGAAGAGTTGAAAATGTACAAGGTTTATTATTAAAAAAACTATGAACAATAAAATTTTGACACATATGTAAGGAAGGGGAGTTCTTTAAAGGAGGTGCATAATTCACATGCTTGAATGAGTTTTAAACTCAAAAATAATGTGATATTTTTATCTCACATATCTCTTGAACCAAACCAAATCAAAATGGAACCAAATCGAATCAAAAAGTAACCAAACTAGGTCCAAATCTAGTCCAAATTCAACCAAACTGACTTGGAAAATTCTAGAATCAGTTTGTTTGGTTAGGAGCTCAATTTTTCCTATAAATAGAAGCCTTCCCTTGTTGAAAAAAATATAGTGTCTTATGCTTTGTTACTCTACTTCACCTAAGCCAAGAACTGTGAATTCTTTAATAATTCACTAGTTTTTGACACTCTCTCTTTCTTCAATTCCCATTGGTGGCTCCATCAACATACTAAACCAATTGATTGGTTGGGGACCTCTACCGTGAATAAAGAATCAAGCAAATTGTAAGGTAAGTATGGTGAATTTGATCTTTTCTATAATTTATCAATGTTTCTCTCTTCTCAATCCCTCTCAAGCTTGAGAAGCTTAATTGGTATGGTTTTTGAAATGCTATTGAAGTTAATTAATTAATGATAGTAAAGAATTACATAAATTTCCATTTATGTTTAATTCTAATGGTTTTTTCTCTCTCTCACTTAAGAAATGGTCATACTCATGACCCATTCTCAATCCAAACGAAGCTTTTCATCAAGCTTTTCCTTAATCCAAGATTAAGCTATGCTTGAGGCCAAATTAATGGCTTTTTTCTATACTTTTAGTTTATGTATATTGATGATTCAATCCATTATGGATTGATGATCCAATTAGAGACCATCCTAATTATTTCCTTAATGATAAACCTTATCCCTTAGAAAAAAATTGAGACTTATCAGTCATAGTAGCGGAGCTATGGCAAAATTTTTATAGAAATTACGCATAAAATAATTTCATTCAAAGCATAAAAAGAGGACTTCCTACCATATTCTAGGAACTATCATCCTAGATTAATTAAAAGAATATTATTATGCATGGAGATATGGATGTTTGCATGTAGATATAGATGTATAGATGTAGATGTGGATGTGGAGGTGGATGGATGCATGTAGATATAGATGTATAGATGTAGATGTGAATGGAGATGTGGATGTATGCATGTAGATGTAGGTGTATAGATGTAGATGTGGATGTAGAGGTGGATGTATGCATGTAGATGTAGATGTATAGATGTAGATGGGAATGGAGATATGGATGTATGCATGTAGATGTAGATGTATAGATGTAGATGTGAATGTGGAGGTGGATGGATGCATGTAGATGTAGATGTATAGATGTAGATGTGAATGGAGATGTGGATGTATGCATATAGATATAGGTGTATAGATGTAGATGTGGATGTAGAGGTGGATGTATGCATGTAGATGTAGATGTATAGATGTAGATGGGAATGGAGATATGGATGTATGCATGTAGATGTAGATGTATAGATGTAGATGTGAATGTGGAGGTGGATGGATGCATGTAGATGTAGATGTAGATGTGGATGTAGAGGTGGATGTATGCATGTAGATGTAGATGTATAGATGTGGATGTGAATGTGGAGGTGGATGTATGCATGTAGATGTAGATGTATGGAGGTGAATGTGAATGTGGATGTGGATGTATGCATAGAGATGTAGATGTATACATGTAGATGTGAATGTACGCATATAGATGTGGATGTATGGATGTGAATATACGATATGTGATATGAGGGAATCTGAAGTGATGAGATGGAAATGATGTGATGGGATGAGTATACATATAAATGGAATATGGAATAAGTAATGTAGATTGATGAGGGATAATGTAGAAAAATGAAAGTTAAAATAGAAATTGTATTGTAAACTGTTTGTAAATGCTGTTTGTAAATGATTGTTTTATGTCAAGAATGCTGGGGGGAGCATTTTGACCGTCTTGTGATTAAGGTCGTGATGATAAAGTTGCAACTGCTGAACGGGGAGTCAATGAAGGACGTCTCGCGTAGCAAGGTCGGCCGAGGTCTTGACCAGCCTCGGTGCGATTAAAATGGTGAGCTTCCGGTACGGTGGATGAGGGGCCAAGGAAGCGGCCTATGAGTGAAGCGCTAGGTCACCTGCGAAGGATCCTAGAGGGTGCTGACCATACGGTGCTCGGGCTCTGGGTCGCCTAGGATACCCACACGTGCGTCGAGGAAGATATTGGAACAGAGTTGGAGTTGTTTTCTAAAATCGGGCATGGATCTGGTTGATTGACCTTGCTAGTCTTCAATGGATGAGTCCATGGCTCTTTATATGGATCTGTTGGTTGATCTTGCTGATCTTCAACAAGAGTCCATCTTGATAAGTGATTATATTGCCGAGTATTAAGGGCTAGGAACTATCGAAACGGCCCCTGAGCGTTCTAGTTGCCAATGATGCCATATATACTCTGATGAAGGAATGATGGAAAATTAAGAATCAATTGGATAAATTGGAAGATGGTGATCAGTGATACTAAGGTTTTATTAAAGGATTGTTTTAAACTGGTTGAATCTGTGAAAAGGCAATTTCATATTGGGTGTGTGAGTGGTGTGACTAGTTTTATTTTGCATGAACATCCGGCTAGGGGACTTGGAACTCTTTTCCTTGGTACCCGGGACAAAACCTAACCAAATTCTTAATTGGATTCCATCACTACAGTGGTTGGGCGGTTGGCTATAACCCATGGGACTGGATGGGGTTAGGCTGGACTGATGGATCCGTAAAAATCGAGACTCAAACTTTTGTTTTTACGATAGATAAAATAAATCCCGGACAGTAACTGTTCTATGGATAGGAATCAACGACTGTGCCTCTTGAATGGGGAAAAAAGCGTTGATCCCAATGATCCAAGTGCAAGTTTCTTCCTTGATCTGACCAAGTATCTTATAGATGCAATTGGATCAGCTCGATCAGAAATGATCTTGACTACGTTAGAGTAAAAAGTTATCCTGGTGGAATCGCCCGTGCTTTCCAGTAAAAGACGTTTTTCCGGGTTCGGTTTTGGAACAACCGACGGATTAGTCTCTTATCCGGATATTCGTGGGTGAGGCCCCGAGTGTGGGACCCCTGTCCCGCGCGAGAAGTGCTACTTCCGCTGCTAGTATCCCGAATCTGTTGCTCGGTGGGAACAGGGATCTTACAGATAGGACATTGGGCTTGAGATTGCTATTCAAAGCAAAGAGATATCAGGAATGGAACTTTGAAGCAAGGGAATGATGCCTCGACAGAAGGAGACAGAAAAGAAGAAGACATACATAAACCTATTTGCTATGCGTCATATATGCAGTTAATGGTAGAGTCTTTGGAAAAAGATAAACAGTACATAGATTCCACATGTACAAATCACATGACTAGAAGAGAAGATGTGTTTACATCAAAACAAGAAGTCACTAAGAAGACTAGTGTATCCACACTAGAGATGATACACCACATCCTGCTACTCACATAGATTCCACATATACAAATCACATGATTGCAAGAGAAGACTTGCTTATATAGGGGGCTAGGTCAAATCCAAATATAAAGAGTCTAATGATGATGAAAGATAGGAATCCCATATGCAAATATTGATGAGAGCATTTCCAAAGTTCCCATTAAGAAGCTGGGAGAGTATACTAGTACTACAAAGGTGAAGATCGTTTTGATCTCCTACAAAGGGATATCAAAGCTTAGCCATCCTCGATGGTCGAGCAAGAGTGGCATCACAAGATTATTACCTAAAAAGTGGGAAAATACTATGCTTGAATCCACTTGAGCCTTTGTCAATTTGGTCGATGGTTCTCTAAAAAACCATTCTAAAAATTGAGCAAAATGTGCACGGAAATAGTGGTATTACCTTTGAACACTCTTTCATTATTCTGGATTTTCACATGCCTACTTACTATATCCTAGGAAGGCTATTCATGAGATCATTGTTGATGATCCATGATTGGGAACCAACAACATCTATTTGAGAAATAATTAGCAAATGATTAAAGTCAACTTGGCTAATCATAGTGCTCACCTAGTCATCAGTAGATCTCCAAATGATGTAGAATTAGATATGGCATCTCATTCAAGGAAATCCATTGAGGTAAGTGTGTATTTAATGTGTAAAGGCAAGATCTCTAATCTTGAACATTAAATATTTGCTGCAAAAAAGAAGAGATTATTAAGGAAGGCCTTAACATGAATCTTAAAAAGATTAGAGTAGAAAATCAAAGATCAAGGAAGGGAAATGGCTCCTATTCCAATCCCTCTTTTTGTGAGAACTAGATGAAGCTATTGGCTACTCTAGACGTATTCCAACACAAAGTTGGTTGTAAATTAAAAAATGCTAAAGGAGATGAGATATCCATCTACATGATGAGTGCCTCATCATTTGAAGATGTGCCACATGATGTGAAATCATCTAACAAATGCGATTTCAATGATATCCCTTCTAGAAAGATTTGAAAAGCTAAGAATTTTTGAATGAAGTGATCAAGAAGCTGATATAGAACAGCATATGGTAATTCACAAGACATCAATAGTGTACTACCCCACCACAGGCCAGAGTCTACTACTTGAATCCTCAAGGGTATTTTGGTCAAGACTATGAATGAACACTAGACACTTTGCATTATGGGCATTCAAAATAGCTTACAAAAGCACCATAGGTTTTAGTATTGTGTATGGGTTGGAGGTAATTGGGCCAATGGAATTCCTAGTGCCAAGTCTCAAGATTGTTGTAACAAAGAGGTTGGGTCTAAAAGAATCAGAGAAGCACAAGATTGAGCATTTCCTAAAGCTGGATGAAAGGAGGTTGTTCAGTGTTTCATGGAGACAGCAGAAGTTAGTTCAAAGGAGAAGAAAGCTTCAAGTGGACACAACCTCTAAGTTCAAAATCTTTGAAGTTGATGTAGTGTTGATATTCAACTCCAAGATGAGACCAAACACATGAAAGCTTAAGATGACATGTGCAGGACCATACAAGGGAACACGACCATTGGAGTTAGCAAGTTTGGATGGCAAAAGATTACCAAAACTAATGGCTGAAGACAAGCTTCCGAATCAGATGTAGGACCTATGGAGTTCTATTGATGAATCGTGTAGGCCCCACCATAATGGCACCACTCGCATCCCCAACCAAGACTACACCACACAATCCAAAGCTGTGCGAGGGAGTGGTAGGATATCATGACTAGCTATGCTAGTTGAGGAGGCAGAAGCTAATGCAAAGGGCGATGATGCAAAATTCCCTCACCAACAAAGTGAGTTCTACCATAGTCTGAGTGACTTTTTTCGAGCAAACTAGAAAATCGAGCGAGACGTGGCAAAAGGTATCCTAAAGAGAAGGGTATTCATTACACAAAAAAGGGTATACTAGAAGTAGTAAATAAGAGATTGATCACATTGTCATAATAATTGTTATTTGAAGGATTTAGGTATGGTTGGCTAAAATAAATTCCAAGAACTTGAGCCATCACGAAGCTCTATGTATGGAGGTAGTGAATGTCGTTTGGGTCCCATTTCAACATCACTATTCCATCGTCATCATTTTATCATCATTACCACCATCATCACCATTATCATCATCTCCTTAAACACAAACACCTTCATTTAAATTTTTTAAAAAAACTGCCTTAGAGGAGGCTGTGCCAACGTGGCCTCATTTGAGGCAGTTTTTTAAAAACATGAAGGTGTTGGTGTTTAGGATGATGAGATGATGATTTTAGTGCAACAAGGCCAATTTTTTGCCCCAAAAAAAAGGCAAAAAAAAGTGGCCATGGGGAGGCTCCATCGGCGCGGCCTCCCCACGGCCTTTTTTTAACAAAAATTTTTTTTTTTGGTCTCCTCTCATGGTGCTCATCATGGCCAATCATCCTCGTCATTACCATCATGATTATGAAGGCATCACTTACATCATCATTTCATCATGATTACCACCATCATCACATTATCATTATCTCATCATCATCACCCTAAATACCAGCATACGTTTGCAGATTTGAAAAAAGAACCAAAGAGAGAAGGCAGCGAACTACACAGGGTACGCGGCCTCCTTGAGGGCCTGTTTTTTTACAATCAGCATACGTTGTTCCAGTAAGCCTCCATTGATGGCTGCCCTGCCCATCTCAACCAGTGGTTGCCCAATGCTTTCGTCCATCGTCGCAGTCACAGAGCCAAGCGTCGCCTACTGCACCATCGAGCACCTCCCTCACTCGCCTACCTCGAACTGCCCGACAACAGCCATCGCTCTCCATCTCTCTCTCCCACCCCAACAGCAGCGCCTTTCCCATCTTCTCTCTCTCTTTCTTTGCGTGTGTGGCACCCATCAAGCCACAACCGCTCCATTCTCTATCTGTAGCTCTAATTTTCCAACTTCGTTTTCACGTACCTTGGCAAAGAAAAAGGAGAGGAAGAAGAATGGTGCCTCTAGTTTTTACCGCTGGGAGCTATGTAGCCCTAAGCTCCAGCAAAATTCTTGGCCAGAGGCTCCCAACCTCCTCCCCAGTGTTTGTCCACATCCCTGTTGTCCCACAAGATTGGGAGAGGTGTTTCTGCAAAGTTTTGCAAGAAGAGCGTTTACTTCGACTTGAAGGACATTGGTAACACTATTGGTGCATGGGATCTCTACTTCTCTGACTCTCCATCCCAATACAACGATCTACAGAGCAAGTTCTTCAAGACATTTGGCAGTGGCTTCACTAAGCGTGGGCTTTTGCTCAAATTCTTGGTTCTGGGAGGTGGTGGTGCCCACTCTTGCCTATCTCAGCTCCTCTAACTCTGGTGATATCTTGCCCGTGCATCCTCTCCACCAATAAGCACCCCCATCCCTATTCCTCATAATTTTTTACAAGTGTTCAAGCAAGCGCCCCACCCCCTACCTTTACATTGTATAGTTTGGGACCCTATATAGCCACCCCCGGCTAGCAGGTGTGATGATCTTCACCCATTGCCTTTTTGGTTTTTTGTTTTCTATGTATGCCTAGGTTATCCCACCAAATGCTTTGCCCGGGAGGTCGTGCCAAAGAGTTGTGTTGCCCGGGAGGTCGTGCCAAAGAGTTGTGCTCTTTTTACAGTTGGGTTATCTTGGCGGGGATGCTTTACTTGGGAGGTAGCACCAAAGGAATTGTCTCAGGAACGAGTTCATGTCTCGGAGTTGTTTTATTAGATGCTTTACCTAGGGGACAAGCTTGCAAGAGGAGTAGGTATATCTTCTTCTCTCAACATTCACTGAGATGGTGAATGGAGTAGGTATATCTTCTTCTCTCAACATTCACTGAGATGGTGAATGGAGTAGTGGCGGGCGACCTATAGATGGCTAGCCAAGTCCTCTACCATCTCTCCAAGCTCTCCGACCTCATCGGTCCCACTAAAAGTCACTCAATGAGACCAATCTTTTGGTACCTTGATTAGCTTTTAGCCATTACTTGAACTTCCAATCGTATCTACCTTGAAATCTATAGAAACAGATTAAAAAAACCATGTGAGAAATAACATCCTCCAAGTATAATGTGGGCAATAACATCTTCCAAGTACAATCTTTTGATACCTTAATCAACACTTGCTTTCAATCATTACTAGAACTACAAATCATACTTGTAGGGGGGGGGGGGGGGGAGGGGGGGAAAAACCATGTGAGCAATAAAGTCCTCCAAGATTATTGAAAATCTTCCATGGTTATCACAAATCATCAATGCTAACTCCAACTTCAAGAACCATGTGAGCAATAAACTTCTCCAAGATTATTGAAAATCATCCATGGTATCACAAATCATCAATGCTAACTCCAACTTCAAGCTATCTAAATTTATCCAAACAATGACTAGGCTAAAATAGGATAAACCCATAGTGAACAGTTTAAAAAGCTAACCGCCGATATATGCAAAATTACATCTATATGAGCAACTCGAGGTCATCTTCTTTAAGGAGTTCCTAGTGCATAAACACTTACCAACAAGGTATCATCACCTCCAATCCAAGCATGCATCCCCATCTTACAGTTAAAGAAAACATGAACCAAGGCCCAACAAATGTATTAGGATCCTTAGTACTCTCCTTGATCTAAATGCATCTACTAGTGGAAATTATAATCACCCTTATGACGAGAGGCTATACAAGTCCACTGAACAAAAAATTAAGGAAAAGGTGAAGTCTCATGCCACCCTTTTACTATTGCAATGCAATTGGAGACAATTGTTGCTCAAGATGTCATTTTGGACATGCTTACGGGGGATAAGAAATCAAGTAGTTCAAAGATTGGTGAAGATGTATTTGTAGTGTTGAGTATGTCACTCCGCTTTCAAATAAAAGAAGGATTGAAAGATGTTTGGAGTATGCCAAAAGAGCCAAAGGCATTACATTAAATTGTCTTGAAGCATGTGTGAAAGGTTTCAAAAACAAAGAGCAAAGGCCTCGCTTATATGCCATGCAAGCACTTGTATGTGTACTTGTAGGTTTCAAGCTTGGATTCATTAGCTCATGAGTTTATGTATCAAACAGTACTCACTAAGGAGTTATTTCAAGCAACACTCACCAAGGTGGATTTATTTCAAGCCCTTGAGTTGTAGAAGATGCAATGTGCCTACATGAGGGGCAGAATGTCACTATTCGAAATATAGCCCCTTGACATATGGTGAAACTTTTTGTCTAAAATGTAACACCTTGAAATATAGTGTTATGCTTACCTGTGCATGTTTAGAAAGTGTCCCTTATTCCTTCTTTTGGTAGATTGTTTGGCAAGTTTTGCTTAGCGTTACCTTTTGCTCGAAAAAATTGGCTTGGAGAATGGTTTTTCCCCAACAAAGTTGGGCTGGCAAAAAGGAACAATAGAGTATTGACGAGATGCCACCTATAGTAAGAGGAATCCAAACCACCGTACATATGGGCATAGAGTACCCCATACAAGAGAAGAGCTAAGGAGCCAGAACATCAAATTTATTATGATGAAGCCATGTCTCATAAGTTACCACATGCATTTGTTGCCAAGATGGTTGTATCTACCATGAACAGGGCAAGATTGAACTTTCAAAATGCTAGAGGAGTACTAGAGGTCAAAGGAGAAGGCAAGACTTGAACATGCTCAAATCAACATGCATCGAAGAGAGTACAGGCCCAAGGATTGAGTTTGCATCTTGACACAACAACAATGCACTTTTTGACCCAACGAGAAGGGATGGGACCACACATTACTGTCTTTCAAAGGTCTTCAAAATCAAGAGAGTGGTTCATTGCTACTGACACAATGCCAAGTACTGGCTGGTGAACAACCCTATAGCTCTCACCGCCAACGAACTTTCAATTTAGCATAATGTGGAAACACACAACGATCAAGGAGCACATTGTTTTTTAATCTTAATTTCAGTCTATTATGCTCATTGTGTTTTAAATGTGTATTTGAGTGCATCTATTCATATCATGATGCGCCAATGTGACCACTTTGACATCATTGAGTAGATGTTTGCGTCCCAATTTCCCATCTAATCCTCCTTTTTAAGGCCCCAGTCTCCCTGGATGAACCGAGATGCTACACCCATTAAGATGTTTGAATCCCAACGTACCAAGTAATTCTCCTTTTCAAGGCAGTTTGACAATGGCAATTGAAAAGAACTTCAAGACTCGGGAATTGTCCATAAACCACATCCAACTAAAACCTAGTGTTACGTTTACACAGCGCTGCTCAACCTATCCTACTCACATTTCAACAGTTCATATTATATATATATATATATATAAAAACCCAACTTCTTAATCAAACTGTCACACTTGTAAGCTCCCATGTCCATGCACCATCAAAGACAAACCAATCAAATCATAAGAAATTTTCCCTCTACCAAGCTTGCCATCTGTGCTCTATAAAAAACATTTGTAAAGTATCACCTATGTCATATTGCACTAGCTAGTGCAATAAAACCAAAAATTATTGGACAGTGTTGCTATTTATAGTTTGCAGACACAGTTGGGATAACCCACTCTGGTATTGAAAATGCACATGAATTTTGGCCATGTTATGCCCTCATTGTGTTAACTTGGAAGCACTAGCATTTGAACAAAGCTTGAGTGGTTGCTGTATAAACAAAGCCTTCAAACAATGGACCTCACTAGTTCTCCTCCAAGCAAGCACCCAACTGCGAAAGCTTCTGTCGTCGGATGTAGTTGTTGTTCACCATGTCTTTGAGTTGATCTACCTCTGTTTTGAGAGCTGCATTCCTTGCATGGCAACGCTCTGCATAGCCCGCCACTCCTTCCAACACAGCATAAAGCTTAGATGTTTCTTGTTGAAGTTCGTGTTCACATGAAGCTTCCAACTGCTCATGCTCCCTCTTGGCCCTCTGCACACATGCCGATTTCACATTATCACAGTACCAGGTTTGCAAAAAGGTGAGAAAAAGTAAAAACAGTTCAAGCTATTTGAATGGACTCAATGCAGACAAATGTACAATGGTAACCTCATAAGAAGGCACTTACACGGCTTCCAGGCATCAAGATTCCACATCCATTAGGCATATCATAAGAATCCACTCACATACATATCATAAGAATCCACTCACATACAACATAAGGATCCACTCACATACATGCAATAAGAACATGACAGCATCAAAGATTCAACATCATCATGCATAGCATAAACTTCATGCCCTGATATCCCTACTCACATCATCAGCACCCAAGAGAAAGGTGCAGATTTATGTATCAAGATGTGTCAGATATTTGTTATCATAAAAAAAGTAGATACGAATTTTCTATAAAAAAAAAGTAGTTGATATCACCTCGTATCTTTCTGCACCTTCGAGCTCGAGTGCTTTGAGCTTCTCCTGGTCTTCCTCTACTTGTGTCCGAACCTTGTATGTAGCAGATTGAATGGACTCTAATTTTTCCTGTCCCTTCTTGCAAACGGCTTCAAGCTGGTTTCCCCAACATTGCTTGATTAGCATCATTAAAGCTAGAGAAATGCCTTAATTGAAAGACAAATGAAAACACAACTTTCAATATAAGCAAAGTGGAAAGCCACTAAGAATTCACAAGAGTTCCAAAACAAACCTCCTTCATTTTTGCTTCCAACTGTGCATTACTGGCTTGCTTTTCTTGTAATGTGTCTTCCTTCGAGTTTATCTCTTTCAAAAGATCAATGGATTCTTTCCACTTGTCCCTTGTGCTTTTCTCGGTGTCCTCTAGCAGGGCAGCCAACTGTGGCCTTACAAACTGCTTGATGTCGACCCCTATGAGATCCTGTGCAGTTTCTCCTCTAGGATTCAAATGGATCTCAAAAGGATTTCCTGCAGTGTTACTGGTGTCTGAATTTGACACCTTCACCCTGAGACCAGAATCCCGGATTCATCATTGTGATGCCAAAGACACAAATTTTGTGACAAAACCATGTAACTCTTAACATAATCTGATACATCATCAACCAACCATTAAACAATCACTTTATGATGTTCTACTATTTAAGAGCAGCTGAATAGTTACCTCCTCATTGTGTGGTTACACTCAAGAGCAACACTCTCAAGCTTCTTGAGTTTTTTGGATGCCAGCACCTCCAAGTCCCATGTTTCTTTCTCCTTCTCTTTCCTTGATGTTGAAGCAGACTGCAAATCTTCCTCAACACTCCGCAATTCTCTTGTCATCTTATCAAAGTCTTCCACATTGACTGTCTGCACAGCAACGCGCTGTGCCAAAGCCTGGTTCTCTGTGGCAATCATAGCCAATTCAGCTTTCTTCGATTCAAGTTGCTGCTTATGCTGCTCCACCTTCTTCTCCAGGTTTGCTTTATGTGAACTCAGGTTCTGGATGAGGGCATTAAACTTGCCCACATCAGACAGTAACATTGATTTCTTGGTTTCAAGAGCAGCAAGAGGGCTAGGCGCTGACTTGAGGGCCTGAAGTTTGGCATCAAGCTCTGTGATTTGCTGCGCTATTTGCTCGGCATCCTTTCGAGCTTCCTCTGTTAATTCAGAAATGTGGCTCTGCATTTGCTCATCAAGCACATTGCAGGAGTCGTCATCCCCTTGCAAGAAACACCCATAGCTTTGAGCGACATACTCAAAGATGAAGTCAGATGCCCCCCCGCTTTCTGCTTTCACGTTTGCCTCTTTCTCATTGCAGTTGAGGAGGTCAACAAGCCATGTGAGAGCTGCAAGCAGGTTAGGCCATGAATGGGGTGAGCCTGCAGCATATAGTGCACTTTTGCTTATCTGGAAGGGATAGGCAAGCATTCTGAAGAAGAGAGGAACATCATCTTCAAGCTTGATTAGGTGGTATGTGGGGTCGACCTGGCAAAACAGGAACTCGATCATGTTCTGGATATCTTTACCAGAAGGCAGCAGTTTTGGGGAGATGGAGAAGCTGTAACCATGAGTGGTGAGATATTCCACAAGGCGGCGCATGCTCACGGTCTGGAAACCCTTGTCATTGATGGGCCTAGGGTCTGCTCGAGGTTGAGGTCCTTTGCCATACGCTACAGAAGAGCGGCGAGAGAGGCTAGGTCTCCCTGCGGTGGCAAGTGAGAGCTTTGAAGGAGGTGCATTGCGAGGCCTGGCGGATACCCCTCGGCCCGCCATCCTTACTGCTGCTTGAGTTAGCTTTGAAAAAAAAATGACCTTTACCTGTATGCTGGGACCCTTAAGCTCTTTAGCCTGTATCCTTTACTTGTATGTGAGAAACCCTAATCGTTTGCATACAGAAAACTACTGTATGATGCCAAAGACCACGGATCCACAAAACCATAATTTTCCGTGTAGAGAAGCATACCAGAAACCCTGGCACGATGAAACCCTAAATTTCTGTGCATAGCAAAATCCCGGATGCCAGCAACTATAGCGTCACGAAACCCTAAGTTCATGAGCACAGGAAATTCGTGTATGCCAGAAACCCTCGAGCCATTCTGTTCACAGAAGCCCTATCACCACAAAAATCATATCATCGTAAATGTCAATTGTGCAAAAAGAGTGATATGGAGTGTATATGCCATGAAGCCCTAGAAACAGCAAACCCAAAGGGCCGTAGAACCAGAAAGACTCTGCAGTAAACCCTAGAACCATCGAATATTAAGTTCAAATGAGAGCAAGGAATATGTACCTCTGCGCTAGCAGCAGGAAAGCGTGGCCTAAAAACAAAAGACTTCTACTGCCTGCTGCTAGCCTGTTGCTGCTGATGAAAAGAGAGGTGTGGAATTGGGCGGGAATTTCTATTCAAATTAGAAATAGCGTAAAGGTGTTTGGCTAAACACCTTTACGCTAAACACTTCAAATTAGAAATAGCTATCCCCATAAAATATAACTATAGTCTTTAGCTAAAGGTTGCAGTGGTTGTACAAACATGACAACAATTACGATGAAGCCTTTTGGTAACCAAAAAGAACCTTGAAAACTTGATTAGACAACCCCATTCAAAGACACCAATCGCAAACTCTCGATGCCTTGCACACGAGGTGAAGAGAAGAGAAACGCAAGGGTTCAATGTCTAGGTTGTGGTGGATAGCCCAGCAAGCAACTGCCAAGCCAACCCCTTCTTGTGAGGAAGCTAAGGGCTTCAATCTTGCCACTAACAGTGTCACTCCACTAGTGATTCTTTGATTTGGTGAGGAGTGAAGGGGGAAGGAGCTATGGAGAGCGTGCAAGAGGGTGAGAGGAGGGAGAGCGTGCAAGAGGGTGAGAGGAGGGAGAGAGGGAGTGATGGAGAGGATGATGTAGATAGAGAGAAGCAAATAGCATCCACCTCTTGATATGTTCATCTTTGAAAGAGTATGAAACACCCCAAGTAAGAAGGCTTACCTCTTTGTCTGCCCAAGATCAATACTCACAATTGATAGCACATTTGAGCCACTAAAATCAACATTCGAAAGCAGCATGAGTGAACACATGTCCAAGAGAACATAGATGGGTTCGTCCGCTAGTACTTGCCATGACTACAAACAAGGTATATTGTGAGACCCCTACCCCTCAAACCACCTATTCTACTGGGGTAGAGTGTGTCACTCGGAGCCTCCCCTACATTGGCTCAACGAAGGCCTATGGCTCCTCCAAGCTCAACTAAAAAGTCCTCTTGCTTAGTAGTAGTGTAGGTGATTCCTTCATTCTAGCCTAACACTTCTATCCTTGTAATCATGAATCTAGGGACTACAATTCCTTAATTAAATCTTCTCAAAGACTTTTCCTTATAGGTTTTGTTTTCTAAGGTCAAATGGAGTTTCATCCTTAAACTTCGATTTTTCTCTATATGACATTTTCTTAACTGAGTAAGATTCATTTATTAAGAGTTCCTAAAGAGTTTTTTTTATTCTTGAACGAATGCATACACACATATCCAGATCCATAGGCTGAGCCTAGCCTCGTCAAATCCTGTGGGTCTATAGCCAACTGCCTGACCACTCAATAAGTAGATCTAGTATTCAAGTATACACCCACCCATGTGTGTGTGTGTGTGTGTGTGGTCTATACTTAATAACATATCCACAGCCAAACAAAAATTCGAGAACACAAACAGTCTTGACAAATGAAGTGTTCAACATGATTACTAAACAACAACATTGTTTACAATAATCATGTCATGAGTTAAAAGGAGACTATGACTCCATCATTGAAAACATTTGTCGAGAAGCTTAAACCACATGGTATTTGCGAGAGTAAATCATGTTACCTGCATCCATCTAGACAGACAAACAAATTGTTAGTCTGTGTGTGTATTACAGGTGTCTTAAGATCTACCACATGTTATAGATGTCACTCAAATAGCCTTGGATTTAAGCTATGATAAGGTCAGTTAATCTGTTTCTAGTTTTTGGTTAACCGTGAGGAGTCAATCCATATGTGTATGCTTCTATGTTTGAACAAGTTTTTCATAAATAGTACTAACCTAGGTAAAGTGGTCAAGTATTCTATCTTTTTAACAACCTTTCAAAAGGATGTGCATCCAATTAGATGGTTGATTGGTCCTCACCAATAGACATTGCAAGTACATGTAGTGGTAACCAAGAGCATGCTATCACCCTCTATTCTATTGTTAGTTACCGAGTGGGTGTTCATCATATTCGTCATTATGCAATCCAAAATATATATATTGTCAAGCGTAAAAAGGCCATGAAGTGAAGGTGTTTATTAGATCAAGTAGGTCATACTATATACCCTATGAGAGGCCAAATTAGAGAGATGCCCTAAACACCACGTTGTGTACTAGCTAGTATTATACTTCATGTAGGGGGTCATCAAATTGAATCTAAATTCAAAATCAAGTAATCTATCAGTCAAATGTGCTTGTAAATGGCTTCTCGGGATATTCTCGTGAGAGAACCCGTTATATTGTAAGCTAGTAAAAGGTGTGTGACAAAAATCTCAAAAGAGAGTATTATTAGTTATGCTAATTAAACAATCAGTATCAACAATGGAGATAGCGCCCTCATGGGTAGATTGTATTTAATATAGGTTTCAACTAATTAAGATTATGGAAACCAGTTTTAACCCATAAGATCATGCCCTTCTTAATATGATATATCAACCTGCAATCCTTGTTTTACAACCCAACATAATACTCAGTCACATAATATTATAGTATGCAGTCTGGGCTTCGTTGAGGATCCCTCTTAACACAAACTGATTATTAACATTGTAATCATGATAAAAAACCACATCCTACATAATATCATTGTGTAATAGTGTTCCCAGTTTTGGAACTGCAGCAAATACAAGTTAGAAAAGTCCATAATATGACATGTTTAACATGATAAGAGGGTCAGCCCCTTTCATGTCCCTAAGGATCATCAAAATCCGCATGTAGCATAGATACCAGAGAAGCATGAATAATAATTTTTTAATTCACAGTATGCATGCATCAAGATATAATTGCCATAAAAAACTAGAGCTTAAAATACCATAAACTTATCCCATAAAACAACCTGTGAGCTTCAGAGAAGTCATAAACCATAATTTGTTAACTCATTCATCACCATACTAATGCTCTAAATAACAAGATTCTAAACATCGAAAATCCATCCAATGGGATTCAGTGTCATTATCCCACAAAGCATACTCCTAGGGTTAACAGTAGTAATCTTCAAAGAAGCATAAACCATAATTTTTTTCGTCTACAGCATGAGGCGCATGCCCTAAAAAACAAAAACAAAAATTTTGAAAATCCATTTAATGGGATTCAACTAGTCATTATCCCATAAAATATCCATTAGTATCCCATACGTATAGTCAAGATGTAGATACCTAAGAGGAAGAGCTCCCAATTGACGCAAGTACTAGACATGGCAGAAGAACACCTAACACATGCTAAGTGAGCTTGTAAAACTCATCGTCTTTTGTCCATTTTATAGTCAGCGCAAAGTCAAGGTTGTCAGCTATCACCATCAACACCTTCATCGGTGCAATCTCTTATGTAGAACCATTTATCTCGCATGCAGCCATAGGTGCCACAGAGACATGCTTGAAGTAATTCCCTTGGTAGGTAAAAAGGCAAAACATAGTAAGGCCTAGTGTAAGGCACTAACCTTGGTTTCCAAAAATATCCATATAGCGAGTCAGTTCTTAAAGAAGAGCATGTGTGTATGTGTGTGTGAGGCCTAGTGTAAAGCATTGAAAATATTTTTCAAACATATATGGGTCGGTAATCATATATGAGCATGTGTATGTGTGTGTAAGCAATTCATCAATTGGAAAAGAAGATATATACATCTTCGTGGTGGCCAGTTACTTTAGGCCTCTCGATGATGGCATGATGTGAGGTGCATGCTTGTTCATGTGAAAACAAGCAATTATGGGCTGGTTAGAGCCCAAGTGGAGCTGATTATACTCCTTGATTTGCTCATGAAAGATGAGCTGGTCGTGGATGCTATTGGAGCATTCATTTTTTTGGCTTATGCACCTATGGTTTTGTTTGAGAGAACACGTGGAGAAACACTCTTGGAATTTGTTGCATATATCAAGAGGAGGAACATGAAAGTTGGAGAGTGCTTCAATGGGAAGCACTATGCTGCTGCAAAATGTTGGTTGCTATTTTTTGATGCTCATCAAGGGGTGAGCATATGGTGAATGCTTCATGGAAGGAAGCATAAAGGAGTGCACAAAATGGGTGCACATTGATAGCTTGAAAGCAAGCTTTGTGAAAGGGGAAGGTTCCTCTCGTCTATTGACACTGTTTTTGGAAGATATTCATGGGTGTGTGGCCTTGGAATAGGCTAAATTTGATGGCTCAACATGGAAAGAGGCAATATGAAAATTGCAACAAGAAGAAAATGCTTCAAAGAGAAGCAGGTGAATGCAAAGGAAGCAATGGCGTCATCAACCCTGCAAATAGTTGCAACGGCAAAAAAATTAGAAGCTTGCACAAGAGCAAGCTTAGGTGGCAGAGAGGCAGCATTACTGAGGTTGCAGAGAAGAAAGCAGAGCAGTCTTGAGGCAGTGCTCTCCTCTAGTGCGCAGGTAATGATGCATGAAGAAACATAGGCTTGCAGAAGCTATTTGAATTAGTCATTAGCACAACAGGGCATTGTGAGTGTGAGAGACGGTGTGGAGCACACGAAGAAACAGAACAAAACGTGTGGAGGGAAGGAGCAAAACGATGGAGCTCAAATAATGAAGATAAGTTTGTTACAAAACTTAGGGCATATAATAGCCCTAACTGGTGCCCGTTTCACATAACGGTAAGTTGGGCGCCTTATTGGGCGCGGGGAAAAAACCTCACTTAAAGTGAGTAAAAAGTGCCCGGCCGGTCCTAATACATTGGCCACTGCCCATAATAATGTCAGGACATTATTTCTAACACCCCCCTGCAGTGCCAATGTGGGTACAAGGCATGATGTCAATCACCAAAAGGAAGTAAGCCTAAAGCTTTGCGGAAAGCTTCAAACTTTTCTCGAGGTAAAGCTTTGGTGAAAATGTCTGCGACATTGTCATGTGTTGGACAATAGATCATGCTGATCTCCCCTGCATGAAGTCTTTCTCTGACATAATGATAATGTATCTCTATGTGTTTCGTTCGTGCATGAAACACAGGATTCCGTGCTACTGCAATAGCACTCTGACTGTCAGTGAGAATCGGAGTAGGCTCCTCCAATAAAGGATGAAGATCTGCCAAGAGTCTGCGTAGCCAAACACATTCCACTGTCGTTGTGAAAGCTGCCCTGTACTCAGCCTCACAAGACGAGGTAGCTACTGTAGATTGTTTCTTGCTCAACCATGAAATGCATGAGTGTCCCAAAAAGAAACAATTACCACTGGTAGACTGCCTTGTGTCGAAGTCACCAGCCCAATCTGAATCACTGTATGCATGTAAATGCAAGTCACCCCCCCTGGGAAACATCAAGCCATAAGACTTGGTGCCTTGCAAGTAACGAAACACACGCTTTACAGCTTGCCAATGAAGCATCCGTGGGCTGTGCATATATCTGCTCACCTGGGATACTGCATACTGAATATCCGGTCTGGTGTTGCACAAGTAAATCAGGCACCCAACAGCCTGACAATAGAGAATAGCATCAAAAGATTCACTGCCATCATGTACTGTAAGTTTCAGCCCTGGTTCCATAGGAGTGGAAATAGGCTTACAATCCTGAAATTTGAATCTTTCCAACAGTCTCTGTACATACTTCGACTGTAACATAACGATACCCTTCTCACTTTGTATGAACTGTATGCCCAAGTAATAGTGCAACATACCCATATCTGACATCTCAAAAGCAGATTTGAGTTCGGATTTAAAATCTGAAATTTTATCCGCATCAGTACCTGTGAGCAACATATCATCTACATAAAGAATGATTATCAAAATATCCCCCCCATCTTTCTTGATGTAGAGGGTGCTTTCAGTTGGACTGTTGGTGAACCCCTGGCTAGTCAAAAATGCATCAATCTTTGCATACCAGGCACGCGGTGCTTGTTTTAAGCCATACAAAGCTTTCCTCAACTTGCACACCTTGTGCTCTTGACCAGACATAGCAAAACCAAGAGGTTGTATCACATAAACCTCTTCCTCAAGATCACCATTCAAAAAGGCTGTTTTTATATCCAACTGATGTACAAACCAGCCATAATGTGCAGCCATAGCAACAACAACACGGATGGTGGTCATCCGAGAAGTGGGGGCAAAAGTTTCTTCATAATCTATGCCCTTTTTCTGAGCATAGCCCTTAGCAACTAGCCTTGCTTTGTACCTGTCAATGGTACCATCTGGTTTGCGTTTAACCTTATAAACCCACTTTGTACCAATTGCCTTCTTGCCAGGAGGCAAATCCACCAAATCCCATGTATGATTCTTAACAATAGAATCCAATTCAGCTTGCATGGCCTGCATCCAATGCTGATTTTCACTTGCTTCTTCAAAACTCTCAGGTTCCTCTTCATCCATAATAGAACTCACCCAAGCTGACTCTGAAAAATGAGAGCTTTCAGCCTCACGTGTACTCCTACGTGTCCTACCTGGTAATGGAGCAGCAAGTCTACTCTCTTGAAGAGTCTGTATAGCCCAACGAGGAATGGTTCTAGCTTCTTGCAAAGCTGTCCTCTCTTGTACAACAATATCCTCTTCTGCTTGCTGTATGTTAGGCTCAGCCTGGGGCTGATTTAAAGCAAAGCTGTCCTCTCTTGTACAACAATATCCTCTTCTGCTTGCTGTATGTTAGGCTCAGCCTGGGGCTGATTTAAAGCATCAAACACACGAGGTGGTGGCTGCAAATTCTGAAATTCAGCCGGTATATCAGCTGTGGTTCCTATGCCAATGGGTATCAACCCTTCAAATACATCAAAAGACTCCTGAGGTTGCTGAAATTTAAATTCAGCAATGGGTTGTGCTGAATTCTCTGCAAAAACAACATCTCTGCTCACAAAAATCCTGCGTGTGACAGGATTATAGAGACGGTACCCTTTACTTTGACTGCTGTAGCCAACAAATATGCACTTTATGGCTTTATCATCAAGCTTCCCACGAAGCTCCTGTGGTACATGTGCATAAGCCAAGCAACCAAACACACGAAAATAATCAACACTAGGTTTCCGATCAAACCAAGCTTCATAGGGTGTAACAGATCTGAGTGCCTTTGTAGGGCACCTGTTCAACACATGAGTGGCACACATAAGAGCTTCCACCCAAAACTTATGTGGCAATCCCTTTGCTTTCAGCATACACCTGGCCATCTCCATGAGTGACCTATTCTTTCGTTCGGCCACACCATTCTGCTGAGGTGTATATGGTGTAGTACACTGGTGTACTATGCCCTTCTCTAAACAAAAAGCATCAAATACTTTAGATAAGTATTCCCCCCCTCTGTCAGTTCTGAGAGTCTGCACTTTTTGTCTTGTTGCATTTTCAACCATGTTGACATAATGTCGAAAATGCATAAAGACATCAGATTTGTTCTTCAAAGCATACACCCAGGCATATCTGGAAAAGTCATCAATAAAAGTAACAAAATACCAATGACCTCCCAAGGATTGTGTCCTCATTGGACCACATACATCACTATGAATGAGCTGCAATTTGCGGACAGCTCTAACAACTCTATCCTTTTTGAAAGCCTGACGATGCATCTTTCCCAAAATACATCCCTCACACACATGTCTGGGAGGAGTCTCTAAATTAGGTAGGGCATCTACCATTTTCAGCTTCTGAAGTGCCATGAGACTGCCATAATTTACATGCCCAAACCTGGCATGCCACAACTCTGCATCCTGCATAGCAGATGTAAAGGTAGAAACAACACATGCACTGTGCCTCTCATAAGGATCAAGACGGTACAAACCGCGACATAAGGTCCCTGTAGCAACCAAAGCAAAGTCACTTTCCCTGTCTCACGGACCATACATTTAGTATCCTCAAAGGAAACAACCAGCCCTCTCTTTGCAAAAGAAGACACTGAGAGAAGATTCTTCTTTATCCCAGGCACATACAATACATCCTGAAGGAGAAATTCGGAGCCATTAATGGCTGTAAGCATAACATCCCCTGTGCCCTGAACTGGATAAGAAGCATTATTTGCACACGTAACCTTTCTGCCACATGAAGAAGGTACCATCTTGCCAAACAAATCCTTTCTGGACGTGATGTGCCTTGAGGCACCACTGTCAAAGAACCATACATCACCACTTTCACTCACACTGAGTGAATGTACCTGATTTGAGGGATCATAGCTGCAAGTAAAGAAGCACCAATCCTCTTCCACAAGATTGACTGTGGCATCATCTTTCTTGTTATCCACATCTGAAGAGTCTTCAACTGAATTACCAGACTCTTTCTTCTTTTCCTTGGCTATCCTCTTAGGACATTCATGAATATAGTGACCTGTTTTCTTGCAGTAATGGCACTTACCCTTCTTTTTAGGTTTCTGTGCATCATCCTTCTCTTTACTAGATGGCTGTCCTGATTCTGACTTAGGCTTATATGCACCAGATTTTCCTTTGCCCTTGTTCTTGGCAAATAATGCTTGCTCACCACCTCTTTGCATGACATTTTTCCGAGTCTGCTCTTCCTGCAGCAAAAGTCCAACCAAATCCTGAAAGGATAGAGGGACTGGATTACCCCTCATGGACAAGTGAAGAGATGTATGAAAACCCAAATAAGAGCTCGGCAAAGAGTTAAGTGTAGTGGTGACCATCTCAGCATCAGAAATGATTTCATCAATATTCAAGAGCTGTTCTCTCAAATCCTGAATCTTCGTAAGATGATCCTGCATAGAATCACCCTCATCCATGCACAAGTGTGATAGTTCCCGCTTCAAAAAGGCAACTCTAGCCTCATTGCGAGCCTGATACATGTGCTCCAAAGTATCCCATGCAGCCTGAGATGTCCTGCATGAACGGATATGCGGAATAATGGACCTCTTAACTGAAAGTGCAATCAAAGAGAGTGCCTGAGCATCCCTGGAATCCCACCTAGTTTGTTCCTGTGTAGGTGCCTGAGGAGCTGGTGGTACAACCTGCTGCCTGCCATGTTGTGGAGGGGTAGCTGGGGCCACATGCATAGGCCTTGCCTCAGCTCCACTTACATAATTCCACAAATTCTTTGCAACTAGCAGATTCCTGATCATAAAGCTCCACAGGGAATAGTTGGTTCCATCCAACTTATCTTCCTGGGCTAAAAACCCAAACACATCAGCGGTGTTCTGTGCCATGAGAGCAAACTGTAACCTGCAAAAGAGACTAACTGCACAAGAGTCCACAAATATTGCTCGAGACTGTCTGTTTCACACAGATAGACAGCACAGCAACAAAAGCCCCAAATTTTTGGTGGCTCAAATTTCTCTGATTCCCACAAAAAACCTGTGGGAGCTGTCACAGATTGTGCAGGCAACACAAAAACAGCAAAAGCCCCAAATTTCTGACTTGATTTGCTGACAAAATTCACAGTTAAGCTCCAAAATTCAGCAGGTAGACTCACCCGAGTTGCTGCTGCAGATTGCTGAGGTAAGAACTGATGCAGAAGACGGTACAGAAGGCTGTACGGACAGAAAAACAGCAACCAGCAGGTGCTGTACAGAACTGTACGGACAGAAAACAGCAGATAGGGCTGTACGACTGCTGTACTATCAGAAAACAGCACCAAAACTGGTCGTACAGACCTGTACGGACTGAAAAACAGCAACCAGCAGCCACACGTGCTGCACAGATGCTGTACGGCCTGTAGAAAAACGACCAGCACTGCTTTTTGCACCAGAACAGTGCCCGAGACACACAGAAAGCAGTCGCCCAGGTCTGTAGAAGGAGGGCGACCTGTTTTTCAGCACTAGAAGCAGGCGACCAGCACAATAGACCTGTTTCTTCGCGACGAAAGTGCTTCACCAGCAGTAGGGAAGGCGGGAGCAGGAACAACAACCTGCTCTGATACCAATTGTGAGTGTGAGAGACGGTGTGGAGCACACGAAGAAACAGAACAAAACGTGTGGAGGGAAGGAGCAAAACGATGGAGCTCAAATAATGAAGATAAGTTTGTTACAAAACTTAGGGCATATAATAGCCCTAACTGGTGCCCGTTTCACATAACGGTAAGTTGGGCGCCTTATTGGGCGCGGGGAAAAAACCTCACTTAAAGTGAGTAAAAAGTGCCCGGCCGGTCCTAATACATTGGCCACTGCCCATAATAATGTCAGGACATTATTTCTAACAGGGCATACTCTCTGCAAGAAGCGTCGAGAAAAAGCGAGCGCAACAAAGAGCAACAAATCTCTACTGCAACAAATGGTAGGCAACAAGCGCACCTTGGTGAAAGACTTGAAGAAGCACATGCCATAATTGACAATGGGGCCTTGAGAAAATCAAAATGCAATGCAGAAGCGTGGTGGGCATTATGAAGGCTCAGCTCAGCAAGGATTCACTCGTATAGTAGAGGGGCAGAGAGAGGAGAGACATGGTAACGCAAGCTTTTGGCTATGGTGGAATGATTCGCTTAGACACCATTAAACCTCGCACTTAAATATTACATAAAGATTTTGTAGGTGAGAAGTAGATCGAAAAGAAGATGAAAAGTGACCTAGAGCTAATGATGCATGTCTCCAACAAGCCAAAAAGATGAGGTTTGATTCGCTTAGCACCATTAAACCTCGCACTTAAATATTATATAAAGATTTTGTAGGTGAGAAGTAGATCGAAAAGAAGATGAAAAGTGACCCCCCTAGAGCTAATGATGCATGTCTCCAACAAGCCAAAAAGACGAGGTTTTTAAAAAGCCATAATATATAAAATGTATGGTGTAAAGGGAAAAAAATTAGCCCTTTTTCACATGGGGCTTACAAGCAATAGATGCAATGATTATATGTGGCTAGCCTACATGATGCACGCTATGGAAGTATACATGCCAAGTGCTATTGGCATGAAGGTGTCCAAATAGAGGCATACATGGTGTTTTGGTGGTCATAAGAATCACAATGATTGTACATTTTTCTCTCTCCTTAGCCCTTAAAAATTGAGTGGATATCGGCTTCGAGAAATCCGTGGATTTCGACCACATTGGATGGGTGCCCTGCCCTTGCTTATACGCATAAAAAGGATTGTATTTTCTCTCACCCAGATTTATGAGGGTCCCCTGTCCAAGCCCATGGGTGCTCGAAATGGTTTGTAATGTGGTGTGCATTGAGTTGTGCATGCATAGGCGTTGCACTTCATCGGTTGGTTCCCACCCGAATATTTATGTTCAAATTGGACTCGGTGGTTCCGTTGTGAGAAAGTGGGCTCAAAATGGATGTCATGTCTAGGATGGTAGACACATGCACACACACTTGTTGAACACTCCAATTTTCATTAAGGGGGAGTGTTGAGACTGGCAATGGGGGTGAGAGATGAGTTGGTCAAATTGCAAGATTGTATGCACACACCCAAGTTTACATTGAGAAGCGGTGTTGAAACATGCAATGTAAAATGAATGGGTTATTTGGTTGAGTGTGGGAACGCACCCTAGAGGTGCAAGATATTGTGGTAAGATAAGAATGCCACATGTGATATTGTATGGTGTGATAAGAATGCCATATGTGATATTGTATGGTGTAAGTGTTGACCAAAAGAGTGGAAAAGAGTGTGCCACATGGATGCACACATGTAAAGTGAGATGAGGGCTATCTATATTAGAAGCCTCATCGTATGGTTCATTTGTGAGTGCAATAGAGATCTTGTGTTGAGTGTACAATCTCTCTCTCTAGTCATGGATTTTTTAGTGTGGTATAATCCACCTTAATCTTATGCTTAATCTTGTGTTTATCACCATGATCAATCCCATATTAGGATTGTTAACACACCCCATGCACATGCACACACACTTACATGCACGTGCACCAAGATGCAAAAAATGTGACTAATCACATCATCACATGGGTTTTGAGCGATAAGGCCCAATGCTATTTTGTTTTAAAGTGGCTCAATTTCCACCGGTTCATCTGCAATTAGGTGCCAAAGCCCCTTATGCATAAGATAAAAAGATGCAAGGAGGAAGAGAGCTTGAGCTCTTGCAAAGCACACGCACTCACACAAACCCTAGAAGAGAATACACAAGATGAGAGGCTGAAAATTTGTTCTTCTTCTTCTTTGCAACAAAAAGGTTATGCCAAAGAGATAAGGGAAATACAACATAAGTACTAAAGTACTATGTACATGTAGTCCATAATGTGAATACGGTAAGTGAGTGAGCTAAAATAAGTATGCCATAACTCAGTGGTGGACTAGTTAGCTGGTGTAGTCCAGTTGTAGAATCACTAGCAAAGATCTATCATGTCAGCATCATCCTACCACACATGCCAATGATGTAAGTGGCAGAAATGGTCACCCAAGCATATCATAAGTGTCAGGTCGTGTTGAGCTTGATATCTCAACACTCCCCCTCAAGTTCAACTCCATTTTTAGGACTCCAAGCATAGTTTGAAATATGGGAAGCTTCTTTGCTTTCCCAAATCACCAAGTAGCTTGTGCAACCAAGCTGCCTCACATACAATACCCTTATGTTATGCCTCTGTACTTGACAAGGCAACTATTGGCTGCTTCTTGCTGCTCCACATCATAGCACCACTTCCAAAGGAGAATATAAATCCACTGGTAGATCTCTTATCTGTGATACTACTAGCCCAATTTGCATGGGTGTATCCAAACACATGCAACTCCGTACTGTGACATGAAAAATTGATATCTTTCATTTTCATTTTTGTACATATTTTGATGGTTTCTCAATGGTAATAAGGTGGAAGCTTGTCCAAGAAGATTGCGGTGCCCACAATGGAATAACAGCGTGGTGATGCAGCGGCCTGGCGGCTACCCTAATAACCACATTCTATCTTCAAATATAATGGTTTTACTTGATTTAGGGTGCACACATTGTAAATGCCACAAGTATGCTTGATAAATACTTTGGTATGGTAGATAGGCTAGTGACGTGGAAAATAAAAGTGGGCCTTCATGCTCACATGGATTTTAATTATATTATTAATATAGTATTCACCACATAAGGCTACAAGTTGGGGAGTGTGGAAGGCATGTGGAGGAGTGTGTGTAGGTGCATAATTGGGAAAGATTCTTCTTGAATGCCTACATGGAAGAGGAGAATTCCGCCATGTGTAAGTGGGATCTCCACCTACATGCCACTTAGACTTGGCTATTATCTCATCACACTTTCAAAGTCAAAAAGTCTTCAATTTAATAATCAATAGACTTAGCCTAAGAGGACAATTGATGGTGACATCTACCCTTATGTCACTGAAGGGTTGAAGATTTTTATGTTGTAATTTGTAACAATGGAAGAGAGGGTGATTCTCCACCTATAAAAGGAGCCCTCCTCTCCCTTTCAAATCAATGAATGAAGCCTCCTCAATTGAGCATTTTGTGTCATTGCCATTCTCTTATCTTCAAACCCTTATTCAAACACTCTCTTTACATGTGAATGTCTCATTTAGCATTAGCTCCTTATGCTTAACCTAATTTTGGACCTCTTTGATGATTCATGATGATAAGTGGAATAAGGAGTTATTATCTTGGTGGGCCTGTGACTTCTCAAGGTAGCCCTTACCTTATTGCCTCTCTCCTTTGGAGGTACCAATGGTTTTAGCGGTAATGAGCATATGGAAAGACTTTGGGGACCATAGGTAAATCTTTACGATTTTCTGTTGAGCAATGTTAACCCTTACCCTCTAGCTTGAATCATGAAGGAGATGAAAGGCAAGAGGCTATGTGAAAATTGAGATTTCATGCAAAGAGAGGGAAGTGCAGTTTTTGTGGTTTAATACCCAAGTTTCAACCAGTAATTACTCATCACTCGGGTATTGGTTTCTAAAATTGATCAATGGATAGGAAGCTCTTTATATGCTCTTTCCACTCATTAACTAATTTCTTAATCCTTTACTTCATTGATGATCAGAATTTCTCCCAAAGTTGCTAACTTTTAGGCAAATTTTGGCAGTTTTATAGTCTTGTAGTAAAATGCTCATAACTTTTCGCTTGGTTGCCCGTTTTTGAAAGTTTTTATATAGGCGCGAAGCTCTCTTCAAGCTCTACGTACCTATGTAATCCTCTTTTATACAGTCTATATGGATTTAAAACTGCAATTCTCTGTGTATCTCTATTTTTATAGACTTTTGGCCATTATTTCTTCTTAATAATGATTAATTCCTACCATGTATCTTATTCTCTTGGAAGTGATTGCTACATTCTTTTACTTTAAGATGTTCCGTCCAAATCGCCCAATTCGAACGGATGAACCTTACCAACATTCCCCGTATGTTTTCGTTCACATAATCCCGAGTCGGAAGATTTTCTTCTAACAAAGAATTGCCTTCTTGTTTGGAGCTGCAAGACCAGCAGAAATTCTTGTTTCTCTTGAGCCTTTCATCTTTCCTTCCATGAATTATGATCTCACCTTTGATGTGTTTATCTTTATCTTAACCTAGGGAGAGAAAGGGAGGTGAGGAGGTTGTGAGGTTTCATACAAGTGTGTTTTGATTCTAAGAAGTGACCGAAGACCGAAGTCAAAACCCCAACTTTGTGTCACATCTTTTGGTGGAGATGACGAGCACGTTTTACTTAGAATTATTCTATTTTAACCTCAAGGTCTCGCATGATTAAAGAAAAGTGATTTTGAAATAAGCAAATTTTCCTTGTTGCTACTCTCATCTTTTGGTGCAAGATGTTCAACATTCCGGTGTTCCAAGGATCGGAAAGAGAAGACCCGGGGAGTTATCTCCGAGAGTTTAACCGAGCATGCCGCTTGACCGGTTGGTCTATGAAGGAGAGGGCAGAAATACTTCCAGATTTCTTGGAGGGTGTGGAGTTAGCTTGGCATGAGGCTTTGCCAGAGGAGTCCAAGAATGATTGGGAAAGGATGACCAAAGCAATGAAAGAGAGATTTGGGACAGTGGAGTCACCAATGCTTTACTATTGCAATTGGATTAGATTTTCCAAAAGGAAGGAGAGTCAGTTTCTGCCTTTTCAGTGAGGTATGAAGCCTTGTTCATCAAATATCAACAAGCTGCTTTACATGTTGTTGCTTCTTCTTTTTCACCTTCTATGGGAGATTCAAAGAGTTCTTTAGCAATGGAGCACCTTAAGATGAGCAAGTTTATTATGGCTTTGGATCCCCGCTTGCATCGAAAAGTTCTTAGCAAAGATCCCACTAATTTTAAAGAGGCTCTTCGTATTGCTTTGAAGAAGGAGGCCACTCTTCATATTGCTTTGAAGAAGGAGGCCACTCTTCATATTGAGTCCACATTCCAATCTTCTTTGAGTGTGCCGACCCCACCACGAGTAGAGATAGCCTCAACATCTCATGTGCAAGCTCCATCCTTGGATCATAACATTGCGCAACTTATGGCAGAATTTGCTAATTTGAAGGTACACTTAGTCAACTTAAGGCCACCTAGGGTTCCACGAGTTGAGGATAAACCTAGGGATAGAAGTAGTGTCACATGCTATGAATGTCAAGAGAAGGGGCACTATCGCACTGAGTGTCCAAAATTGAGGAAAAGAGAGGATAAAAGTTTAACACTTTTAGAGGAAACATGCTCAGAAGAAGAAGAGGAAACATTGATGCCATTAATGGCAAAAAGGGGTCATAAAACTAGGAGCCAAGAAGAAGAAGAACAAGAAGATAAATCTGAAGAAGAGGAGAAAAATAAGAAGAAGAAGAAGTCATCTAGGAGAAAAATTGGACAATCTGACTTTCCTCTTGGACAAGGATCTCTTAGTTATGACATCTTAACAGATCTTAGGGAGAAAATGGCACAAATCACATTTGGGCTTTTGGCACTCTCTCCAAAGCTCAGAAAGGAATGGGGTAAGCTGGCTAGCATAGGGGAATCTAAGAAAAAGAAGAAGAGGGATAATGGGACTCCTATGGCTCAAAAGGTGGATATTGATGTAGGAGATGATGTGCCTATGATTGATATCATCATTGTGACGGGCAAACAATTTCTAATGCATACATTGATGGAGGTGTGTCAATCAATGTCATGAGTGAAAAAACAATGAAAGATGCCGATTTAAAATTGTCTTCTACTAACTCTCCCTATCGCATCAAACTTGCTGATAATACTAGGGTGAAAACCTTAGGAATTGTCAAGAATTTGGGAGTGGATGTATGTGGTATTTCTGTGCCTACAACTTTCCAGGTCATTCCTACCAAGCCTGATGCTAGGGCTTACCCATTGATATTGGGTAGGCCATGGCTTCGCCAAGTAAAGGCAATTCAAAAGTGGGAGACAGGTGATCTTATTTAATTCCTATGAGGAATAAATTAATCAATTTATCTAAATTTTGACTTTGATAGATTTTTTGAATTTTCTCATTACCATCCGAGTGAATATGAAACGATAGAATTTTCTCTCACAGTGTATTTACTTATTCATTTATCGATTATTCATGGAAAGCAAACATAGAATCAAAGAGAACTTGAGTTTTGATATAAAAATTCTTTATGCCTCTTTTTATGCATAAAATCCTACTTCAATGGAAATAACACTTTTATATAAAAGAAAATCCTTTTATGCATCTAATTACGCATAGAAATTTAATCTAATGAAAATCACACTTTTATAATAAAAAAATTTCTTTTATGCATCACTTTATGCATAAAAATCAATATTGGTGAAAGTAACACTTTTATAATAAAAAAAATCTTTTATGCATCACTTTATGCATAAATATCAATATTGATGAAAGTAACACTTTTATAATAAAAATAAATTCTTTTATGCATCACTTTATACATAAAAATCAATATTGATGAAAGTAACACTTTTATAATAAAAAAATTTCTTTTATGCATCACTTTATGCATAAAAATCAATATTGGTGAAAGTAACACTTTTATAATAAAAAAAATTATATTATGCATCACTTTATGCATAAATATCAATATTGATGAAAGTAACACTTTTATAATAAAAATAAATTCTTTTATGCATCACTTTATGCATAAAAATCAATATTAATGAAAGTAACACTTTTGAGGAGACAGAAGAAGCTCGTAGGCTAAGTCACCTACTTTCTTTGTAATCAGATATGGCCCACAATACCTGGGGGATAACTTCTTGTACTTCCCAAGAGATAGAGAACTTTTTGGGTGTACTCGAATGAAGACCATATCTGCTTCTTCGAATTCTCTGTCTGACCTCTTCTTATCCGCATACTGCTTCTGTCTATCCCGGGCAGCTCTTAAATCTTTGTGAATTGACTGCATCTGCTGCTCCATGTCGTCAAGCATCTGTCTGGACATCTCGACCCTAATCAATGGGTCGGACCAAGTTAATGGAGTTAAGCAATCTTGTCCATACAGAACTTTGAAAGGGCTCATCCCGATACTTCGGTGATAAGAAGCATTGTAGGTGAACTCGACTAGGTGCAGATAGCTTAGCCACTTCTTGGGTTCCTTGCCACAGCATGATCGATACTTGGTTCACCCTCTCAGTTTGACCATCGGTCTCAGGGTGGTAAGCTGTGCTAAGATCCAATAAAGTTTCTACTGCTTCAAAAAATGTAGTCCAGAATCTTGACATGAACTTGGGATCTCGATCACTTACTATTCTCCTAGGTAGGCCATGCAATCTGAAGATTTCTTTGAGGAACACTCTGGCCACATCCACTATACGGTGTAGGTTTCTTTTACTGGAATCAGATGGGCAACTTTGGTTAGTCTATCAACTACCATGAAGATGGAGTTGTAACCTGATTGCACTGAAGGTAATCCAGTAATAAAATCCATACTAATACATCCCCACCTCATCTGGGGGATGTCTAATGGATGTAACTTCCCAGGTATTTTTACTCTCTCGGCTTTGACTTTCTGACATGTTAGACATTGACGTACATGATTAAGCACATCCTTTTTTAGACCAAAAAAAACTTTTCTTTACAGACATGTAGGTTTTGATGAAACCAGGATATCCTACAATAAGGCTCATAAGCTTCATTCAGAATTGGACCCTTAGTCCCCTCATCATTGGGAATGCATAGCCTATGATCATAATACATAATTCCATCATCTAGGCTGTACCCTTGAACTCGGTTCAACTCCTGTGGAGTTTTGCTTTCCTGCATAAGTAGGGTAGCAATAGGGCCAAAGAATCTATCCTGCATGATCTTCTCACTTGCCTCATTAATCAATGGATTTGACACCACTGTAATTGCAAGCAAGGAGGCTTTTCTGCTGAGGGCATCTGCTACCACTGTAATTGCAAGGAGGCTTTTCTGCTGAGGGCATCTGCTACCACATTTTCTTTGCCTAGGCAGTACTTGATTTCAAAATCAAATTCCTACAGGGTCTGCATCCACCTTCTTTTTGGCGCATGTTGAGATCCTTCTGAGTGAAGATCCACTTCAAGCTCTGATGATCTGTCATCATCAAAGTGAATCTTTGACCCAGTAGGTAATGTCTCCACAACTTCAGGGCATAGACTACTGAAAGTAGTTCCAGGTCGTGGGGACATCATAATTCCTCTCATGCATTCTGAGTTTTCGGGATTCATAGGCCACTGCATGCATGACCTTCCTGCATGAGTGCACCTCCCAGGGCAAAACCATTGGCATCAGTTTTACTACCTCAAAGGGTAGAGAGAAATCTGGCAACTTCAGAATGGGATTGGTTACCAAGACATTATCAAAAGCACTCTGGCACCTGGCAGACCATTGAAATGGGGTATTCTTCTTGAGAAGATTAGTCAGGGAAGCTATGAGAGCATACTTTGGTATAAAAATTCTATACCAACCAGTCAATCCCAAGAATCCCCTGACTTCTTTCATTGTCTTTGGTTCAAGCCAATCTATGACTGCTTGGACTTTTGCGAAATCTGGAAAAATTCTATCTTTGGATACCAGAAAGCCATGTATTCAGAGAAAGTGCATTTGCTCTTTTTTTGCAAAGAGTTGGTGCTTCCTTAGAATCTCAAGAACTTTTCGGACATGAGCTTTGTCGGAAATTCCGGACCACGGAATCACCTGCCTCTATAACTCTCCATCCAACAGCCTTAGAAATACCACGAGCTTGGGGCAGCACCAGCACACTGGCTGGAACACTTCTCACACAATTCACCACACCACCCACACCAGAAAAACAGCACAAACAAGACTTTATTTCAGAACAAATCTTCATCTCTACAAAGTTGGATATCCATAATATCCTCAGAACCATCCTCCTCTAACACCCACTCATAATCTGCCCACTCCCTCTCATCTATGTAAATTACAACTGACCAATACCTTGTATCACTATCAGAGTATACAATCTCAAACATCAAAATACAGTTCATGGATATTTGGACCCAGCTCCAGAATAAGATACATGTCTGTAGTAGGCTACTCTCCAAGCTTCTAGCTATCACGAGTTGCACCCCAATAAAGCAAATATATATACAGCACTGTCAGCACTAGTTGGTTTTCCTGGAGTTAGTGCCACCCTTGCCTTCTTTCTAGAGTTAGTGCTCTTTTCTTGTTTCGATGCAGTCGACACTGCCACCACCCTCACCTTGTTACAGTGGATGCCACCACCTTATCTACTGCGGCGGTTGACGTTCACTTTTTCCCTCTACAGTCGACGCCTTGTTCTTTTTGGTTCTCTGCAGTCCCTCGTCTTCTTACTTTTGATGCCACCTCTTCTAGAAAGAGACCGCCACCTCTGTTTTAGCTGCACCTCGGTATGGTAACTATCTGCTGTGCTAACAGCAGATAGTAGCTGCACCAAACACACCCTCTTTGTCTTCGCAGCTTCGCAACCTTCCTTAATTCCAAAATCCACATGCCCCACTTCGCTCCTCTACTGTCGGCGCCAACCTCTTTTCCTTCCGCTTCAGTTGATACCACCACCAGCCTCGCCTTGTTGTAGTGGACGCTTTCCTCTTCTCTACTGTCGACTGCAGTTGGCGTCTTTCTCCTCCACGGCTTCACTGCTGACGTGCTCTCCTCTTCTCTAGTGGTGCAGTCGACGTTCTCTCCTTCACTGCTTCACTGCAGCTTCTCTCTCTTTTTCTTGCTCCATGCTCAATTTCTCCTTCACTGCCAGCCGTCGCGCCTAACGGCAACACCTCCTAACCTTCCCGGCACCAGAGGCAGTTCCCCTCGTTTGTTGTCGACGTACTCTCCACCCTTTTCTTCACTGCCTCTCTGCAATCGCTGCTGCCACCACTTAATGACGGCTCTTCTCTTCTGCTACATTGCAGTTGGTGCCACCACCTTCTCTACTCAGCTGCCCTCGACACCCACCTTCTCTTCTGCAGCTACTGCTGCATACATGGTGACACACCCAACCACTACTGCAACCAGAGGCGGCCTCGCACATTGGACCTTTCTCTTTTTCTCCCTCTGCAGTCTCCCTCGTCTTCTTACTTTTTGTTGGCGATTCCTTCCCCCCTCATACAGCAAGTTTTGCCTGCTATTGACGTGTGGCATCCTCCCATTCCCTTGGCGCATGCCGTGAGGGGCAACTTGCCAAGGTGTTATTGGTAGCTGCCACCTTTCTTATTTTCTAGAACCTTCAAGCCTTATATTTTCATATTAAACGTATTTCGCTTAAGGCTGTTCACACTGCCTTAAGTTACATCCCATAAATACCATTCATGCTATTTATCCTTTGTCCAGGTGGCATTAGCCCTCATTCCCACCATAGAGCACCACCTATCATAAGGCCATTTCCCACTGGTAGCCATACACACTGCTGCAATGAAAAAAAGCTTTAAACCTCGAGCACCTGCTCCCAAAAAAATAAAATAAAAAATGCATGTACTAACCTACTACAAACCAAGGCATTTAGGGCAAAGCTTTTTTATATGCCATGCATCCCATATGTACACAAGCCCAAAACACCTTTACAAAATTTTGCTTAACAAGCTCCATGGTCAGCTGCATTCTTTGAGTAAATCAGAATATCATCAAACAAGAACAAAATCATCCAAGTATTGCTTGCATTAGGCGATTGAATGTAGCTAGGACATTTGTCAATCCAAACGGCATGACAGTGAATTAATAATGCCCATAGCAAGTATTGATGGCTATCTTCGGGATATCTTGATCATTAATCCTGATCTGGTAATACCACCCTGATTTGAGATCTATCTCTGTGAAGATCTGGGCTCCATTTAGCCTGTCCAGAAGCTCATCAATTCTGGGGATAGGATATTTATTCTTAACTGTCAGCTAGTTGAGACCTCTGTAAGCCACACAGAGTCTTAACGTTCTATCGTTCTTTTTCTGAAAGAGAACTGGCGCTCCCCAAGGTGAAACATTGGGTCTTACAAACCCTTGTTTTAACAACTGTCTAAGCTACTCCTTGAGTTCGATGGCTTCAGGAACTCGCATTTTGTACGTGCGCTGGGCTACTGGCTCAGCTCCGGGGGTCAATTCTATCACATGATCTACTTCCCGAATTGGAGGCATCTATGTTAGCTCTGCTGGGAATAAATCATCATATTCACTTAACATTGAGGTTCTTTAGCTTTTAACTTTGTGTCTACCGGATTCATTTTGACAACGTAAATGAGCTGCTTCTTTCTAAGTTCTTTTAGTAACTTAGAAGCTTTTACTAATTGCAGACATGGGGATCCTGAAATTTCGGTTCCTTGAGCTTTGTTTCCGGTGAAGGTCACGGAAGGAAATGGTTCCATTATGACAGTGAATGTCAGCTTGATTTCTGTGGAGCCAATCCATTCCAAGGATCCCGTCGAAAACTCCCAAAGGTAGGACTCTGAAGTGACAGTCAGTTACATTCCCATCTAGATTGAACTGAATACGATCTGTCTCATGGTGAGTGAAAAGAATCTTTCCACTGGCCAATTCAACTTGCATAGGTTTCCCTGATTTCTGATCTAAGACTAGCTTATGCAAGCATCCAGGGGAAATAAATAAATGAGTACTGCCTGAATCAATCAAAAGCTTAAAAGGCTTACCCTGATACTCAGCTGGAGTATGGATGACGGAGAATTGACGATTTGGCCCTTGGTTTTCAATTGCTACATAAATCTGTCCTCTTTCCTCTTCCATTACTTCTGCTATTGTGACTGCTCTGGCTGCTGCATATTGGGGCGAAACTCTTTCTCTTTGGTTACCCCAGTTCTGGGAAGGAGTTTTGAGACTACTCTGAATAGAGGCAGATGGCTGAGCTAGAGTTCTCCTGGGATTGCCTTGATTTTGGCGAGACGGACCCTAAATTTGACTGATACGAAGGGGTTGGTCTTTGCACTCTCGGTCCTTGACTTCCATGTCCCCTTGATATGGAAGGAGTTGGGCAGTCTTTCGGATGGTGACCAAAACCCTGACATCTAAAACACCGGTTCTCACTTCTGAGCTCATCCCTCTGAATCTTGAAATAGGTGGGGCTCCTGAGAAAGTGTTCTATGGGAAGGATCTTCCTTCACTTCTGAATCTCCCAGTATCCTGATTCTGATTTGGGCCTTGTTGCCTCTTTATGGGTGGAAAGTTTGAGGTACTTCTCGAGGTTTGGAATCTTTTAAAGTTAGAGGGTGCAGGCTTCGGCGGAATCTTAACAACAAAGGCTTTGGCAAAGTCCTTTGCCATTCTTACAGCTTCGGCCATTGAGACAGGTTTGACATTCTTCACTAAGGTGTCCAATGGCTCGTTCATTTCTCGAATGAATCTGGCTATCAGCTGCTCTTCATCCAATTGTGGGGAATATTTGAGGAGAAGGGCAAAGGCCTGGTGGCACTCTTCAATTGTCCAGCTATCCTGCTTTAGTTCTAAGAACTCATTCATTTTGGTTTCAAGGAAGCCCGGAGTTCCGAAAACCGAAATCGGAAAAATTTTCCATGCTCGAAAAACAGGGACGATTCCACCTTTTTGAATTTCTTAACGAATTTTCTAACGGGGTCAAGAGGCTAAACTAACCTTCATTTGAATAAACCAGATAGAAGGAAAACTATTACAAACTTAACTTGAAGAAATCAACGCTTTTTTCCTAGTTGAATCAGGCAGGCCGTTGATCTATTCATTTGAGAAGTCTTCAGGCTTTTATTTAACTACTCGAGTTCTAAGCGTATTCTTATTAAACAATATTATTATTAAAACTCTACTGATTCCAGCTAATGGTTTAGCCACTGCCCAACCACTCGAATTGGTAGAACCAAGCAAGTACTCACCCACCCATAATTGAATGCCTTTCTTAACTTTAGCTTTAGAAAACAAATACGCACACACTCCTCTTTAAACTTGAACTTATAAAATGATCCATTGAACAAATAGTTGTTGATTATAGATATCATAACTCAAAATTTTCATCCAGTTCCTTGTTTCTCAAAAACAGGTATCACTCTGGACTCTCCGTCAAGACCAGCTGGTCAGCACAACGAGATCCAGTAATAACAGATTACAATAACTTTTTTCATCATCATACATATATATATTCCACGACATACGCATGGGTGTCCTAAGCACCACGAGCCTGTGCATCGCCTGGTCAGAACCCTCCAAGATCCTCCTTAGGTATCCTGGCACTTCACTCAGGGAGACCGCTTCGTCGGCCCTCGCCCATCGGCCACTGAATGTGTTACACTTCTAAGTCATTGTGATTGTGGCATGCCATTGGCCAACCAAGTATTTTCAAAAATTTCCATTTGTGTATCCTGATCCTCCTTCTTCTTACAATGAAACTTCAGATACTTAAGAGACACATGTTGAGCCATGATGGAAAGCTGTGGAGGCAAAGTTGTGCCGACGAGACTAAGTGGAATTGAAAAGATTTCTGGACCTACTGGAGCTCAAGCGATAGTAGGACATGTCAAGGGCAGTTTTACACCTACTCCAGTAAGTAGTAATTTGGTTGATGAGATTAATAAATTCTGAGCCACATGATACTAAGTGGTCCATTGTGGAAATACTCTCACTTTGCTCTCTTCATTGGTATTTGTTTATGTGATGCATTTGTGGCAACCTTGAGTATACTCCATTGCTCATTGGTTACACATGATTAACATCTAAGTGGTGGCATGTGTTGCTTTAATGGTGTGAGATTGTTTATGTGATGATCTTGTACATTACTTGATTCATTCAATAGATAAGCTCACACCATGTCTTTTAACATGGTATCAGAGCTCCTTTCCATGGGAGTGTAATCTGTCATGAGTTGATAGATACATCTTTGTGATTGTGGGTAGCATTCTCTATTAACATTGAGTGGTATTACTTGTGAGTGACTCTTTGTGCATTTGTTTCTGATTCATCACTCACTTGAGTGGCACATTGGAGTGAAGAAGAAGGTGTTGCATTTGTTGCATTTTGGGGCGGATTCATCACTTCATTAAGTGGCACATGGAGTGAAGAAGAAGGAGTCAAAACAATTTACACATGTGTGTGTAGGTCTCTATACGAGCATAACCTATTTGTGGATCTTATCTTGAAATCACTATCTCATCTATTCCTCTCATTCTCTTAGTGAGTGTGAGATCCCACTACCCCCTCCGCACACCGGATTCCCGGTTGTTTGCTGCTGGCAGTGGAAGGAGCTTCCTCTTGCGTCGCGGAGCAGGGTTTCCCACTCGGGGCCTCGCCCTCGAATGTCCGGGCACGAGACTAAGCAGGGTTTCCGAAAATCGAAACCGGGAAAATTTTCCATGCCTGAAAAACGGGGACAATTCCACCTTTTTGAATTTCTTAACAAATTTTCTAACGGGGTCAAGAGACTAAACTAACATTCATCTGAATAAACCAGATAGAAGGAAAACTATTACAAACTTAACTTGAAGAAATCAACGCTTTTTTCCTAATTGAATCAGGCACAGCCGTTGATCTATTCATTTGAGAAGTCTTCAGGCTTTTATTCAACTACTCGAGTTCTAAGCGTATTCCTATTAAACAATTTTATTATTAAAACTCTACTGATTCCATCCTAACCCCATCCGGCCCATGGTTTAGCCACCGCCCAACCACCACTGGAATTGGTAGAACTAGACAAGTACTCACCCACCCATAATTGAATGCCTTTCTTAACTTTAGCTTTAGAAAACAGATACGCACACACTCCTCTTTAAACTTGAACGTATAAAATGATCCATTGAACAAACAGGTATTGATTAAAGATATCATAACTCAAAATTATCATCCAATTCCTTGTTTCTCAAAAACAGTATCACTCTCGACTCTCCGTCGAGACCAGCTGGTCAGCACAACGAGATCCAGTAACAGATTACAATAATTTTTTTCATCATCATGCATATATATCTTCCATGACATACGCATGGGTGTCCTAAGCACTACGAGCCCGTGCAACATCGCGCCTGGTCAGAACCCTCCAGGATCCTTCTTAGGTGTCCTAGCACTTCACTGAGTGATCGCTTCGTCGGCCCTCACCCATCGTACCGGAAGCACACCATTTTTCACCATACCGAGGCTGGTCAAAAATTAGGCAGGTTTTTGCCGCGTGAGCCATCCTTTGAACACTCCCCGCCGCGAGCTGTTGCAACCGAACTTCCCTTAGAAAAAAAAATATACCAAATGCTCCCTCCAACATTCTGGTGTAAGATAGTCCTTTAAGAAAACAGGGTTTCTATGTAAGTTTTCCGTTTTGATTTTCTTTGAATATAATGAGTATATCTTAAATCCGTATCCAAGACTTCTAGATGGTAGGTCTGAATTCCAAACAGAATTCCTCGAATTCTGTAACCTTGATCCTCAGATCAAAATCAAAGGGTCTCAACTTAGTTTCATATTTGGTGGGTGAATTGAGTGTATTTTTCTTGAACTGATCACATCGTCTTTCCTTGAAACTGATGAAGGAGTTTGGTCTTGGTCAAAGTCTGATTCTGGGTTCGAGTCTGGTAAGGTTCTTCCTGAATTACCTTTCTCGAAAGAGGGTGATATTTCAATCACTATTTTACTGAATTTCATTCATTGAATATTCACTTAACTGATTTCTAAACTAAACATGAATTCCTATGAGGAATAAATTAATCAATTTATCTAAATTTTTGACTTCGATAGATTTTCTGAATTCTCATTACCATTCGAGTGAATATGAAATGATAGAATTTTCTCTCACAGTAAATTTACTTATTCATTTATCGATTATTAATGGAAATTAAACATAGAATCAAAGAGAACTTGAGTTTTGATATAAAAATTCTTTATGCCTCTTTTTATGCATAAAATCCAACTTCAATGGAAATAACACTTTTATATAAAAGAAAATCCTTTTATGCATGTATTTATGCATAGAAATTTAATCTTATGAAAATCACACTTTTATAATAAAAAAATTTCTTTTATGCATCACTTTATGCATAAAAATCAATATTGGTGAAAGTAACACTTTTATAATGAAAAAAATTCTTTTATGCATCACTTTATGCATAAATATCAATAGTGATGAAAGTAACACTTTTATAATGAAAATAAATTCTTTTATGTGTCACTTTATGCATAAAAATCAATATTGATGAAAGTAACACTTTTATAATTTAAAAAAATTCTTGTATGCATCACTTTATGCATAAAAATCAATATTGGTGAAAGTAACACTTTTATAATAAAAAAAATTCTTTTATGCATCACTTTATGCATAAATATCAATATTGATGAAAGTAACACTTTTATAATAAAAATAAATTCTTTTATGCATCACTTTATGCATAAAAATCAATATTGATGAAAGTAACACTTTTATAATAAAAAAATTTCTATTATGCATCACTTTATGCATAAAAATCAATATTGATGAAAGCATCACTTTTATAATAAAAATAAATTCTTTTATGCATCACTTTATGCATAAAAATCAATATTGATGAAAGTAATACTGAAATAATAAAAAATATTTTCAATATGCATCTTTCTATGCATAGAATGAAAATAACACTTTTAGAATATACAAACGGAGGAGATTACTCTTTTTAAATAACATAAAGATAAAACTTATTTCCACAAAATTTAAGAAAATTTTGCCATAACCTCCTTTGTATGGGTGACCATTTTTTAAAATTTTTCATTCTAAATCTACTTAGAATTTACCCTAAGATAAATTTAGCTCTAAAATCTAATCAATTCTCATTTTTTTAAGAGTAAACAATACGAAAAGTTTAACTCTATTTAATTGATTACACATCATCGATAAAGAAGGGCTGAATTCAATGAAGAGAAGGGGGAAGCCTTTCCATCAAGGCATAACATCCAATTTCAAATTAAAAGAAGCAAGAAATCATAAAACCATAGAATAGAATTAGAAAAAAGTAGAATTTCTAACTTACATGGACTTTTGTGAGCTATCCTTTGGCTTGAGGGATTGAGGGTTCTACTCTTGCTTGGATCAAGAGTGGCCACCAATTCTTTGTAGAGGAAAATAGTCAAAAACAAGTGAATTATTGATGAATTCAATGTTTTTTTGGCTCTGGGGAGGAGTAGAGTAACAGTGCATAAAACACTATTAAGCTTCTACAAAGGGGGAGGCTTCTATTTACAGGAAAAAATGAGCCTCTAACCAAGCAAACTGATTCTAGAATTTTCCAGATCAGTTTGGTCAATTTTCGACCATTTTTGGGTCAGTTTAGCTTACTTTTTGGAACTAGACTTGAATTAGGAGAGAGGAGAGATGAAATATCTCATTATTTGAGAGTTTAAAACTCCACCACACATGTGAAATAGGCACCTCCTTCATGAGGGGGAATCCCCACTCAGAGGTGTCAAAAATTTATTTTTTTAGTATTTTCTTTGGTCCTTAGTCCACTCTTCATCTTATGTGAGTATTTATTCATTTTTGGGGGGTTGTTCTTTATTTCTTCAATTTATCTCCTCCCTACATTTGGATTAAACTGATTGGCCCCTCAGAACCTTAATCTAAAATTTTCAGAAAATCTGGACCCTTAGGATAAGGCCTTTTGAACAGATTATAATTTATTTCTAATGCATCTTCTGAAATTCTTTTTGAACTTCTGTTTCGGGGGACTTTATTTTAATAGGAAGACATATTTTTCCATCCAAAAATATCTAAAAACTGAATAACCTCTCTCTAGAATATTTTCTCTCTCTAAGCCAGGTAGAAACAAGATCTTTTATTAATCTGAAGAGGGGATTGATTACAGGGGAAGATACTGGGCATCTTAAGGGGCTGGGGAGGAATCTTACATTCTCTTCCACTTGAAAAATGCGAGATGCCCTCATCTCGCAAATTGGGGGTAATCCCGCAAACAGTTCGACTTCTTTCTCCCAGGTGGCGTCTTCAAAAGGATAGAACTTCCATTTGACTAAGAATTCTCTCAGAATTCTGTTCCTGAGAACCTTCTCTCGAACATCAAGGATTTCTTTAGGTTGGAGTTCCATCTGCCCTTGGGTTGAAGAAGTTAAGATTTCATTCATTAAGCACATGATTCGGGGTTGGTACATACTTTTTAAGTAGGCTGACATGAAATACATTATGTACTTTGAGATGAGAAGGCAGAAGAAGCTTGTAGGCTAAGTCACCTACTTTCTTTGTAATCAGATATAGCCCACAATACTTGGGGGATAACTTCTTGTACTTCCCAAGAGATAGAGAACTTCTTTTTTGGTGTACTCGAATGAAGACCATATCTGCTTCTTCAAATTCTCTGTCTGACCTCTTCTTATCTGCATACTGCTTCTTCGAATTCTCTGTCTGACCTCTTCTTATCCGCATACTGCTTCTGTCTATCCTGGGTAGCTCTTAAATCTTTGCGAATTGACTGCATCTGCTGCTCCATGTCGTCAAGCATCTGTCTGGACATCTAGACCCTAATCAGTGGGTCGGACCAAGTTAATGGAGTTAAGCAATCTTGTCCATACAGAGCTTTGAAAGGGCTCATCCCGATACTTCGGTGATAAGAAGCATTGTAGGCGAACTCGACTAGGTGCAGATAGCTTAGCCACTTCTTGGGTTCCCTGCCACAGCATGATCGAAGTATATCTTCGATTACTTGGTTCACCCTTTCAGTTTGACCATCGGTCTCAGGGTGGTAAGCTGTGCTGAGATCCAATAAAGTTCCTACTGCTTCGAAAAATGCAGTCCAGAATCTTGACGTGAACTTTGGATCTTGATCACTTACTATTCTCCTAGGTAGGCCATGTAATCTGGAGATTTCTTTGAGGAACACTCTGGCCACATCCACTACGGTGTAGGTTTCTTTTACTGGAATCAGATGGGCAACTTTGGTTAGTCTATCAACTACCATGAAGATGGAGTTGTAACCTGATTGCACTGAAGGTAATCCAGTAATAAAATCCATACTAATACATCCCCACTTCATCTGCACCTTTTTGAATTTCTTAACAAATTTTATAACGGGGTCAAGAGACTAAACTAACCTTCATCTGAATAAACCAGATAGAAGGAAAAGTATTACAGATGTAACTTGAAGAAATCAACGCTTTTTTCCTAGTTGAATCAGGCACAACCGTTGATCTATTCATTTGAGAAGTCTTCAGGCTTTTATTTAACTACTCGAGTTCTAAGCGTATTCTTATTAAACAGTTTTATTATTAAAACTCTACTGATTCCAGCCAATGGTTTAGCCACCGCCCAACCACTGGAATTGGTAGAACCAAACAATTACTCACTCACCCATAATTGAATGCCTTTTTTAACTTTAGCTTTAGAAAACAGATATGCACACACTCCTCTTTAAACTTGAACTTATAAAATGATCCATTGAACAAACAGTTATTGATTACAGATATCATAACTCAAAATTTCCATCCGATTCCTTGTTTCTCAAAAACAGGTATCACTCTGGACTCTCCGTCGAGTCCAGCTGGTGAGCACAACGAGATCCAGTAACAGATTACAATAACTTTTTTCATCATCATACATATATATATTCCACGATATACGCATGGGTGTCCTAAGAACCACGAGCCTGTGCATCGCCTGGTCAGAACCCTCCAGGATCCTCCTTAGGTATCCTGGCACTTCACTCAGGGAGACCGCTTCGTCGGCCCTCGCCCATCGGCCACCACTGAATGTGTTACACTTCTAAACCACTGTGATTGTGGCATGCCATTGGCCAACCAAGTATTTTCAAAAATTTCCATTTGTGTATCCTGATCCTCCTTCTTCTTACAATGAAACTTCAGATACTCAAGAGACACACGTTGAGCCATGATGGAAAGCTGTGGAGGCAAAGTTGCACCGATGAGACTAAGTGGAATTGAAAACATTTCTGGACCTACTGGAGCTCAAGCGATAGTAGGACATGTCAAGTGCAGTTTTACACCTACTCTAGTAAGTAGTAATTTGGTGATGAGATCAATAAATTTTGAGCCACATGAGAGGTTGCCACTGGCAGGACATTAAAGTCCATGTGCCGGCTATGCTCCGAGTGAACACTGATACTATCTTCTCCAAGCCTAAGTTTTGTGGCACCATCATCTTTCTCCATAGCATCATCGTTGTCGAATTCCTCCCCTTGATGATCAAGTGCAACTAGTTAAGGAATTAGGCAAGCATCATAATGTCGTTCCCCATCCATCACCAACAGCCCAGATAATCTGGTACTTTGCAAATGGCAAATAATAGTTATTGCCACACTTAGCTTCTGGCAGAAGTAGATTGCCACACTTAGCTTCTGGCAGAAGTAGATTGTCCACATCGAATTGAGCATGGAATGGAAAAGCAATCGGATAACCCTGGAGGAGTGTTAAAATAGGCTTAAATTTGAAAAATAGAAGATGTTTTAAAAAGATCTAAGGACAAAGACCCACAGAATGTGGTCACTTTGATGCGATCAATCAGACACTACAAAGATGTGAGAAAAATAGTGGTGTATGGACTAGGGAAAACCTCTTCATAGAGAGAAAACACATTGACAAGTATAATGAAATGAAAAGTGCCATCCTGGTGTCTAAATGGGAACAAAGGTAAATGGAGGGAGGACTTAAAAAACAGCGCGAACAATCCACCACTTAATCGGCAACGTGTTAGAAATGTTTGATCTAACATCCATTCTTAGTGTGTTTCCTTAGTGATACCTTAGCATGGTTTGTTCTAAGGTTAGAAGGCTCAATTACTATAGTAACTGGTGTAGGTCTAGTAGTTATCTCCTTTGATTGGGACATCACATTTAGGTGAATTAGCAGGTGAGAAATCATAGGGAGGTGGAGAGAACCAAGGGCTTTAGGTGCCTCCCTCTCATGAGCCTATAAATTCATGGGTTATTACTCACACATTAGAGAGCTAGTGATAGCTAAGTGGAGAGCATAGTTCCCTTACTTTGTGTACTTGCTTAGTGATCAATATACTATAAGTGGTCCCCTGTGGAAATACTCTCTCTTTGTTCTCTTCATTGGTATTTGTTTATGTGATGCATTTGTGGCAACCTTGAGTATACTCCATTGCTCATTGGTTACACTTGACTAACATCTAAGTGGTGGCATGTTTTGCTTTGATGGTGTGAGATTGTTTATGTGATGATCTTGTACATTACTTGATTCATTCAATAGATAAGCTCACACCATGTCTTTTAACATGGTATCAGAGCTCCTTTCCATGGGAGTGTAATCTTTCATGAGTTGATAGATACATCTTTGTGATTGTGGGTAGCATTCTCTATTAACATTGAGTGGTATTACCTGTGAGTGACTCTTTGTGCATTTGTTTCTGATTCATCACTCACTTGAGTGGCACATTGGAGTGAAGAAGAAGGTGTTGCATTTGTTGCATTTTGGGGCGGATTCATCACTTCATTAAGTGGCACATGGAGTGAAGAAGGAGTCAAAACAATTGACACATGTGTGTGTAGGTCTCTATACGAGCATAACCTATTTGTGGATCTTATCTTGAAATCATTATCTCATCTATTCCTCTAATTCTCTTAGTGAGTGTGAGATCCCACCACCCCCTCCGCACACCGGTCGGATTCCCGGTTGTTGCTGGCAACGGAAGTAGCTCCCTCTTGCGCCGCGGAGCAGGGTTTCCCACTCGGGGCCTCGCCCTCGAATGTCCGGGCACGAGACTAAGCTGGTGGTCATTCCAAAAACCGAAACCGGGAAAATTTCCCATGCCCAAAAAACGAGGACGATTCCACCTTTTTGAATTTCTTAACAAATTTTCTAACGGGGTCAAGAGACTAAACTAACCTTCATCTGAATAAACCAGATAGAAGGAAAACTATTACAGATGTAACTTGAAGAAATCAATGCTTTTTTTCCTAATTGAATCAGGCACAGAGCCGTTGATCTATTCATTCAAGAAGTCTTCAGGGTTTTATTCAACTACTCGAGTTCTAAGCGTATTCCTATTAAACAATTTTATTATTAAAACTCTACTGATTCCAGCCTAACCCCATCCGGCCCATGGTTGGAATTGGTAGAACCAGACAAGTACTCACCCACCCATAATTGAATGCCTTTCTTAACTTTAGCTTTAGAAAACAGATACGCACACACTTCTCTTTAAACTTGAACTTATAAAATGATCCATTGAACAAACAGTTATTTATTACAGATATCATAACTCAAAATTTTCATCCAGTTCCTTGTTTCTCAAAAACAAGTATCACTCTTGACTCTCCGTCGAGACCAGCTGGTCAGCAAAACGAGATCGAGTAAAACAGATTACAATAATTTTTTTCATCATCATGCATATATATCTTCCACAACATATGCATAAGTGTCCTAAGCACTACGAGCCCGTGCATCGCACCTGGTCAGAACTCTCCAAGATCCTCCTTAGGTGTCCTAGCACTTCACTGAGTGATCACTTCGTCGGCCCTCACCCATCGTACCGGAAGCCACCATTTTTCACCATACCGAGGAGGCTGGTCAAGACCTGGGTAGGTTTTTGCCACGTGAGCCGTCCTTTGAACACTCCCCGCCACAGCTGTTGCAACTGAACTTCCCTTAGAAAAACACATATACCAAATGCTCCCTCCAACATTCTAGTGTAAGATAGTACTTTAAGAAAACAGGGTTTTTATGTAAGTTTTTCGTTTTGATTTTCTTTGAATATAATAAGTATATCTTAAATCCGTATCCAAGACTTCTAGATGGCAGGTCTGAATTCCAAACAGAATTCCTCGAATTCTGTAACCTTGATTCTCAGATCAAAATCAAAGGGTCTCAACTTAGTTTCAAATTTGTTGGGTGAATTGAGTGTATTTTTCTTGAACTCATCATATCGTCTTTCCTTGAAACTGACGAAGGAGTTTGGTCTTGGTCAAAGTCTTATTCTGGGTTCGAGTCTGGTAAGGTTCTTCCTAAATTACCTTTCTCGAAGGGGGGTGATATTTCAATCACTATTTTACTGAATTTCATTCATTGAATATTCACTTAACTGATTTCTAAACTAAACATGAATTACTATGAGGAATAAATTAATCAATTTATCTAAATTTTTGACTTCGATAGATTTTTTGAATTTTCTCATTACCATCTGAGTGAATATGAAACGATACAATTTTCTCTCACAGTAAATTTAATTATTCATTTATCAATTATTAATGGAAAGTAAACATAGGATCACAGAGAACTTGAGTTTTGATATAAAAATTCTTTATGCCTCTTTTTATGCATAAAATCCAACTTCAATGGAAATAACACTTTTATATAAAAGAAAATCCTTTTATGCATGTATTTATGCACAGAAATTTAATCTAATAAAAATCACACTTTTATAATTTAAAAAAAAATCTTTTATGCATCACTTTATGCATAAAAATCAATATTGGTGAAAGTAACACTTTTATAATAAAAAAAATTCTTTTATGAATCACTTTATGTATATATATCAATATTGATGAAAGTAACACTTTTATAATGAAAATAAATTCTTTTATGTATCACTTTATGCATAAAAATCAATATTGATGAAAGTAACACTTTTATAATTAAAAAAAATTCTTTTATGCATCACTTTATGCATAAAAATCAATATCTTCATGGTCAGCTGCATTCTTTGAGTAAATCAGAATATCATCAAAGAAAACAAGAACAAAATCATCCAAGTATTCCCTGAGAATGTCCTGCATTAGGCGATTGAATGTAGCTGGGGCATTTGTCAATCCAAACGGCATGACAGTGAATTCATAATGCCCATAGCGAGTATTGATGGCTGTCTTTGGGATATCTTGATCATTAATCCTGATCTGGTAATACCCTGATTTGAGATCTATCTTTGTGAAGACCTGGGCTCCATTTAGCTTGTCCAGAAGCTCATCAATTCTGGGGATAGGATATTTATTCTTAACTGTCAGCTGGTTGAGACCTCTGTAATCCACAGAGTCTTAACGTTACATCCTTCTTTTTCTGAAAGAGAACTGACGCTCCCCAAGGTGAAACACTGGGTCTTACAAACCCTTGTTCTAACAGCTGTCTAAGCTGCTCCTTGAGTTCGATGGCTTTAGGAACTGGCATTTTGTACGTGCATTGGGCTATTGGCTGAGCTTCGTGTTGAAATTAGGGCATTGTGATGAGCTATGGTGGATCAAACACTAGAATCAACATCATTAACAAAGTGATTAGCAAATAATTAAGACGTAATTATTGGGTAATTAACAAATAGATTAATGTAGGCATGGATACTCAAAAACCAGCAAAATTCTCATTAGGGCAATGCCTCAATTTATAGAGTTTACATCAAGCATCAAATCCCACTGATTTCTCCTTGATTCACTCCACCTCTTTTTCCTGATTCTCTCCACCTCTTCACTTTTCCCAGAATATCTCCACACTTCCTAAATCTTCTCATGCTACCCTTTATTCTCTCCCAGTAGATTCTTCTCACCTTTTCACAGGTTCTTTCACATTTACTCAATCTCTTTTATAGCCTCTAACCAAGGGCTTGTTCCCGCACACACCCTATTCACTTGTATTTTCAACACCTCCCCTCAAGTGAATAATCCTAGCGCACCTAGACCCTATACCAAGTTTGCCTCCCCTTACTTGATAGTCCGCGACTAGTGTCTACTCCTCCCCTCAAGTTAACTTAGCACACCTGGACCCTGTACCAAGTTTCTCTCTTACTTGATAGTCCGCGACCAGTGCCTCAAGTCCCTAAACTCCATAGTCCTTGACACACTCTCTCTCTATGTGTCCAAGGCTACTATAAGTGCTTGCGACCTTGACTAAAGTGCTCACACATACATCTACCACGTGGCCTACATCATCGGTGGCTCAGAGGTGGTTTTACTTTGTTGGGGCAGGTTACATTGGGTTGTGGGGTCTCTCTCTCTCTCTCTCTCTCTCTGAGATTTTCACATGGCTCCTCACTCTTTGGAGCCTCACATCTTCTCCTGTCTTCAGTCTTCTTGTCGTGGCAGCTTCTCTCCACGTGTTCGTCTCTTCTTTCAGTCTTCTTGGGGCAGCTTCTCTTCTCGTGTCCATGTCTTCCTTTAGATCTTCTTGGTGTGGATCTTCCTCTTGGAAAGAGATATTCTTCTTCTTTCATGGCTGGGGCCATGAGCTTGTCCGTCAGGTCTTTTTGCTCCATGGTGGTGAGCAACATGTTCAAATGATTTGCTGATAGTTGCTTTGGGTTTTTGATGTTTATCTTGTATCATTATGCAATGCAAACCCAAATTTATGCGGGAGGTCTTACCTCTTGCCTTATTCTGGACAAGGGCAGTGTCTGATCCCATTTTTACACTGATGCAATGGCCCAATACATAATGCGTATAGCATTCATTCTTATGCACATTCCCAAATGCAACTCTGGCTATGAATAATCTTGATTTTGAGTGAGATTTACAGGCATTAACTAAGGGTTAAATGCAAAATGATGATTATCACAATTTTATCAGCACAATTTTACCAGAAATTACATTAAATCAAGGGTAACCAATTTGTATGGAATGGTTGGAGTATCAAACCAACTCCGAATTGCAATCTGAAGTTATAGGGATCTGTATCAGATACCTAATGGTTAATTTGAACCCTCAATTGCACTAAAATACAGTGATTAGCATTGATTAATCACTGATTAGTAAATTAATCCACTATTTTGTGGCAAAAAACAGAGTATGCGGGGAGTCCAGATCAGGTGCCTTAGACTTCAAATGAGCTCAAATGCTTTCAAAGCCATTAATAGCAATGAGTCTAGTAGAGGATTAAGCAAAGAAACACAAGATTTGACCAAATATTGAAAGCTTAATCTCTGTTTTACCAAAGTCACCTGTAGATTTGATGAAGAGCTTGGATCTCACTGTAGACTTGATGAAATTGAATTCTGTCTTCACCAGCTTGTAGAGCATGCTTGAGAACCCTTGGGGCTATGAGGAATTAGACCAATGTGATTTGGAGCAGCTGCAATGTCAATTTTCCTAAAAAAAAATGTGCATGCAATTCGGGCTGCTGCCGGGGATTTACGTTGATTCACTTCAATTCCCTTGAGTTGCTTGTAGCCCCTTGAGTGTAGTTTAAGTACCTAAGAGGGCTTGGCCTAATTTGAAGTGTGCAAGGAGAATGAACTCCTCCACTGGCTGGGGGTACAGAGGTGAGTTGAAAAAAGAGGAAAAATTATAATTTTGTACTAATAATGGGCTCATAAACCTGATGGATTCTAGGCATGGCTCTGATACCATGTTGAAATTAGGGCATTGTGATGAGCTATGGTAGATTAAACACTAGAATCAACATCATTAACAAAGTGATTAGCAAATAATTAAGATGTAATTAGTGGATAATTAACAAAGTAATTAGCAAATAATTAAGATGTAATTAGTGGGTAATCAATAAATAATTAAGATATAATTAATGGATAATTAATAAATAATTAAGATATAATTAGTGGGTAATTAACAAAGTAATTAGTAAATAATTAAGATATAATTAGTGGGTAATTAATAAATAATTAAGATATAATTAGTGGATTCTAGGCATGGCTCTGATACCATGTTGAAATTAGGGCATTGTGATGAGCTATGGTGGATCAAACACTAGAATCAACATCATTAACAAAGTGATTAAAAAATAATTAAGATGTAATTAGTGGATAATTAATAAATAATTAAGATGTAATTAGTGGGTAATTAATAAATAATTAAGATGTAATTAGTGGGTAATTAACAAATAGATTAATGTAGGCATGGATACTCAAAAACCAGCAAAATTCTCATTAGGGCAATGCCTCAATTTATAGAGTTTACATCAAGCATCAAATCCCACTGATTTCTCCTTGATTCACTCCACCTCTTTTCCCTGATTCTCTCCACCTCTTCACTTTTCCCAGAATATCTCCACACTTCCCAGAATATCTCCACACTTCCTAAATCTTCTCATGCCAGTAGATTCTTCTCACCTTTTCACAGGTTCTTTCACATTTACTCATTCTCTTTTACAGCCTCTAACCAAGGGCTTGTTCCCGCACACACCCTATTCACTTGTATTTTCAACACTCTGGGGGTCAATTCTATCACATGATCTACTTCCCGAATTGGAGGCATCTCTGTTAGCTCTGCTGGGAATAAATCATCATATTCACTTAACCATTGAGGTTCTTTAGCTTTTAACTTTGTGTCTATCGGATTCATTTTGACAACGTAAATGAGCTGCTTCTTTCAAAGTCCTTTTAGTAACTTAGAAGCCTTTACTAATTGCAGACATGGGGATCCTGAAATTTCAGTTCCTTGAGCTTTGTTTTCGTGAAGGTCACGGAAGGAAATGGTTCCATTATGACAGTGAATGTCAGTTTGATTTCTGTGAAGCTAGGATCCCGTCGAAAACTCCCAAAGGTGGGACTCTGAACTGACAGTCAGTTACATTCCCATGTAGATTGAACTGACAGTCAGTTACATTCCCATCTAGATTGAACTGAATACGATCTGTCTCATGGTGAGTGAAAAGGATCTTCCCATTGGCCAATTCAACTTGCATAGGTTTCCTTGATTTTTGATCTAAGACTAGCTTACGGAAGCATCCAGGGAAAATAAATAAATGAGTACTGCCTGAATCAATTAATCAAAAGCTTAAAAGGCTTACCTTGATACTCAATTGGAGTATGGATGACGAAGAATTGACGATTTGGCCCTTGGTTTTCAATTGCTGCATAAATCTGTCCTCTTTCCTCTTCCATTACTTCTGCTATTGTGACTGCTCTGGCTGCTGTAGATTGGGGCAGAACTCTTTCTCTTTGGTTACCCGAGTTTTGGGAAGGAGTTCTGAGACTACTTTGCATAGAGGCAGATGGCTGAGCTGGAGTTCTCCTGGGATTGCCTTGATTTTGGCGAGACGGACCTTGATTTGATTGATACGAAGGGGTTGGTCTTTGCACTCTCGGTCCTTGACTTCCCTGTCCCCTTGACATGGCAGGAGTCGGGCAATCTTTCAGCTGGTGAGACGAAAACCCTGACATCCAAAACACCAGTTCTCACTTCTGAGCTCATCCCTTTGAATCTTGAAATAGGTGGGGCTCCTGAGAGAGTGTTCTATGGGAAGGGTCTTCCTTCACTTCTGAATCTCCCAGTATCCTGATTCTGATTTGGGCCTTGTTGCCTCTTTGGGGGTGGAAAGTTTGAGGTACTTCTTGGGGTTTGGAATCTTTTAAAGTTAGAGGGTGCAGGCTTCGGCGGAATCTTAACAACAAAGGCTTTGGCAAAGTCCTTTGCCATTCTTATAGCTTCGGCCATTGAGACAGGTTTGGCATTCTTCACTAAGGTGTCCAATGGCTTGTTCATTCCTCGCATGAATCTGGCTATCAGCTGCTCTTCATCCAATTGTGGGGAATATTTGAGGAGAGAAGGGCAAAGGCCTGATGGTACTCTTCAATTATCTGGCTATCCTGCTTTAGTTCTAAGAACTCATTCATTTTGGTTTCAAGGAAGCCCGGAGGACAGAACCTTTTTCTGAGGTATGCTTTAAGATCTGACCATGTCTGGGTATTTCTGTCGAGATGGTTTGTCTCGCAATGGTTCCTCCATGCAACCTTGGCCATTTCCACAATCTTTAATCTGGCGAGAGCCATCTTGCTTCTCTCGTTATAGCCAGTTACATCAAAGTATTCTTCCATTGCCTCAATCCACTTTTCCACTACTTCACCTAACTGCTCCCCTTCACCCTTGAAGGGACCAGGTTGGGATCTGTGCAGGGCTTTACGAACATCCGGATCTAACTCTTCCTCTCATCGGTTAGAGGATCCGGTTGCCTTGCACGGGCCGCGCGCCTCATAATTCTAACAAAATGAGATTTTTGTCAGCGTAACTTTAACAAACAGATTTATGATTATTTAATTTTAACGATTTATTCTTTAAATAGATAATTATTTCATCATACTTCTTGAAACAAGATTTACTCTGATAATTTTATTAACCATATTCACAATCATGAAAATAATTTAGAATTTTTTTTTGTAAAACATCGTTTATTATCAAAAGTTTGAGATATATACGTAGAGCATCACGGCTCCAAAAGTCACTACCTCAATCGCGTATGCATAAAGAAGCAAAACTGTGAAGGAGACATGCCATGATAAACACGATTCATCATTGAAAGAGGTGCTATAATTCTACTTCTAGGGATAAAGCAGCTAAGAATCCTAAAAACTCGGCAAGAAACTCTAAAATTCTTGGGTGAATGATTAAAGAGTTGTACATGATGAACAACCCCTAGCCTTATCAAGATCATGGCTAAGGAAATATTTTGCCTGAGTCTCTGATGTTGATTGGTATTGATATTAATACATCTTCCTCCAGAGAACCACATATATCGACGTCGCTCTATAGGATCAGGGAAGTATAGATCCTCAAAGTGACGGGCAAGCCTCACTTTGCTTACACGGGTTGTAGCGGAGTTGAGGACATGTTCGAAGGCAAAGGCGATCATATATCCTAACTCTGGGAAAGTCCAGGAGTGCTAGACAGATTTGGGGTATCCATCTAAAAATCCAATTCAATTTATGAGTTTTTCAATTTATGAATTCATTTCAAACATAATCTTAGCAAGTGAAAATATTTTTTTCGCAGATTTAATTTAGAATTTTAGGCAATTTCTACTGCTGTTTCATAAGTTTACAATAGTGCTTTGATACCATCTGTGAGATCCCACTACCCCCTCCGCACACCGGATTCCTGGTTTTGCTGACAGCAGTGGAAGCAGCTCCCTCTTGCGCAGGGCAGGGTTTCCCACTCGGGGCCTCGCCCTCGAATGTTCGGGCACGAGACTAAGTTGGTGGTCATTCTCAAAACCGAAACCGATAAAATTTCCCATGCTCGAAAAATGGGGATGATTCCACCTTTTTGAATTTCTTAACGAATTTTCTAACAGGGTCAAGAGACTAAACTAACCTTCATCTGAATAAACCAGATAGAAGGAAAACTATTACAGACTTAACTTGAAGAAATCAACGCTTTTTTCCTAGTTGAATCAGGCAAATCAGGCACAGCCATTGATCTATTCATTTGAGAAGTCTTCAGGCTTTTATTTAACTACTCGAGTTCTAAGCCTATTCTTATTAAACAATTTTATTATTAAAACTCTACTGATTCCAGCCCATTCGGCCCATGGTGTAGCCACCGCCCAACCATTGGAATTGGTAGAACCAGACAAGTACTCACCCACCCATAATTGAATGCCTTTCTTATCTTTAGCTTTAGAAAACAGATACGCACACACTCCTCTTTAAACTTGAACTTATAAAATGATCCATTGAACAAATAGTTATTGATTACAGATATCATAACTCAAAATTATCAACTTGTTCCTTGTTTCTTAAAAACAGGTATCACTTTGGACTCTCCGTCTCGGGACCAGCTGGTCAGCACAACGAGATCCAGTAACAGATTACAATAACTTTTTTCATCATCATACATATATATCTTCCACGACATACGCATGGGTGTTCTAAAGCACCGCAAGCCTGTGCATCGCCTGGTCAGAACCCTCCAGGATCCTCCTTAGGTATCTTGGCACTTCCCTCAAGGAGACCGCTTCGTCGGCCCTCGCCCATCGACCACTGAATGTGTTACACTTCTAAACCACTGTGATTGTGGCATGCCATTGGTGGCCAACCAAGTATTTTCAAAAATTTCCATTTGTGTATCCTGATCCTCCTTCTTCTTACAATGAAACTTCAGATACTTAAGAGACACACGTTGAGCCATGATGGAAAGCTGTGGAGGCAAAGTTGCGCCGATGAGACTAAGTGGAATTGAAAAGATTTCTAGACCTACTGGAGCTCAAGCGATAGTAGGACATGTCAAGGGAAATTTTACACCTACTCCTCCAGTAAAGTAGTAATTTGGTGATGAGATCAATAAATTCTGAGCCACATGAGAGGTTGCCACTGGCAGGACATTAAAGTCCTCCATGTGCCGGCTATGCTCCGAGTGAACACTAATACTATCTTCTCCAAGCCTAAGTTTTGTGGCACCATCATCTTTCTCCATAGCATCATCGTTGTCGAATTCCTCCCCTTGATGATCAAGTGCAACTAGTTAAGGAATTAGGCAAGCATCATAATGTCGTTCCCGGTCCATCACCGGCGGCCCAGATAATCTGGTACTTCGCAAATGGCAAATAACAGTTATTGCCACACTTAGCTTCTGGCAGAAGTAGATTGCCACACTTAGCTTCTCGCAGACGTAGATTGTCCACATCGAATTGAGCATGGAATGGAAAAGCAATCGGATAACCCTGGAGGAGTGTTAAAATAGGCTTAAATTTGAAAAATAGAAGATGTTTTAAAAAGATCTAAGGACAAAGACCCACAGAATGTGGTCACTTCGACGCGATCAATCAGACACTGCAAAGATGTGAGAAAATAGTGGTGTATGGACTAGGGAAAACCTCTTCATAGAGAGAAAATTGTGGGCTGTGATAGCCATTTTCATCAAGTCGGTTCTGCAAAGACTTCAAATGAAGCATGGCTTTGACTCAAGTTGCTAACTCAAGTCTATCTTTGGGCAAACAAATGCAGCTAGAATCTTCTTAAGGAAGAAGCTTTATAGGATGGAAAAGGATGACAAAACCAGTATTGCTGCTCATGTAAATGACATCCGCTGTATGATTGACCAACTCAGTGGTGCAGGTGTGACTATTGAGGAGGAGGCCATCTATGTGTTACTTTCCAGCATGCCTTCTTGCTATCAGCAATGCGTCTCCGTTATAGCCAATCAAAAAAATCATACATTAACATCAGTAACTTCTGCCCTCATTGTAGAGGAAACTCACATGGAGGCTTCCAAAGCTTTAGCACCTTCAGTTCTAGTGGAGCATGCCTACTCAACTACAGTCAAAGAAAAGAAGACCAAGGCTCCTCGAACGTGCTACTATTGCAAAAAGAAGGGCCACATCATCAAGGATTGCTATAAGAGGAAGAAGGATGAAGAAGAGAAAGAGAAGGGCAAAGCCAAGCAACCAGAGAAGGAGGAGGCAAACTTCTCCAACTCATTGTTCTAACAATTTCACAACCTCCATCTTAATAGTTCAAGATCAGCATTTAAAGCTCCTCATAGGATCACATGGATGTGGGATTTGTAATCTATTATATCACTTTAGTAATACATTATTATTCTCTATCTCTATTATTGTGCAATTTGAGTTTTAAAGCTTTATGTTGTGAAAGATGCTACTTCTTATGAGTGTTTTCTTATATACACCACACAGTGTGTTCATGATTGAAGGAGATCAATCTTATTCAAAGGGGAGGTAGAAAACCATTTCATGACTCAATGTTTTACCCAAATCTTCCCATTCAACCTAATCAACACTTCCAACCCTTGCCTACATTATTTGTGAATCTTGTAGTGATTCAAATATTTTTCCATCAACACTGCATCGTCTATCTTTTGGTGCCAAGAGATTAAGAGAAATCTTGCAATCACCTTAACCCCTTATCCTTTCTATACTTGAATATAAAGTAAAATGGGATGTGCATGTATTGATCTTGTTTTAAGGTTGTGAACCTTAATCAAGAAGAAAGGAAGATGTATGTTATTGTCGTCTATGCATCAGTCACCTTTTATACCCAATATACATGGCAACCCTTTGCTTTAGAGGAGTGAGGATTCTTCCTTGTGGTGGGTGTGACTCATGGATATACATCATATTGTATACTTAGTATGCCAAACTAGTCGAGGGGATGTGTTATGGCTTATATTGGTAATAGGTATGAAATTCTATAGAATGGGCATAATTATTACCTTCATTTTTAGAGGGAAGGACTCTTATAAGTGGGTGGAAGAGAAAGAGGAGGAAATGTTGAGTGATTGGGATAAGCTAAGTGGTGCAGCCTTATTGGACAATTTCTTACATAAGGAGAAGTATGATCAATTGATAATTGAGGTCTCACATATTTCTCAAAGCATTGATTATGTGGTGAACATACCACAAAGTTGAGAGAGACATTGAATTCTTACCTATGGGTGCCAAAAACAAAAGGGGCACTAGATTCAATGCGATGAAGGTGTTTTTCTTCAATTGTCGTAAACCTAATTGATGCTGCTAAGTGACAAAATATAAAGGGTATTGTGGATATTTATGATGATAATGGATGTAATGTCATCATTTGATTTTCAACGAAAAACATGTGATAGTAAAGTGGATGGAGAGGTTGTGGATGCCTAGGTTGTTGGTTTTATTGGTGTGGTTGATGCAAAAGAAGAAGGAAGTCACTTTGGATGTGGTTCTAACTATCTGTTAGAGGAGAATATTAAGGTGGTTCAAGAAGAGAATGTCAAGTACAAGATGTTGAAGTAGCAAGTGTAGCTAGTCGGGATGTTATGTTGCATGAAGATCAGGGTGATATGAAGTAGCAAGTGTAGCTACTTGTTGGGATGTTATGTTGCATGGAGATTATGGTGATATTATTCTAATGCAAGTGGTTTTTATAACATGTAGTGGTGATATTATTCTAATAACATGCAAGTGGTGATATTATTCTAATGCAAGTGGTTTTAATAACATGTAGTGGTGATATTATTCTAATGCAAGTGGTTTTAATAACATGTAGTGGTGATATTATTCTAATGCAAGTGGTTTTAATAACATGTAGTGGTGATATTATTCTAATACAAGTGGTTTTAATAACATGTGGTGATATTATTCTAATACAAGTGGTTTTAATAACATGTAGTGGTGATATTATTCTAATACAAGTGGTTTTAATAACATGTAGTGGTGGTGATATTATTCTAATACAAGTGGTTTTAATAACATGTAGTGGTGATGAAGGCTTGACTACAACCATCTCTTGTGTAATTTCTTCAAATTATGCTTGGAATAAGAATTGGCAACATGTGTTAATAATGATGTTTCTTGTGATCGCTTTGATATCGATGGTAATGCTATAGTGGAAAGGCTACTCTATGGTAATGATATCAGTGGTAATGCCATGGTGGAAAGGATAATATATGGTAGTGATGTGACAAATGTGGAACCCTTAATCATGTTGGAAGTGACAAAGGTTTCAAAGGTGATGCTGGCTTTATGAATGATGTGTTTGGTGTTTTTGACACTTACCTTTTAAACAAGTGGATTTGCATATGGAAAAGGTATGAGGATGATGGTATTAATGATTCCACTTGTGATAACGCTATGGGGAAAGAAATTATGGAACTCATTGTGGAAGAACAAATGGACATGCTTGTGAAGATTTGTCAAAACAAGGAACAAGGTAATGTATGTTTATGATTTTGTGATGAGCACTCATTATGAAAGTTGTTATGAAATAGCAAATTATGCCTTCTCCCATGAATACATGTAGCACTGATGATGAATGATCTTGGGATGGTATGCATATTGATGAAGATTACATGAATGTTATTGTAGATATGTTTACTTATGTAATAACCTTTCAAGGTTGGTTTAATGAATGGAGGCTTAAAGATGAGCAATGGCTACATGTTCTACCAATGTGTGGAAGATTTCAAATAGAGATTATGATATGCTTCATGTGTTTTGGAGATTCTTACTTTAATAATATACTTCAAAAAACCCCGAGGGTACTTCAAAAGGTAATGGATTACATGAGGGATATTAATGCTAATTGGAGAATGATTCATTGAATGTTCTTGTAGCCGAACTCTAAGGACAGAGTTTCATTTTGGTTTGAGGGAGATGTAATACAAAAATTTTCCTTTTGTTGAGGCTTCATTACTACAATGCATGATATATATGTGTGTGGTGATTATCCATGTAGGACATTTCATTTGGTATGCCAATAATGCTTACCATGAGTAGGGGCTTGTACAAAAAGCTAAGCTTATGTGAATACATTCTCATGAGGTTTTGATGGAAACTTTGGGAAGACAGCAACTTAGTGGCTCATCTTCAATGAATTCATGATGATTCGGATCCAAATATATTGTTTCACATGAAGGATCCAAATATATTGTTTCACATGAAGGATTCAAAGGATTTCTATTGCGTGGGAGTGTTTATTGTAAATACCATATGTATGATTTATAAATACATTAGTATGGGCTATAGTGCTAAATACATTAGTATGGGCTATTAGGTGTGAGAATAAATGGAGTGTTCATTGTAAATACCATGTTTATGATTTATAAATACATTATTATGGGCTATAGTGCTAAATGTATATAGAATGGGTGATAAGTCATAAAATAGAAGTTGGTAACAAGATACATAAGACTTGCCAAGCTTATGGAGGCTTGTGGAGAGGAGGTGGAGAGCATGTGAGGGAGTGTGGAAGTATGCATAAGAGAGAAGAATCCTTCTAGAAGTCCTATGTGGACTAAGGAGACCTTTCACATGTGTACTTGAGATGCATAACAAATGTCAAAGCTTCTAGAGGCATGTGGAGTGCATGTGGAGGAGTGTGGAAGTATGCATAAGAGAGATGATTCCTTCTAGAAGTCCTATGTGGACTAAGGAGATCTTTTACATGTGTACTTCAAAGGTATTTGTTTGGGATCATGGTAGGGTTGAGCCTATCTTCCAAGTCATGAAATCTTTGATTAAATAATTCAAGGAGACACATGTTAAAAGTAGCTAAGAAGGACATGTGACACCCTTGATTTGGGAATAAATGCTTCCTCTATATCTTAATATAATTCTTGATAAGAGGGTGATAAATCTCATAAGGATCCCTCTTTCTCACTTGTTGTTGTAAGGAATATTAGAAATATTGAGATATATTGGATATATTCTAACATATAGTAGCATATTGAGTCATAGGGTTTTCCTAGATGTAAGAGCTACCCTCACTCTTGTAGCTTATTACTTTCCTACTTCATGTGTATTAGTAATGGAATTTTAGTTTCCTTCGGGCTTGATGGTGATGTTCTACTTTAGTAAGCTTGTCTACATACGTGTGTGAAGTGACTCATGCTTGTGTTTATGTTCTCTCTTTTTGTGTCTCCTCACATTACCTCTTCTAGCTTGTGTGTCTAATTGAGACTTGTTCCTCACTTCTCATTGTACTTCAACAATTGTGCACAAAACAAGGTCACAAATGAGGAGCCCTAGCATTTAGAATGGTGAGAGTTTATAAGTCCTTAGCAATGAACATTGGCTTGGGTTCTTCACCTAAGCTAGAAAGCTTTATTTCTTAACCCTCAATGGGGACATCATATGAAGCATGTGGCTCTCCGCCTGGGCTCCTTTGAGACTTCTTGCCATGTGCCACTCTGTCTTTGATGTTGGATGAGAATCGGAGAGCTGTTTGAGGTTAGCTTCCTTCTTTGCCTCAACTTTGACCTTATTGAGCTTTTGTCTATCAACTTGGTAGAGCTTGGCTTACTCGGAGCTTGTGGTCTTCTTATCATTTTTACATACCACTTTCTTGGTCTGAATAGTGACCTTGTTTAGGTCAGCTTCCCTTTGTTGAGTGTAGGTTTCATGGGAATCCCCATGGCCTAAAGATAGCAAAGCCAATGAATATCCATCTCCATGGGCAAAATATATTTATTAGGCTTTTTATGCATTTTTCTCCTTATTAGTGGGATGAATGTGGGCAATGCAAAAATTTATCCTTCTATGGAGTCCCCACTAGATGAGTTACTAGATACTCTTAGTTTAAAATCGATGTTGGCTCTTAAAAGGGATGCTACATTAAGCATGAATAGACTTAGGTGATTTCCATCCTGTCTAGTCGTACAAACATCTATCACCATGAATGTGTGGTGGAAACTTAATCCAGAGGTCTTGATTTTCACATCTTACAGGATGCCTATGGGCTTCGTTGTGTTCCCATTGTTGGCAAGTTTCACTATGAGGCTTGTGCTAATAAGTTGAAGGCTACCTTAGGCCTCCCATAAATCCTTGACATTTATGTTGACCATCCAAGATCATAGAGAAGAGCGTAAGGCCCTTGTACATGATAGGTAACATGACATTCATTTTGTTACTTTCAAAATACTAGTGTCCTAGCTTTTTTATTGGCACCTTTGGATGTCCTTTGGTTTTGGTTATGGACAAAGGATGCTCTATAGGGCATGGCTCATCCTCCTCCTCAAGTTCAAGTTCAGCTGTGTGGGCTCTTAAATTTCCATTCATCCAATCAAACAAGTCGAGCTACTTTATGCTCCCAAGTGTGGTTAGGCAAAGCCCCATGATATTGGTTTGTTCTTGCACTCTTTCTATGGTGCAAGTGGGGGCTTTCCTAAGTGGTGTCGCTATCGGGGAATAGCCCCACCACATAGCCATAGTACATCTTGAATGCTTCTGTGTGGTTTATTTTGTAAAAATTCTGTTTTTTTGTCAAGAAAGGAACATAAGAAAAATCTCAAAAAATATCTATTTTGCTGCATTATTTTTCTTGTTGCATTTTGTTATTATATTTGCAAATCTATGTTTAGTTTTGGTTGATTTCTATAAAAACTATATGTTTTTCAATTCTACATTTCAATTTTTAGTTGATTTTTGCAATTTTTTGCTTTTTAATATTTTTTCAAATTGGAAAATGAAAAACAATAAATAGGTCATGAAATTGAATTAATCTAGGTAAACATACCTCAAAAAATCAGTTTTTGGGAATAGAGTTTATCCCAATTTAAACTCCTTACGTGGAGAAATTGGAATAGAAATAGAAATTCGGGGAGGATTTGCAAGGCAGATTAAATTTTGTGTTTTGTAGGTTTTTTATATTTTTGCATTAGTGTTATTAATATAAATTAAGTTAGCTTATCTCCCTGTAATTTGCACCACTAGATGTTAGACTTGATTGGATGGCCGCATTTAATGCGTGCAGGCTTTAGACCACTAGCCAAAGAAAGTCCAAAAGCCTATCAATATCCATTTTTAGGTAAGTTTTAAGTAGCTGGTCTTTTTTGATTGGTAAACATAAACATAAACCGTAAATCGAAAACGTAAAAAGTAAAAAAGTAAAAAATCAAAACATTAAAAAAAGAGAAAAATAAAAGGAAAAAAGTAAAAGGGAAAAAGTAAAATGGAAAAGGTAAAAGGTAAAAGGTATGGGGGCAAAAAATATAGAATTTTTTGAAAAGTGCACATACAAGCCTACCTAATATATGTTTTAGGCCGTTGTGAATGCGTTGACATAACTTGTGTAACACCCCAAAAAATTACATTTTTCCTTAGTTAAGGAGCTTCCTTAACTATGGGAGCTAGCGCTTGACTAACCTAAAAAAAGTACTATTTTTTGTGCCAGGCAGGTTAAGATTTTGGATTGTCCAAAGTTTTTTTAAACTTTGGACAATCCAAAAAAATTTCAAAAATGAAAAATTTCTAAAAATTTCAAACTTGTCCAAGACATTCGTAGGATCTTTAATTACCCCATCTTCACATGCGCCTATAATCTCAGCGTGTATTAGAGGCCTATTTAGACGATAGTGTGTCTTTCGAGCTAGGTGCATACTAGCCTATCCTAGGCTCTAGACCTTCGGTCAGAACCTAGTTTTGCATTGTATAAGGACTTACAATAGGGACCAATGATACTTCATTTTTTTTAAGTCAATGGAAGGATCCCCAGTCCCAACAAGTGAGAACCCTAACCAGACCTCACTAGTCAGGCCAGTTAGTAGTCTTTTGGACCGTGTAGCTAGCTATCTCATAGGTTTGGCCTCAACCGCTACCTCTGAACCAAATCTTACTACATACAGACCACATGATAAAGGAGTTGAGGTAGTTAGCTAACTACCTCAAAGGTTCGGCCTCAATCGCTACCTCTGAACCAAATCTTACTACTACATATAGACCACATGATGGACTGAGTAGCTAGCTATACCTCTGAGGTTTGGCCTCAACTGCTACCTTTAAACCAAATCTTACTACATACAAACCACATGATGAAGGGGTTTATGTTTGGCCTCAATCGCTACCTCTGAACTAAATCTTACTACATATAGACCACATGATGAAGGAGTGGAGGTAAACTCTATAGAGACACCTACGGTAAAGTCATCATTTTACAAGCATGGAGCATTCACATTGATATCCATATCCATACAACTTATGTTACACTTACTGTAACTATGACTATCAAACCACCCCTTGCACCAGTGCTTATGCGCCTGATAGTAGAACATTAGAAGAAGTGCAGGTAGTAGAGGCACTAATCTAGGCTACTAGATTAGCAAGTGGTATAGCAAAACAATTAGCAAACCAAACAGTTCAGCATGCCCAAAATGAGTCCCAAGCCAGGACTATGCAAGTAGTGCCTGATAGTCTCGACACACAAGCAATAACAGTACGTCTACTTCAAGGTAGGAGCTAGGCTTGCAAATCTTGGATCAACGTCTTCTCATACAGATGATTAGGAGTATGATGTGTCAATAGAGAGTCTTGTGGATTTTAGTACAAGCCAAGCTTATGGTGTTAGTTGGGAAGGCATTGTCCAATTAATATATGGGCCCATAACAAAGGAGAAACGATTGAAGGCTATTTGTGATTGCATATATAGGATCATTGAACATGAAAGGATCCAAAGACCCATGGCACAAGTCAGGACATCCAAACCAAGAATTCCCACAATGAGCAAAATGGTAACACCTCTTCTGAGCCCAGCGACTCCTACTTTTGTAGTATCACCCAGCTATACCATGGACCAACCCACATCTTCTAACCCACAAGGCCATGCAAGGACTCAAAAGCATACTAGCATGAGCTTCACCTTCTTAGATCCTTGAGTTGTCCACACCCAAGACACTACTAGTACACTACCTCATCCAATGGTGTTAAGCACCACACCACCAACTATGGCACCTATGACACTGACCCATTATTACCTTTAAGCCACATGCCCATGGTAACCATGGTAGCCACCATCACCACTTTATACATGGACCTCCCCTTTGCCTGGCATATCTAGCATTTCCATTCCTAGAGAGGTCACATCTCATTCTAGTGCACCAATTAAACATCCCTTCCCTAGAGTAAGTGTGCTGCCAACTCCTACTACGAGACTAACTACACTTAATGCCCACATGACTAAAGCACCTATTGGGGTGCCAGTACGACACATACCTTATGTAGCACATCTACCCCCACCAGGTTTTAAACCAATGCATCCTCATGCAGTGCCTCATGTTACACCTCCACCTACTCACCAGCTCTACCCACAGACCCAGTTGCTTTTGCACAGGCCCTGGGAAGAGTGGTAGCAGAGAGCATAGTGCTTGTTGTGAGAGATGGTGGTCGACATAGCCATGGAAAGACTACCCAGATAGCCAAGTCAACTCATAAATTCACTAGAGAGATGGTGATCCTAGGAGACATTTGGAGGTATTTAATCAAGTGTGTGAGGCACTAAGAGAACAAAATGAGGATTCCAAGACCAATGCCTTTAGTCTAACATTAGACGACGGCAAGGCTGGGGATTGGTATAGAACTCTTAAGGTCAAGGAACGCTTGAACTTTACTACTCTTAGGAGATTGTTCTTGAAGCGATTTGTGGATGAAGGAGTCTTATGGGGTGTAGCTTCATAGCTACGCAAAGCTGTATTAGAAGAAGAGGAGTCAATTAGAGATTTCATTAGCCATCTCAAGCATTTTTACTCTCATTACTTTCCACATGAATTCTATTCGAATAATCAACTGCTTGATAAATTCATCCATGGGCTTAAACATGAAGCGATCTATAATGGCTTAGTCATTAGAGGGATCACTACTACTACATGGGATAAAGTCACAACAAATGCTATCTAACTAGAAGATAATCTGATGGTGGTCAAAGCATCAGATTCTAAATCTATTGCTGCAGGAGTCATGCGACATGGCACTTTCACAATTAAACCCCTTGCTAAAGGTAACACTTTAGCAGCAGAGATGAATTTCACAGATTTTATGAAAGCACTCCAAGAGGGAATGAAGGCTAATAGAGTCCCAAAAAACATACATATGTATCCAAGGAGAGAGCTTCAATGGTGCTCAATCTGCCAACAAGGGTATTCAACTAGTGAGTGTCCAATCCTAAGGATATGCTATAATGGAAATTGTACTTTTTGTGGATGTTATGATCATGAGGCTTTATAGTGCCGCATGCATTTGCAAACCCTTTCTAATTCTTCTAGACCTTAGTAGTTGGCTTTACCAGCTCCATCACAACCACAAGCAATAATGCCTACAACAACACCTCAACCCAATGCTGAGCAAATGGCACAACAACCTATTTTGCAAGGGGAATTTACAATGCACAAAATGTGTCATTACCTCTACCAGTTTTGGGACCTCAACCTCCACCCCCGCCGAGGATCACACCTTTGAATCTAATAGGTTTTTAGGAACCTTTTGAGTGTACAAAATATGTGGTTGACTTGGATAGCGCCTCACATGTCGCTAAGGGCTCCACAGAGCTTTATCCAAACTTCTATGTAGTCGATGATAAGAGGATGAGTGAAACGAGTATATAGCTAGCCACAGGTTGAGACATCAACAACTCTAATGTTAAAAAAATTCCTCTTCAATGCTATCATTGTCAAGGACCACATTGAGTCTCTAACTGCCCCATCAGAAAGCCCCATCAGAAACCAACCAATCACCCAAGTTGCATCTTCTAGCATGCCACCTACCAACTTGTAATCATTGTCATAGATCATTGGATCAAAGATTGCCCAATGAAAGTGGTGATTGTAAATTAGCAGAATGGTCCTACCATCACACCTGTCAACATAATTGGAGTGGGTGAGAAATCCTAACCCACTTGTGAATGTAATAATGAGACTCATGGCTCAAAACACACCTGTTGTGGAAAAGAAAGTAGAAAACCAGAGTACTTCAATAACGGGATCCAAAAAGAAGAGGGACCATAGAAGAAAAAAATCCATAAAAGGGGGGGAAATTTTTATTTTTAATGTTGATCATCAAGCCCTCTTGTACCTTGTTAACAAACCATACTCCACAGGGAGAGTCACAAGGTGGTTATGGATTCTTCTTGAATTAATAAATTTCACTGTAGTTTTGAGGCCTTGAAAAAAACATGTCATGGTGAATCATCTATCATGTGTACCTAATAGTGAAGCACCAAAACTATTCAAGGTTGAGGCTATTCCAGAGTGGAGCAAGAAAAGCGTTCACTTTTTAGCTAATGCTTTTTCAGAAGAAAAAGGAATTGAGGAAAGATTTAGCAAGAAATTTGCTAAAATAGAGTGGCCCTTACTAACTTATTGTCAGGACTCTTTATAGAAGAGGTAAGGATGATATTCTTAGACACTACCCCGAGAGGACAAATATCTCATGATCATGGAACAAGCACACTAGGGGATAGCATATGGACATTTTGCGATAGAAATCACAGCCAAGAAAATAATCCACCTGGGTATTGATGGCCAATGCTTTTTAAGCATTGTACACTATTTATAAAAGGTTATGATTGGTGCCAATGTTGTGCCAAGACACAAAAGAAGGACATGATGTCAGAGCCAACCAACCTTTTTAAAAATGGGACTTAGATTTCATTGGCCCTATTAGTCTTGCTGCACATGGCACACAAGCACACTTCATCATTGTTGCCACAAGATTATGTAACCGAATGGGCTGGAAGCAAGAGCTTCACAAAAAGCTGATGCCATGGCAGCTACTAAGTTTCTCTACGAGAACATCATTACCCGCTTTTGGATGTCCATTTGAGCTAGTGAGTGATCAAGGTAAGCATTTCATCAACAATGTTATAAATAATCTTACTAACACATTCATGATCGCACACCGTAAGTCAACGCCAGATCACCCACAAGTAAATGGCCAAGTAGAGACTACCAACAAGGTTCTTATTTTGATATTAACAAAGACTATTGAGGCTCAACACACTAACTGTGAATCTAAGCTCACATCAGCTTTATGGGCCTATCGCACATCATACAAAGTTGCAATTGGTTGCACGCCATTTAAGATGGTGTATGGACTTGAGGTAGTAATGCCTTGGGAGTTCATGATCCCTAGCTAAGGGTAGCTGTAAATGAAAAGCTTGATGGTAATGAATTGGCTGACCAGTTGTTTGTTTGGAACAACTTACAGAGGAAGAAAAATTGCAATGCAAAACATGCCAAAGAAAGAAGTGGTTTGACCAAAATCTCAAGGAAAAAATGAGATTAAGGTAGGAGATCTTGTACTTATGTATGGGGTCCATAGTGAAAAGAAAAGGCTCAAATATACCAGAAAGGGACCATTTAGGGTTTGTGAAGTTATTGCAAAAGATACTACATGTGTTGAGCTCCATTTACTTCAAGAACAAACATCTTATAAGCTCTTCTTGCCACCACAGGTTGCAAACCTCGTTCAAGCTTGATCTCACAATCAACTTCTTGAGGAGAGGTGGCATCTTTGTAAACTCCTTTGGAAATATATCAACATTACTCCTTAAGCCACACTGGTTCAAAACCTTTGTTTCACCTCAGATTTATTAAGCTAGACTACATAAAATTAATGAGAAAAATGCATGAGAATGCAAAGGAGAGGGGGAGCTTGAGCTACTTGTTGCAAGAAAACACACACACATAAGAGTAGATAAGCACATAAGAGAGATGAAAGGCTTAATTTTCTTCTATTCTCTACAACAAAACATAAATGTAAGAGTACATAGTATATAATAAGACATATAAGGTTGGTCCATAGTGTGAACACTCCTACTAAAACATACAAGGTTGATCCATAGTGTGAACTCTCCTACTAAAACATACAAAGTCTACTATGTGATCTAGAACTATAACTATGCCATAACTCTAGTGAATCAAAGTGGTTGTTACACAGCTTGTAAAACCATTGGTGGCATACAACAACCCATAATCTCACCAACCATACTAGTGGCATAAGTGCTGAGCCATTATCATGGCATGTCATGCTAGTGGCATAAGTGCCGAGCTGTTATCCTAGCATAAGTGCCAAGCTATTATCTTGGCATGTCATGAACTCAATATCTCAACACTCCTCCTCAAGCTAAACTCCATACTCTGCACTTTAAGTAAGCTCTTGAACCTACAGGGCTTCTTTGTAAAGATGATAATTTCTTGATCATATAGATATTTGGAAAGCCCTTACACCATAGAAAGAGTGCACAAACAAACCAATGTCATGGGGCTTAGCCTGACCACACTCAGAAGCATAAAACAACTCAACCAAGAAGTCAATGTTCCATGGCCTAGCTCACAAATGTAGGGGCAGGGTGTGTCACTCACCTCGTGAATCCTTGTGCTTGGGATCCTCATAGGTTGCGCCGTCGGGCAGGAGCACCTGAGAGCTCAACTTCGCCACCTCCACACTCCAAACACAGCTCAACCCTCCTCGCACTCAATCTCACACACTCACTCTCTCTTTGTAACATGCCCATCTTAATAATATATGTCCATTTAATAGATGAAATTATGGTTCTTTTTATAGTGTAAAAATTATCAATTTTAATAATTGAGCTATTTCCACTTAGAATCTTAAAATTTTGAGTCCAAATTTAAAATTTGCGCACAATCTTACCCTAATATAGGATCTGATAGCTCTCAAAATGGACACCAGAATAAGCCTCTACATGAATTTTTAGTTAAAGTACGGTAACTTTCGACCTTAATAAATGCATGTTCGGGTGTTCGATTGACGAACGAACTGCACCCCCATGATCAAGGAAACATCTCAAATAGTTTCATTGAAAAAAAAATGCAATGGACGCGCCGGTATGTATATCGAGTCCTGTATCCCAAAAAAAGGGATCCCTGTCCCAAAAAGATGCCATACGTGCATACCTGGGCGCCGAAACAATGGCCGCGTAAGGACCAAAGGTGGGTCGCCATAACATATGGTCCCCAGTGGCCGTGTAGACACCCATGTGACCACACTGGCCCAGAAGGTATATGCGTACCCCACCTTTGGCCCGCATATAGGCACCACCCCTTTTCCTAGACCCATGCATCCACAGACTAGTGTATTTTCATCGTACACCATCCTTTGCACCCCGCTTTGCTTTCTCTTTACCTATACCTGTACCCGCACTAGCCCCTATATAAATCCCCAACACCCCCTCTATGGGGGCGGACACCTGATACTCTGAGCGGAGGCTATACCCGATAGCCCTCTATAGCCCATCTCCCACAACAAGCCCTTTTCAGCCCATCTCCGAGTAGACTCTATAGATTTTCTTCAAACAGCTAGCCCTTGTCTTGTGGAGGGGGTGTCCTACATTGCTCCCTCCCATGTGAATAGACTTAAGGGGGGGAACTCTCCTTCTCCCCCCTCTAGTTCAACTTCCAGCATTGCCCCCAGCTTAAGGACACTCTACTTTTTGCCCCGCCCCATATAAAGAGACTTAAGCAAACACACTTTGGCTCTTAGAGGTGGTTCCCACACGAGTGAGTTTTATGCTCTAAAGTGAGCAAACAAACTTTGAAACACAATTCGACTGAAGCGTTGAGTTCACGGTGGTGACGTGATCTACAAGAAGGTGGATAGTATGGCTCCTCCTTGAAGACGCCAAAATGCTACCTCGGGAAGTGTGCATAACGACCCTAGAGGGAATGCCCCGGACGCGTTCCCAACTCTTCCCATTGTGGGAGTCCCACATGGAGCCTATAAGATTCCTCCCCATCCTCTCAGGATGTCAAGTATCTTCCCCTGTAGTCAAATCCCTCTTCAGAAATATAAAGAATCTTGTTTCTACCAGTTTTGGCCAAGAAAGAGAAAATATTCTAGAGAGAGATTATTTAGATTTTGAATATTTTTGGATAGAAAAATTTCTCATCTTATTAATATAAGTTCCCCTGAAACAGAAGTTCAAAAAGATTTCCAGAAGGTGCATTAGAAATCAAGTATAATCTGCTCAAGAGGCCTTACCCCCTAGGGGTCCAGATTTTTGAAAAATTTTAAATTAAGGTTCCTATGGACCAATAGGATCAATCCATGTGTGGGGAGGAGATAAATCCAATTTGTAAAAGAAAATACCCAAAAATGAGTAAATGCTCACATAAGATGAAGAGTTGACTATGTACAAGGTTTATTAGTAAAAAAACTATGAGTAATATTAAAAAAATGAGATATTTTGGGTATAATGATTCCATTTTGACAAATATGTAAGGAAAGGGAGTCCCTTCAAGGAGGCACCTACTTCACATGCTTGAATGAGTTTTAAACTAAAAAAAAATGTGATATTTTTATCTCTCCTCTCTCTTGGATCAAACCGAATCAAAACCGAATAAAGAAGGAACCAAACTAGGTCCAAATCTAGTCCAAATTTAACCAAACGGAATCTAGAAAATTCTAGAAATCAGTTGGCCTTGGTTAGAGCCTCCCTCTCCTATAAATAGAACCTGAGCCCTTTGTAAAAAAATAGGAGAATTATACTATGCCAGAATTATGCTGAAATAATGATAATTTTTACTATTCTCTAAAATTCCCTCCAAATTCAAGAAATTGGAGCTTCCCTCCTTCTTCAATCTCCATTGGTGGCTCCATCAACACACCAAACCAATTGATTGGTTGGGGCCCTCTACCGTGATCAAAGAATCAAGCAATTTGTAAGGTAAAGAATGAATTTTGATCTTTTTCCATAATTTCTCAATGTTTCTCTCTTCTCAACCCCTCTCAAGCTTGAGAAGCTTAATTGGAATGGCTTTTTAATGCTATTGAAGTTAACTGATGAATGGTAGTAAGAAAATACATAAATTCCCATTTATGCTTAATTTTAATGGTTTTTATGATTTTTGCCTTCTCTAAAATGAAAATGATGTTATGTCTCATTGTGAAAAAAGGCATTCCCCTCTCCTCTTTAGTAAACCAACCATTTTTTATCCTAGATGAATGATTAATGGATAAAATCAAGTTTTTCATAATGTTTCTCTTAAGTAAGTAGAAACTGTTTACATTAGAATAATTTAAATACTCTTGGTGAAATTCTAGTTGATTTTATAGAGTTAAAAATTAAAAAATGGTCAGCCATACAAAGGAGGTTATGGTGAAATTTTCTAAAATTGTGTAAAAATAAGTTTTACTTTTTATTCTAAAAGTGTTATTCCTACTAAATTGGATTTATGCATGGAAAGATGCATAAAGAATTTAAATTAGATGCATAAAATAAATTCTTTTATATTAAAAGATTGATTTTTATCATAAATGATTTGTATGCATAAAAGATATTTTTTTATATTAAAAGTGTGATTTTTATCATAAATGATTTTATGCATAAATTAGATGCATAAAAGAAATTCTTTTATATTAAAAGAGTAATTTTCATCATAAATGATTTGTATGCATAAACATATGCATAAAAGATATTTTTTTATATTAAAAGTGTGATTTTTATCATAAATGATTTTATGCATAAATGAGATGCATAAAAGAAAATCTTTTATATTTAAAGAGTGATTTTCATCATAAATGATTTGTATGCATAAACATATGCATAAAATATATATTTTTATATTAAAAGTGTGATTTTCATCATAAATGATTTTATGCATAAATTAGATACATAAGAGAAATTCTTTTATTCTAAAAGAGTAATTCCTACTAAATTGAATTTATACATGGAAAGATACATAAAGAATTAATTTTAATCCAAAAGTGTTATTCTCATCAATTTTGATTTTATGCATAGCAAGATGCATAAAGAAATCTATTTTTAGTTCAAAAGAGTTATTTTCATCAATTTTGATTTTATGCATAGAAAGATGCATAAAGAAATCTATTTTTAGTTCAAAAGAGTTATTTTCATCAATTTTGATTTTATGCATAAGAAGAAGCATAAAAGATTGAATTTTAATTCAAAAGTGTCATTTTTATTTAAAATGAATTTATGCATAGGAAGATGTATAAAAGATTGATTTTTATTTCGAAAGTGTTATTCTCCTTAAAATGGAATTTATGCATAAATAGATGTGTAAAGAAATCTTATATCAAAAATAAGAATTCTCTTGTATTCTATAAATGGATATGAGGATGTGAAATGAATCAGCTAGATGAAAATGAACGAAGTATGGATGTAGATATAGATGTGAATGTATGAATGTGGATGTGGAGATGGATGTATGGATGTAGATGTATGAATGTGGATGTATGGATGTGGATGTGGATGGGGATGTATGAATATGGATGTGGAAATGGATGTATAGATGTAGATATGGATGTGAATGTATGAATGTGGATGTGAAAATGGATGTATGGATGTAGATGTATGAATTTGGATGTATGGATATGGATGTGGAGTGGATGTATGAATATGGATGTGGAAATGGATGTATAGATGTAGATATGGATGTGAATGTATGGAAGTGGATGTGGATGTATGAAAGTAGATATGAATATGAATGTAGATATCGATGTGGAAGTATGGATGTGGATGTGGATGTGGATGTATGAATGTGAATGTGGATGTGGAAGGTGGATATGGATGTATGTATGTGAATGTATGAATGTGAATGTAGAAATGGATGTGTGGAATGTGGATGAGGATGTTTATGAATGTGATTGTGAATGTGAATATGGATGTATAGATTTGGATGTATGGATGTCGGTGTGGATGTATGAATGAGAATGTGGAATTGGATGTGCGAATGAGGATGTGGATGTGGATGTATGAATGTGAATGTGGAATTGGATGTGCGAATGAGGATGTGGATGTGGACGTATAAATGTGAATGTGGATGTGCGAATGTGGATGTGGATGTGCGAATGAGGATGTGGATGTGGATGTATGAATGTGAATGTGGAATTGGATGTGCGAATGAGGATGTGGATGTAGACGTGGACGTATGAATGTGAATGTGGATGTATGGATGTGAATGTGGATGTGGATATGGATGTATGAATGTGGATGTGGATGTGGATGTATGGATGTGAATGTGGATGTGGATATGGATGTACGGATGTGGACGTGGATGTGGAAGTTTGGATATGGATGTATGGATATGAATGTGGATGTGGATGTAGATATGGACGTATAAATGTGGATGTGGATGTGGATGTACGGATGTGAATGTGGATGTGGATATGGATGTATGAATGTGGATGTGGATGTGGATGTGGATGTATAGATGTCGATGTGGATATGGATGTATGAATATGGATGTGGATGTGGATGTATGGATGTGGATGTTGATGTGGATGTATAGATGTGGATATGGATGTATGGATGTGGATGTTGATGTGGATGTATAGATGTGGATATGGATGTATGAATGTGGATGTGGATGTGGATGTATGAATGTGGATGTGGATGTATAGATGTCGATGTGGATATGGATGTATGAATATGGATGTGGATGTGGATGTATGGATGTGGATGTTGATGTGGATGTATAGATGTGGATATGGATGTGGATGTACGAATGTGGAGGTGGATGTATAGATGTGGATATGGATGTGGATGTATAGATGTGGATATGGATGTGGATGTACGAATGTAGAGGTGTAGGTGGAATAATGAATGCGAATGTGTATGTGATATGATGTGATGTCGATATGAGTGAATGGATGAGATGTGATGACATGTGAACAAATGATATGTGATGAATCTGATGTGAAGAGATGGAAAATGATGTGATTGGATGAGAATGAGTACAAATATGAATGGAATGTGGAATAAGTAAAGTGGACTGATGAAGGATAATGTGGAAAGACGAGACTTCATTATAGAAACTGTATTTATGACCTGTTTGTAAATGACTGTTTTATGTCAAGAATGTTGGGGAAGCATTTTTGACCGTCTTGTGAATAAGGTCATGGAGACCTAACTGATAAAGTTACAACAGCTCACGGAGAGTCAACGGAGGACGTCTCGCGTAGCAAGGTCGGCCGAGGTCTTGATTGATTTAAATGGGGAGCTTTCGGTACGGTGGATGAGGGACAAGGAAGCGGCCTATGAGTGAAGCGCTAGGTGACCTGCGAAGGATCCTAGAGGGTGCCGACCATACGGTGCTCGGGCTTTGGGTCGTCGAAGATACCCACACGTGCGTCGTGAAAGATATTGAATCGAGGTGTAAGAGTTGTTTTCTGAAACCGGGCATGGATGTGGTTGATTGACCCTGCTGGTCCTCTCACGGATGAGTCCATGGCTCTTTTATATGGATCTGTTGGTTGATCTTGCTGATCTTCAACGAGGATTCCATCTTGATTTTTATATGTGAATATATTGCCGAGTACTATGAGCTAGGAACTATTGAAAAGGCCCCTGAGTGAACAGGCGATCTTCAATGAGGATTCCATCTTGATTTTTATATGTGAATATATTGCCGAGTACTATGAGCTAGGAACTATTGAAAAGGCCCCTGAGTGAACAGGTTATCTTCAACGAGGATTCCATCTTGATTTTTATATGTGAATATATTGCCGAGTACTATGAGCTAGGAACTATAGAAAAGGCCCCTGAGTGAACAGGTGGTGAGCATTCTGGTTGCCAATGATGCCATAAGTACACCGATGAAGGAATGATTGAAGGAATGATTGGAAATAAGGATTCAACTAGAGATTTTGAGGATTGTGATCAGTGACACAATGGTTTCATTAAAGGATTGTTTTAAAGATAGCTGATGTTGAGAAAAAGGCAATTTCATATTGGGTGTGTAAGTGGTGTGACTAGTTTTATGTTTGCATGAACATCCGGCTAGGGGGCCTGGGAACTCTTTTCCTTGGTACCCGGGACAAAACCTAACCAAATTCCTAATTGGATCCCATCACTACAGTGGTTGGGCGGTTGGCTAACCCATGGGACTGCTGGATGGGGTTAGACTGATGGATCCATAAAATGAGACTCAATTTCTATTGTAGTACGCTAGATGAAGTAAATCCCGGATAGTAATTGTTCTATGGAAAAAGGAATCAATGGCTGTGCCCCTCGATGGGGAAAAAAGCGTTGATCTCTATGATCCAAGTGCAAGTTTCTTCCTTGATCTGACCAAGTGACTTTAAGCTCGGTCGGATCAGTTTGGCCAGTAATGCCCTTAACTATGTTAGAGTAAAATTTATCTTGGTGGAATCGCCCGTGCGCTTTCCGGGCAAAGGAAGTTTTTTTGGGTTTGGTTTTACAACCGATGAATTAGTCTCTTGTACGGATATCCGTGGGTGAGGCCCCGAGTGTGGGACCCTGCCCCGTGCAAGAAGTACTACTCCCGCTGCAAGCACCCCTAAATCTTTTGCGCGGTGGGGACAGGGATCTTACAGTTGGTATCAGAGCGAATTGACTAATGAGGATCAACCAAAAATCCAAAAATGTCAAAGATTTATGAAGTAGCAGTATAAGATCAGAATTGTGTGATGAAATTCATACAAATTGTTATTTGAACTGATATTCATAAATTAGTGATTGGGTCTTCAGATGGAAGACCACAATTGTATGGAATCCCTGACTTGCTTGAGGCCTAGACATGATGGTCTCTACCTTATAATTCCAAGGACCATGACTACCCGTATATACCGAGGGTATAACTGCAGCTCTTTATTTACGGCAGTATATATGAGTAAATCTAAGACTTGAAATTATAAGCATTAATGCTATCTAGAAAATGAATTCGAATGTGGTTGATATGATTTTTAAATTCTGGTTGTGAACTGATGAGTTGATTTGGATTCTGATTGAAAAATGATGATTCTTGAAATTTAGTTGAAATGTAATAAGCTGAGCAAAACCACAATGAGGATGAATGGGACGAGTCCCTGTGATGATGTTCTTAGCTGGAATGACGTTAATGACTTTAGCCAATCACTATGAGATTAATGGATTGTGCTGGTAGATTGCTACTGTTAACTTTTGTCCAATGGATCAAGTTAAGGGGTGATAAATTAAAAATCTGAAGAATTGAAATCCCCATGGAGGACTGTTCAGATGAAAAAAAATAGTCTGATGGACCATTATTGTGTTAAAGATATGAATGAGATATTCTGAATGAATTGTTAACTGATAATGTGTTCTATATGAGTATCTTTATCCCTTGACTCTGTGGGGAGCCGACCTATTTAGAGAACCCCGGAATCAGTTGAATCAAAAATCGGATTGAATCATTAATAAAGAGACTTAACAAGAATTTTTGTATTGATAGGAACATGGATCGAGGTCGTCGTGGTAGAAATGTTAACCCCCAACTCAATGAAGAAGAGCTCGACCTGGATGTTCGTAAAACTCTTCATAGTTCGCAGCCTGGACCTTTCAAGGGTGAAGGGGAAAACTTGGGCGAGGCTGTGGAGAAGTGGATCGAATCAATGGAAGAATACTTCGATGTCACCGGGTACAATGAGAAGAGCAAAATGGCTCTTGCAAGGCTGAAGAAAGTAGGGATAGCTAGAGTGGCATGGAGAAAACACTGTGAGACAAACCGTCTCGACCGAAATACCCAAACCTGGACCGATCTCAAGGCTTACCTCAGAAAGAGGTTTTGTCCCCCAAGCTTTCTTGAAACTAAGATGAATGAGTTCTTGGAACTAAAGCAGGAAAGCCGGACAATTGAAGAGTACCATCAAGCTTTTGCCCTTCTCCTTCAATATTCCCCTCAATTGGATAAAGAAGGCCAGGTTCATTCGGGGAATGAACGAGCCATTGGATTCTTTAGTCAAGAATGCCAAACCTATTTCCATGGCCGAAGCAGTTCGGATGGCGAAGGATGGCGCCAAAGCCTTTGATGTCAAAGTCCCGCCAAAGCCAGCACCATCACCTTTCAAAAGGTTTTTATTCCCAGAAGGTGATTCCAACCTCCCTCCACTTAAGAGAGATCAGGGTCAAACCTAGGATATGGGGAGTTCCATAATGGAAGAAATGTCCTTTTCCCGGAACTCAACCCCCTGGGTTTCAACTTCAGAAGCTCCACCCTTGACAAGAGAGTGAAATGCTATAACTATCAAGGGTTTGGACATCGCAGTATGGATTGCCCAACTCCTTTTGGATCGAGGTTTTCAGGGCAGGGAAATCAGGGATCAAGATTCCAGACTCCAGCCCCTTCCTTCCAGAGTAATCAGGGTTCTATCCGCCAAAATCAGGGAAATCCCAGAAGTAGACCCTCTATCCAACCTATAGTTTCAATCGAAAATCCAAGGTAATGCAAGACCTCCACCTCAGAATAGAGGAAGTCAAAGAGAGTTGTTCCCAAATCGGCCGTCCACTTCCAAGGCAGTAACACTGGAAGTGATTGAAGAAGAAGAAGAAGAAGATGAAAGAGATCATACTCCACCTGCGAGATGAGGACATCTCGCGTTTTTTAAGTGGGGTAGAATGTAAGATTCCTCCCCAGCCTCTCAAGATGTCTAGTATCTTCCCCTGTAGTCAAATCCCTCTTCAAAAATATAAAGGATCTTGTTTCTACCAGTTTTGGCCTAGAGAGAGAAAATATTCTAGAGAGAGATTATTGAGATTTTGAATATTTTTGGATAGAAAAATTTCTCATCTTATTAATATAAGTTTTCCTAAAACAGAAGTTCAGAAAGATTTCCAGAAGGTGCATTAGAAATCAAGTAATTCTTTTATATTAAAAGAGTGATTTTCATCATAAATGATTTGTATGCATAAACATATGCATAAAATATGTTTTTATATTAAAAGTGTGATTTTTATCATAAATGATTTTATGCATAAATTAGATACATAAAAGAAATTCTTTTATATTTAAAGAGTAATTTTCATCATAAATGATTTGTATGCATAAAAGATATTTTTTAATATTATAAGTGTGATTTTTATCATAAATGATTTTATGCATAAAAGAAATTCTTTTATATTAAAAGAGTGATTTTCATCATAAATGATTTGTATGCATAAACATATGCATAAAAGATATTTTTTTATATTAAAAGTGTGATTTTCATCATAAATGATTTTATGCATAAATTAGATGCACAAAAGAAATTCTTTTATATTAAAAGAGTGATTTTCATCATAAATGATTTGTATGCATAAACATATACATAAAAGATATTTTTTTATATTAAAAGTGTGATTTTCATCATAAATGATTTTATGCATAAACTAGATGCATAAGAGAAATTCTTTTATTCTAAAAGATTAATTCCTACTAAATTGGATTTATGCATGGAAAGATATATAAAGAATTTATTTTAATCCAAAAGTGTTATTCTCATCAATTTTGATTTTATGCATAGAAAGATGCATAAAGAAATCTATATTTAGTTCAAAAGAGTTATTTTCATCAATTTTGATTTTATGCATAGAAAGATGCATAAAGAAATCTACTTTTAGTTCAAAAGACTTATTTTCATCAATTTTGATTTTATGCATAGAACGATGCATAAAGAAATCTATTTTTAGTTCAAAAGAGTTATTTTCATCAATTTTGATTTTATGCATAAGAAGAAACATAAAAGATTGAATTTTAATTCAAAAGTGTCATTTTCATTTAATATGAATTTATGCATAGGAAGATGCATAAAAGATTGATTTTTATTTCGAAAGTGTTATTCTCCTTAAAATGGAATTTATGCATAAATAGATGCGCGTAAAGAAATCTTATCAAAAATAAGAATTCTCTTGTACTCTATAAATGGATATGAGAATGTGAAATGAATCAATTAGATGAAAATGAACGAAGTATGGATGTAGATATGGATGTGAATGTATGAATGTGGATGTGGAAATGGATGTATGGATGTAGATGTATGAATGTGGATCTATGGATGTGGATGTGGATGTAGATGTATGAATATAGATGTGAAAATGGATGTATAGATGTAGATATGGATGTGAATGTATGAATGTGGATGTGGAAATGGATGTATGGATGTAGATGTATGAATGTGGATGTATGGATGTGGATGTGGATGTGGATGTGGATGTATGAATATGGATGTGGAAATGGATGTATAGATGTAGATATGGATGTGAATAAATGGAAGTGGATGTGAATGTATGAATGTGGATGTATGAATGTAGATATGGATGTGGAAGTATGGATGTGAATGTGGATGTGGATGTATGAATGTGAATGTGGATGTGAATGTGGATGTGGATGTATGAATGTGGAAGGTGGATATGGATGTATGTATGTGAATGTATGAATGTGAATGTAGAAATGGATGTATGGAATGTGGATGAGGATGTTTATGAATGTGAATGTAAATGTGAATACGGATGTATAGATCTAGATATATGGATGTCCGTGTGGATGTATGAATGAGAATGTGGAATTGGATAAGAGAATGAGGATGTGGATGTGGATGTGGATGTATGAATGTGAATGTGGAATTGGATATGCGAATAAGGATGTGGATGTGGATGTGGACGTATGAATGTGAATGTGGATGTGGATGTGTGAATGAGGATGTGGATGTGTGAATGAGGATGTGGATGTGGATGTATGAATGTGAATGTGGATGTGGATGTGCGAATGAGATGTGGATGTGGATGTATGAATGTGAATGTGGAGGTATGGATGTGAATGTGGATGTGGATATGGATGTATGAATGTGGATGTGGATGTGGATGTATGGAAGTGGAAGTATGGATGTGAATGTGGATGTGGATATGGATGTACAGATGTGGATGTGGATGTGGAAGTATGGATGTGGATGTATGGATATGAATGTGGATGTGAATATGGACGTATAAATGTGGATGTGGATGTGGATGTATGGATGTGGATGTACGGATGTGAATGTGGATGTGGATATGGATGTATGAATGTGGATGTGGATGTGGATATATGGATGTGGATGTGGATATGGATGTATGAATGTGGATGTAGATGCAGATGTGGATGTGGATGTATAGATGTGGATATGGATGTGGATGTTCGAATGTGGAGGTGTAGGTGGAATAATGAATGCGAATGTGTATGTGAAATGATGTGACGTCGATATGAGTGAATGGATGAGATATGATGACATGTGAACAAATGATATGTCATGAATCTGATGTGAAGAGATGGAAAATGATGTGATTGGATGAGAATGAGTACACATATGAGAATGAGTACACATATGAATGGAATGTGGAATAAGTACACATATGAATGGAATGTGAAGAGATGGAAAATGATGTGATTGGAGGAAAATGATGTGATTGGATGAGAATGAGTACACATATGAATGGAATGTGGAATAAGTAAAGTGGACCAATGAAGGATAATGTGGAAAGACGAGACTTCATTATAGAAATTGTATTTGTGACCTGTTTGTAAATGATTGTTTTATGTCAAGAATGCTGGGGAAGCATTTTTGACCGTCTTGTGAATAAGGTTGTGGAGACCTAACTGATAAAGTTGCAACAGCTGACGGAGAGTCAATGGAGGACGTCTCGCGTAGCAAGGTCGGCCGAGGTCTTGACCAGCCTCGGTTCGATTTAAATGGTGAGCTTCCGGTACGGTGGATGAGGGACCAAGGAAGCGGCCTATGAGTGAAGCGCTAGGTGACCTGGGAAGGATCCTAGAGGGTGCTGACCATACGGTGCTCGGGCTCTGGGTCACCGAAGATACCCGCACATGCATCGTGGAAGATATTGAATCAAGGAGTAAGAGTTGTTTTCTGAAACCGGGCATGGATCTGGTTGATTGACCTTGCTGGTTCTCAACGGATGAGTCCATGGCTCTTTTATATGGATCTGTTGGTTGATCTTGCTGATCTTCAACGAGGATTCCATCTTGATTTTTATATGTGAATATATCGCCGGGTACTATGAGCTAGGAACTATTGAAAAGGCCCCTGAGTGAATAGGTGGTGAGCGTTCTGGTTGCCAATAATGCCATAAGTACACCGATGAAGGAATGATTGGAAATAAGGATTCAACCAGAGATTTTGAGGATTGTGATCAGTGACACAATGGTTTCATTAAAGGATTGTTTTAAAGATAGCTGAGAAAAAAGGATTGTTTTAAAGATAGCTGAGAAAAAAGGAATGATTGGAAATAAGGATTCAACCAGAGATTTTGAGGATTGTGATCAGTGACACAATGGTTTCATTAAAGTTTCCAACCTCCCTCCGCTTAAGAGATATCAGGGCCAAACCCAGGATATGGGGAGTTCCAGAATGGAAGAAATGTCCTTTTCCCGGAACTCAACCCCCTGGGTTTCAACTTCAGAAGTTCCACCCTTGACAAGAGAGTGAAATGCTATAACTATCAAGAGTTTAGACATCGCAGTATGGATTGCCCAACTCCTTTTGGATCGAGGTTTTCAGGGCAGGGAAATCAAGGATCAAGATTCCAGACTCCAGCCCCTTCCTTCCAGAGTAATCAGGGTTCTATCTGCCAAAATCAGGGAAATCCCAAAAGTAGACCCTCTATCCAACCTACAGTTTCAATCCAAGGTAATGCAAGACCTCCACCTCAGAATAGAGGAAGTCAAAGAGAGTTGTTCCCAAATCGGCCATCCACTTCCAAGGCAGTAACGCTGGAAATGATTGAAGAAGAAGAAGATGATGAGAGAGATCATACTCCACCTGCGAGATGAGGACATCTCGCATTTTTTAAGTGGGGTAGAATGTAAGATTCCTCCCCAGCCTCTCAGGATGTCCAGTATCTTCCCCTGTAGTCAAATCCCTCTTCAGAAATATAAAGGATCTTGTTTCTACCAGTTTTGGCCTAGAGAGAGAAAATATTCTAGAGAGATATTATTCAAATTTTGAATATTTTTGGATAGAAAAATTTCTAATCTTATTAATATAAGTTCCCCTGAAATAGAAGTTCAAAAAGATTTCCAGAAGGTGCATTAGAAATCAAGTATAATCTGCTCAAGAGGCCTTATCCTAGGGGTCCAGATTTTTGAAATTTTTTAAATTAAGGTTCCTATGGACTAATAGGATCAATCCATGTGTGGGGAGGAGATAAATCTAATTTGTAAAATAAAATACCCAAAAATGAGTAAATGCTCACATAAGATGAAGAGTTGACTATGTACAAGGTTTATTAGTAAAAAACTATGAGTAATATTAAAAAAATGAGATATTTTGGGTATAATGGTTCCATTTTGACACATATGTAAGGAAGGGGAGTCCCTTCAAGGAGGCGCCTACTTCACATGCTTGAATGAGTTTTAAACTAAAAAATAATGTGATAATTTTATCTCTCCTCTCTCTTGGATCAAAACCGAACCAAAAAGGAACCAAACTAGGTCCAAATCTAGTCCAAAATCAACCAAACTGAATCTAGAAAATTCTAGAAATCAGTTGGCCTTGGTTAGAGCCTCCCTCTTCTATAAATAGAACCTGAGCTCTTTCTAAAAAAATAGGAGAATTATACTATGCCAGAATTATACTGAAATAATGATAACTTTTACTATTCTCTAAAATTCCCTTCAAATTGAAGAAATTGGAGCTTCCCTCCTTCTTCAATCTCCATTGGTGGCTCCATCAACACACCAAACCAATTGATTGGTTGGGGGCCTCTACCATGATCAAAGAATCAAGCAATTTGTAAGGTAAAGAATGAATTTTGACCTTTTTCCATAATTTCTCAATGTTTCTCTCTTCTCAACCCCTCTCAAGCTTGAGAAGCTTAATTGGAATGGCTTTTTAATGCTATTGAAGTTAACTGATGAATGGTAGTAAGAAAATACATAAATTCCCATTTATGCTTAATTTTAATGGTTTTTATGATTTTTGCCTTCTCTAAAATGAAAATGATGTTATGCCTCATTGTGAAAAAAGGCATTCCCCTCTCTTCTTTAGTAAAACCAACCATTTTTTATCCTAGATGAATGATTAATGGATAAAATCAAGTTTTTCATAACGTTTCTCTTAAGTAAGTAGAAATTGTTTACATTAGAATAATTTAAATACTCTTGGTGAAATTCTAGTTGATTTTATAGAGTTAAAAATTGAAAAATGGTCACCCATACAAAGGAGGTTATGGCGAAACTTTCTAAAATTGTGTAAAAATAAGTTTTACTTTTTATTCTAAAAGTGTTATTCCTACTAAATTGGATTTATGCATGGAAAGATGCATAAAGAATTTAAATTAATCCAAAAAGTGTTATTTTCATCAATTTTTATTTTATGCATAGAAAGATGCATAAAGAATTTTATTTTTAATTCAAAAGAGTGATTTTCATCATAAATGGTTTTTATGCACAAATGGATGCATAAAAGAAATTCTTTTATATTAAAAGAGTGATTTTCATCATAAATGATTTGTATGCATAAAAGATATTTTTATATTAAAATTGTGATTTTCATCATAAATGATTTTATGCATAAATTAGATGCATAAAAGAAATTCTTTTATATTAAAAGAGTGATTTTCATCATAAATGATTTGTATGCATAAAAGATATTTTTTTATATTAAAAGTGTGATTTTCATCATAAATGATTTTATGTATAAATTAGATGCATAAAAGAAATTCTTTTATATTAAAAGAGTGATTTTCATCATAAATGATTTGTATGCATAAAAAATATTTTTTTATATTAAAAGTGTGATTTTCATCATAAATGATTTTATGCATAAATTAGATGCATAAAAGAAAATCTTTTATATAGATCTGGATGTATGGATGTCCGTGTGGATGTATGAATGAGAATGTGGAATTGGATGTGCGAATGAGGATGTGGATGTGGATGTATGAATGTGAATGTGGAATTGGATGTGCGAATGAGGATGTGGACGTATGAATGTGAATGTGGATGTGGATGTGGACGTATGAATGTGAATGTGGATGTGGATGTGCGAATGAGGATGTGGATGTGGATGTGGATGTATGAATGTGAATGTGGATGTGGATGTGCGAATGAGATGTGGATGTGGATGTATGAATGTGAATGTGGATGTATGGATGTGAATGTGGATGTGGATATGGATGTATGAATGTGGATGTGGATATGGATGTATGGATGTGGATGTATGGATGTGAATGTGGATGTGGATATGGATGTACGGATGTGGATGTGGATGTGGAAGTATGGATGTGGATGTACGGATGTGGATGTGGATGTGGAAGTATGGATGTGGATGTATGGATATGAATGTGGATGTGGATATGGACATATAAATGTGGATGTGGATGTGGATGTTCAGATGCGAATGTGGATGTGGATATGGATGTATGAATGTGGATGTGGATGCGGATGTATGGATGTGGATGTGGATGTATGAATGTGGATGTGGATGTATGGATGTGGATGTGGATGTGGATGTGGATGTACGAGGAGGAATAATGAATGGGAATGTGCATGTGAAATGATGTGATGTCGATATGAGTGAATGGATGAGATGTGATGACATGTGAACAAATGATATGTGATGAATCCGATGTGAGGAGATGGAAAATAATGTGATTGGATGAGAATGAGTACACATATGATGTGATTGGATGAGAATGAGTACACATATGAATGGAATGTGGAATAAGTACACATATGAATGGAATGTGAAGAGATGAAAAATGATGTGATTGGAGGAAAATGATGTGATTGGATGAGTGAGTACACATATGAATGGAATGTGGAATAAGTAAAGTGGACCGATGAAGGATAATGTGGAAAGACGAGACTTCATTATAGAAACTGTATTTGTGACCTGTTTGTAAATGATTGTTTTATGTCAAGAATGCTGGGGAAGCATTTTTGACCGTCTTGTGAATAAGGTCATGGAGACCTAACTGATAAAGTTGCAACAGCTGACAGAGAGTCAACGGAGGACGTCTCGCGTAGCAAGGTCGGCCGAGGTCTTGACCAGCCTTGGTTCGATTTAAATGGTGAGCTTCCGGTACGGTGGATGAGGGACCAAGGAAGCGGCCTATGAGTGAAGCGCTAGGTGACCTGCGAAGGATCCTAGAGGGTGCTGACCATACGGTGCTCGGGCTCTGGGTCGCCGAAGATACCCACACGTGCATCGTGGAAGATATTGAATCAAGGAGTAAGAGTTGTTTTCTGAAACCGGGCATGGATCTGGTTGATTGACCTTGCTGGATGAGTCCATGGCTCTTTTATATGGATCTGTTGGTTGATCTTGCTGATCTTCAACGAGGATTCCATCTTGATTTTTATATGTGAATATATTGCCGGGTACTATGAGCTAGGAACTATTGAAAAGGCCCGTGAGTGAACAGGTGGTGAGCGTTCTGGTTGCCAATGATGCCATAAAGTACACCGATGAAGGAATGATTGGAAATAAGGATTCAACCAGAGATTTTGAGGATTGTGATCAGTGACACAATGGTTTCATTAATAAAGAATTGTTTTAAAGATAGCTGATGCTGAGAAAAAGGCAATTTCATTAATAAAGAATTGTTTTAAAGATAGCTGATGCTGAGAAAAAGGCAATTTCATTAATAAAGAATTGTTTTAAAGATAGCTGATGCTGAGAAAAAGGCAATTTCATATTGGGTGTGTAAGTGGTGTGACTAGTTTTATGTTTGCATGAACATCCGGCTAGGGGGCCTGGGAACTCTTTTCCCTGGTACCCGGGACAAAACCTAACCAAATTCCTAATTGGATCCCATCACTACAGTGGTTGGGCGGTTGGCTAACCCATGGGACTGCTGGATGGGGTTAGGCTTGACTGATGGATCCGTAAAATGAGACTCAATTTCTATTGTAGTACGCTAGATGAAGTAAATCCCGGATAGTAATTGTTCTATGGAAAAAGGAATCAATGGCTGTGCCCCTCGATGGGGAAAAAAGCGTTGATCTCTATGATCCAAGTGCAAGTTTCTTCCTTGATCTGACCAAGTGACTTTAGGCTCGGTCGGATCAGTTTGGCCAGTAATGCCCTTGACTACGTTAGAGTAAAATTTATCCTGGTGGAATCGCCCGTGCTTTCCGGGCAAAGGAAGTTTTTTCGAGTTCGGTTTTGGAACAACCGATGAATTAGTCTCTTGTCTGGATATCCGTGGGTGAGGCCCCGAGTGTGGGACCCTGCCCAGTGCAAGAAGTGCTACTTCCGCTGCTTGCACCCTTGAATCTTTTGCGCGGTGGGGACAGGGATCTTACAGTTGGTATCAGAGTGAATTGACTAATGAGGATCGACCAAAAATCCAAAAATGTCAAAGATTTATGAAGTAGCAGTATAAGATCAGAATTGTGTGATGAAATTCATACAAATTGTTATTTGAACTGATATTCATAAATTAGTAATTGGGTCTTCAGATGGAAGACCACAATTGTATGGAATCCCTGACTTGCTTGAGGCCTAGACATGATGGTCTCTACCTTATAATTCCAAGGACCATGACTACCCGTATATACCGAGAGTATAACTGCAGCTCTTTACTAGCAGTATATATGAGTAAATCTAAGACTTGAAATTATAAGCATTAATGCTATCCAGATGATGAATTCGAATGTGGTTGATATGATTTTTAAATTCTGGTTGTGAACTGATGAGTTGATTTGGATTCTGATTGAAAAATGATGATTCCTGAAATTTAGTTGAAATGTAATAAGCTGAGCAAAACCACAATGAGGATGAATGGGACGAGTCCCTGTGATGATGTTCTTAACTGGAATGACGTTAATGACTTTAGCCAATCACTATGAGATTAATGGATTGTGCTGGGAGATTGCTACTGTTAACTTTTGTCCAGTGGATCAAGTTAAGGGGTGATAAATTAAAAATCTGAAGAATTGAAATCCCCATGGAGGACTGTTCCGATGAAAAAAAATTAGTCTGATGGACCATTATTGTGTTAAAGATATGAATGAGATATTCTGAATGAATTGTTAACTGATAATGTGTTCTATATGAGTATCTTTATCCCTTGACTCTGTGGGGAGCCGACCTATTTAGAGAACCCCGGAATCAGTTGAATCAAAAATCGGATTGAATCATTAATAAAGAGACTTAACAAGAATTTTTGTATTGATAGGAACATGGATCGAGGTCGTCGTGGTAGAAATGTTAACCCCCAACTCGATGAAGAAGAGCTCGACCTGGATGTTCGTAAAACTCTTCAGAGTTCGCAGCCTGGACCTTTCAAGGGTGAAGGGGAAAACTTGGGCGAGGCTGTGTGGAGAAGTGGATCGAATCAATGGAAGAATACTTCGATGTCACCGGCGGGTACAATGAGAAGAGCAAAATGGCTCTTGCAAGGCTGAAGAAAGTAGGGACAGCTAGAGTGCATGGAGAAACCACTGCGAGACAAGCCGTCTCGACCGAAATACCCAAACCTGGACCGATCTCAAGGCTTACCTCAGAAAGAGGATTTGTCCCCCAGGATTTCTTGAAACTAAGATGAATGAGTTCTTGGAACTAAAGCAGAAAAGCCGGACAATTGAAGAGTACCATCAGGCTTTTGCCCTTCTCCTTAAATATTTCCCTTAATTGGATGAAGAGCAGCTGATGGCGAGGTTCATTTGGGGAATGAACGAGCCATTGGATACTTTAGTCAAGAATGCCAAACCTATTTCCATGGCCGAAGCAGTTCGGATGGCGAAGGATTTCACCAAAGCCTTTGATATCAAAGTCCCGCCAAATCCAGCACCATCACCTTTCAAAAGGTTTTTATTCCCAGAAGGTGATTCCAACCTCCCTCCGCTTAAGAGATATCAGGGTCAAACCCAAGATATGGGGAGTTCCAGAATGGAAGAAATGTCCTTTTCCCGGAACTCAACCCCTTGGGTTTCAACTTCAGAAGCTCCACCCTTGAACAAGAGAGTGAAATGCTATAACTGTCAAGGGTTTGGACATCGCAGTATGGATTTCCCAACTCCTTTTAGATCGAGGTTTTCAGGGCAGGGAAATCAGGGATCAAGATTCCAGACTCCAGCCCCTTCCTTCCATAGTAATCAGGGTTCTATCCGCCAAAATCAGGGAAATCCCAGAAGTAGACCCTCTATCCAACCTACAGTTTCAATCCAAGGTAATGCAAGACCTCCACCTCATAATAGAGGAAGTCAAACAGAGTTGTTCCCAAATCGGCCGTCTACCTCCAAGGCAGTAACGCTCGAAGTGATTGAAGAAGAAGAAGAAGATGAAAGAGATCATACTCCACCTGCGAGATGAGGACATCTCGCGTTTTTTAAGTGGGGTAGAATGTAAGATTCCTCCCCAGCCTCTCAAGATGTCCAGTATTTTCCCCTGTAGTCAAATCCCTCTTCAAAAATATAAAGGATCTTGTTTCTACCAGTTTTGGCCTAGAGAGAGAAAATATTCTAGAGAGAGATTATTCAGATATTGAATATTTTTGGATAGAAAAATTTTCCATATTATTAATATAAGTTCCCCTGAAATAGAAGTTCAAAAATATTTCCAGAAGGTGCATTAGAAATCAAGTATAATCTGCTCAAGAGGCCTTATCCTAGGGGTCCAGATTTTTAAAAAATTTTAAATTAAGGTTCCTATGGACCAATAGGATCAATCCATGTGTGGGGAGGAGATAAATCCAATTTGTAAAAGAAAATACCCAAAAATGAGTAAATGCTCACATAAGATGAAGAGTTGTCTATGTACAAGGTTTATTAGTAAAAAACTATGAGTAATATTAAAAAAATGAGATATTTTGGGTATAATGATTCCATTTTGACACATATGTAAGGAAGGGGAGTCCCTTTAAGGAGGCGCCTACTTCACATGCTAATGTGATATTTTTATCTCTCCTCTCTCTTGGATCAAAACCGAATCAAAAAGGAACCGAATCAAAAAGGAACCAAACTAGGTCCAAATCTAGTCCAAATTCAACCAAACTGAATCTAGAAAATTTTAGAAATCAGTTGGCCTTGGTTAGATCCTCCCTCTTCTATAAATAGAACCTGAGCCCTTTGTAAAAAAATAGGAGAATTATACTATGCCAGAATTATGCTGAAATAATGATAATTTTTACTATTCTCTAAAATTTCCTTCAAATTGAAGAAATTGGAGCTTCCCTCCTTCTTCAATCTCCATTGGTGGCTCCATCAACACACCAAACCAATTGATTGGTTGGGGGCCTCTACCGTGATCAAAGAATCAAGCAATTTATAAGGTAAAGAATGAATTTTGATCTTTTTCCATAATTTCTCAATGTTTCTCTCTTCTCAACCCCTCTCAAGCTTGAGAAGCTTAATTGGAATGGCTTTTTAATGCTATTGAAGTTAACTGATGAATGGTAGTAAGAAAATACATAAATTCCCATTTATGCTTAATTTTAATGGTTTTTATGATTTTTGCCTTCTCTAAAATGAAAATGATGTTATGCCTCATTGAAAAAAGGCATTCCCCTCTCTTCTTTAGTAAAACCAACCATTCTTTATCCTAGATGAATGATTAATGGATAAAATCAAGTTTTTCATAATGTCTCTCTTAAGTAAGTAGAAATTGTTTACATTAGAATAATTTAAATACTCTTGGTGAAATTCTAGTTGATTTTATAGAGTTAAATATTGAAAAATGGTCAGCCATACAAAGGAGATTATGGCAAAATTTTCTAAAATTGTGTAAAAATAAGTTTTACTTTTTATTCTAAAAGTGTAATTCCTACTAAATTGGTTTTATGCATGGAAAGATGCATAAAGAATTTAAATTAATCCAAAAAGTGTTATTTTCATCAATTTTTATTTTATGCATATAGAAAGATGCATAAAGAATTTTATTTTTAATTCAAAAGAGTGATTTTCATCATAAATGATTTTTATGCACAAATGGATGCATAAAAGAAATTCTTTTATATTAAAAGAGTGATTTTCATCATAAATGATTTGTATGCATAAACATATGCATAAAAGATATTTTTATATTAAAAGTGTGATTTTCATCATAAATGATTTTATGCATAAATTAGATGCATAAAAGAAATTATTTTATATTAAAAGAGTGATTTTCATCATCATAAATGATTTTATGCATAAATTAGATGCATAAAAGAAATTCTTTTATATTAAAAGAATGATTTTCATCATAAATGATTTGTATGCAAAAACATATGCATAAAAGATATTTTTTATGCAAAAACATATGCATAAAAGTGTAATTTTCATCTAAAATAATTTTATGCATAAATTAGATGCATAAAAGAAATTCTTTTATATTAAAAAAGTGATTTTCATCATAAATGATTTGTATGCATAAAAGATATTTTTTATATTAAAAGTGTGATGTTCATCATAAATGATTTTATACATAAATTAGATGCATAAGAGAAATTCTTTTATTCTAAAAGAGTAATTCCTACTAAATTGGATTTATGCATGGAAAGATACATAAAGAATTTATTTTAATCCAAAAGTGTTATTCTCATCAATTTTGATTTTATGCATAGAAATATGCATAAAGAAATCTTATGCATAAATAGATGCGTAAAGAAATCTTATATCAAAAATTTGAATTCTTTTGTATTCTATAAATGGATATGAGGATGTGAAATGAATCAGTTAGATGATAATGAACGAAGTATGGATGTAGATATGAATGTGAATGTATGAATGTGGATGTGGAAATGGATGTATGGATGTAGATGTATGAATGTGGATGTATGGATGTGGATGTGGATGTGGATGTGGATGTATGAATATGGATGTGGAAAGATGTAGATATGGATGTGAATGTATGAGTGTGGATGTGGAAATGAATGTATGGATGTAGATGTATGAATGTGGATGTATGGATGTGGATGTGGATGTGGATGTGGATGTGGATGTGGATGTGGATATATGAATATGGATGTGAAAATGGATATATAGATGTAGATATGGATGTGAATGTATGGAAGTGGATGTGGATGTATGAATGTGGATATGAATATGAATGTGGATGTATGAATGTAGATATGGATGTGGAAGTATGGATGTGGATGTGGATGTGGATGTGGATGTGGATGTGGATGTGGAAGTATGGATGTGGATGTGGATGTATGAATGTGAATGTGGATGTGGATGTATGAATGTGGAAGGTGGATATGGATGTATGTATGTGAATGTATGAATGTGAATGTAGAAATGGATGTATGGAATGTGGATGAGGATGTTTATGAATGTGAATGTGAATGTGAATGTGAATGTGAATATGGATGTATAGATTTGGATGTATGGATGTCAGTGTGGATGTATGAATGAGAATGTGGAATTGGATGTGCAAATGAGGAAGTGGATGTGGATGTATGAATGTGAATGTGGAATTGGATGTGCGAATGAGGATGTGGATGTGGACATATGAATGTGAATGTGGATGTGGATGTGCGAATATGGATGTGGATGTGGATGTGGATGTGGATGTATGAATGTGAATGTGGATGTGGATGTGCGAATGAGATGTGGATGTGGATGTATGAATGTGAATGTGGATGTATGGATGTGAATGTGGATGTGGATGTGGATATGGATGTACGAATGTGGATGTATGGATGTGAATGTGGATGTGGATATGGATGTACGGATGTGGAAGTATGGATGTGGATGTATGGATATGAATGTGGATGTGGATATGGACGTATAAATGTGGATGTGGATGTGGATGTACGGATGTGAATGTGGATGTGGATATGGATGTATGAATGTGAATGTGGATGTGGATGTATGGATGTGGATGTGGATATGGATGCATGAATGGGGATGTGGATGCGGATGTGGATGTGGATGTGGATGCGGATGTATAGATGTGGATATGGATGTGGATGTACGAATGTGGATATGGATGTGGATGTACGAATGTGGAGGTGTAGGTGGAATAATGAATGCGAATGTGTATGTGAAATGATGTGACGTCGATATGAGTGAATGGATGAGATGTGATGACATGTGAACAAATGATATGTGATGACATGTGAACAAATGATATGTGATGAATCTGATGTGAAGAGATGGAAAATGATGTGATTGGATGGAAAATGATGTGATTGGATGAGAATGAGTACACATATGAATGGAATGTGGAATAAGTAAAGTGGACTGATGAAGGATAATGTGGAAAGACGAGACTTCATTATAGAAACTGTATTTGTGACCTGTTTGTAAATGACTGTTTTACGTCAAGAATGTTGGGGAAGCATTTTTGACCGTCTTGTGAATAAGGTCGTGGAGACCTAACTGGTAAGTTACAACAGCTGACGGAGAGTCAACGGAGGACGTCTCGCGTAGCAAGGTCGGTCGACGTCTCGTGTAGCAAGGTCGGTCGAGGTCTTGACCAGCCTCGGTTCGATTTAAATGGTGAGCTTCCGGTACGGTGGATGAGGAACCAAGGAAGCGGCCTATGAGTGAAGCGCTAGGTGACCTGCGAAGGATCCTAGAGGGTGCTCGGGCTCTGGGTCGTCGAAGATACCCACACGTGCGTCGTGGAAGATATTGAATCAAGGAGTAAGAGTTGTTTTCTGAAACCGGGCATGGATCTGGTTGATTAACCTTGCTAGTCCTCAACGGATGAGTCCATGGCTCTTTTATATGGATCTGTTGGTTGATCTTGCTGATCTTCAACGAGGATTCCATCTTGATTTTTATATGTGAATATATTGTCAGGTACTATGAGCTAGGAACTATTGAAAAGGCCCCTGAGTGAACAGGTGGTGAGCGTTCTGGTTGCCAATGATGCCATAAGTACACCGATGAAGGAATGATTGGAAATAAGGATTCAACCAGAGATTTTGAGGATTGTGATCAGTGACACAATGGTTTCATTAAAGGATTGTTCTAAAGATAGCTGATGCTGAGAAAAAGGCAATTTCATATTGGGTGTGTAAGTGGTGTGACTAGTTTTATGTTGCATGAACATCCGGGTAGGGGGCCTGGGAACTCTTTTCCCTGGTACCCGGGATAAAACCTAACCAAATTCCTAATTGGATCCCATCACTACAGTGGTTGGGCGGTTTGCTAACCTATGGGACTGGATGGGGTTAGGCTGGATGAAGTAAATCCCGAATAGTAATTGTTCTATGGAAAAAGGAATCAATGACTGTGCCTCTCGATGGGGAAAAAAGCGTTGATCTCTATGATCCAAGTGCAAGTTTCTTCCTTGATCTGACCAAGTGACTTTAGGATCGATCGGATCAGTTTGGCCAGTAATGCCCTTGACTACGTTAGAGTAAAATTTATCCTGGTGGAATCACCCGTGCTTTCCGGGCAAAGGAAGTTTTTCGGGTTCGGTTTTGGAACAACCGATGGATTAGTCTCTTGTCCAGATATCCGTGGGTGAGGCCTCGAGTGTGGGACCCTGCCCAGCGCAAGAAGTGCTACTTCCGCTGCTAGCACCCCTAAATCTTTTACGCGGTAGGGACATGGATCTTACAGAGCCAATGGCCAGGCTAGCTTGATAATTGTTTAAAAAAGAGGTATTTTTATTGATTTTTAATTAGCATTAATCAAGTAAGAAAGAGGGTGCTACTTTTCCTCGTTTCAAAATTACCAAATTTCTTGTAAAATTATTGCTTTCTCGAGAAGATAATGTGGTTTCTTGTATCCTATGATTTAGTTAAATAATTGTGTTGATATCTTGATTAAAATGAAGTACAAGTACATCTTCTCCTTGCCTTGATTCTAACCCCATTCCTATGCTTGTGTAGCCAGGCAGTGGTGACGTTAGCGAGGCTCGGAGTCACCCCAAGGTATCCATCCTACCATTGGGAAGTTGGAACTATATATATCGCACAACGTGGTAGGCCTATTAGAAAACAAAAATTGATGCATGAGTTGGATGGAAAGTGGGAGGATGGAATGTCCTGATGGCACCATCCTATGGATGGGTGGACCCAATTAGTCAGGTAGCTTTCCAACAAAATTAATTGAAAGCTCTACGCTAGGTAAGTAGGTCCCTAGGCAACCCTACTCTAGAGGATTAGGCGAGCGGCTGCGCCTCACATAGATGGGAAAAAATCATTGTTTCTAGGATTCAAGAATAAAGGTTGCCCAAGTTAAGGTCAATCACTCTATGGGTGATTCAATTTTAAGATTCATTTAGGAGACCATGCTCCCCCTGCATGATAGAACTAGGTCTCACCTATTTGTTGTATCCTCGCATCTTTACACAGTCAAGGTGTCGATGAGTAGGAAAAAAAATTGTTAGACTTAGTAGACTATCTTAAGGGTTCCCCTTTTTAGGTTGGGGGACCTTACAAATGGTATCAGAGATGACCTTGGTTCCTAGGATTTGTTATTTAAGGTTGTTTTGGAATGTATGTTTTACCTAAAATAAATGTTGATTGATAAATACCTTACTATTATAATTTGAATTGGTGATTGAATGGTTGTAGAAAGAGGAAGACGCTTACTCTAGATTCCTAGTCTTCCATGGCATCTCCCAGATAGCTTGTCGCTCTTTGAATCTTGAATTCCATGATATGATGATGTAGATACTCGAGAAGTTGTCCCTCCCTCATCCCTCTCGTATCCAAAGAGGGTGGGGTAGAGATCACTTTTAGAATCGTGGACTTAGATACTTCATCATCCGAGCAAACCAAATTGGGAACCTCGCCATCAATTTAAAACGGGTTTGCTGGATTGAGAAGCTGAAGATGGTCCACTTATTTTGGTTCATGGGTACTTCTAGACTACACAGTTATGTGACCATCGAGGGGAACCATATACCATAGAACCGTTAGGTGTATGGCCAGGTAATGCAAGTCTTACCCACTAATAGAGTAGTTATTATGGAACATAATATAGTCCAGAGTCTATCTCCCCTACCATCAGTTTTCCATATTCTAAAAACCATGGCAGAACCCCCATATTTCACCTACGTGGACCACTCGAGCCTTATGCCTTAGTTAAGCCTAGGATTCTCTTTTATGATAAATAAGACTAAATACATTAGTCTCAAATCTTTGTAATCAATCTTGTCCTTGAATTGATTTCAAGGTTTTACTTTTAAATCATGAGCGTAGCGTAAAGTATAAATCTTGTGATCCTGAATTTAATCTTGCGATGATGACCAAGATGATCAGCCTCCCCTCCCCAATGCACTATAGATAGTACCTAGGAGAAGAATCCCCTGCTCAAATAGATAGTACCCAGGAGAAGAAGCCCCTGCTCAAATAGATGCAACCTCCCTCCTTTAAGGGGGAAGGTTTGAAAATTGAGAAGGATGCCAAAGTATGGATTAAAGTAATGGATGATCACTTCTCAGCTCTGCCGGTACTAGAGCTGCAAACCAATCCACAATTGCATGGTTTTTCCTCACTAGGGATGCTAAACTCAGGTGGAAGAAATGGTGCTGCGATAAGGAAGTCATCGAACACTCCCAAACCTAGGATGACATCAAACAAGCTGTGAAGGAGCAGTATCTTCCCCTGTCTCATGATTCCATCAAGATGAATGAGTTCTTTAGCCTCAAGCAGCTTAGCTTAACTCTGGAGGAGTACTACTCTAAGTTCATCACTCTTCGGAAATATGCCCCACCCATGACTACCTCCCAGCAAGTGGCCCGCTTCTGCTAAGGCTTGAATGAACCTTTGGATTCCTACCTTGAAGCAGAGGCAGAGTACATTGCAAGATGCTCTCACACGAGCCAAACCTCTTGTGAAGGAGCTAAAGTTTGGCAAAGCCCTATAGGCCCCAGAAGAAATCTCACCCTAAATCAAACCCTAAGGATCACTCTTACAAGAATCCCCATAAAAATGTTCCCTACCACAACTAAGGTCGGCAAACCGTGAAAGATCCCTGCCCCCTCCGTGCAACGAATTCTGGGGTGCTAGCAACAGAAGTAGCATTTCTTGTGCAGGGCAGACTCTCTCACTCGGGGCCTCGCCCACGGATATCCGGAAAAGAGCCTTATCCTTCGGTTCAAACCCGAAAAAACTTCCCTCGCCCAGAAAGCACGGGCGATTCCTCCAGGATATTTTTATTCTAACGTAGTCAAGAGCCTAAACTAACCAAACTGATCCGACCAAACCCGTAAGTCACATGATCAGATCAAAGAAAAGACTTGCACTTGGATCATAGAGACCAACACTTTTTTCCTCATCGAGGCACATCCGTTGATTCTTTTCCATAGAACAAAGACTATCCGAGATTTACTTCATCTATCGTACCATAGCAGAATTGAGTCTCATTTTAGGGATCCATCAGTCCAGCCTAGTCTCGTGGGTCCATTTAGGAATTTGGTTATGTTTTGCCCCGGGTACTAGGGAAAAGAGTTCCCAGGCCCCCTAGCCGGCGCTTCAAGCAAACTTCAAGATAGACACACCACTTACACACCCAATATGAAATTGCTTGTTTCACAAATTCAGCTGTCTTTAAAACAATCTTTTAATGAAACCATAGTATCACTGATCATAATCCTCCAACATATTTGGTTGAATTCTAATTTCCAATCATTTCTTCATCGGTATACCTATGGCATCATTGGCAACCAGAACGCTCACCACCTGTCCACTTAGGGGCCTTTTCAATAGTTCCTAGCTCATAGTACCCGAAAATATAATCACTTATAAAAATCCAGATGGACTCTCCATTGAAGATCAACAATGTGAGATCCCTGTTCCCACTAAGCAACGGATTCGGGGTACTAGCAGCGGAAGTAGCACTTCTCGCGCGGGACAGGGGTCCCACACTCGGGGCCTCACCCACGGATATCCGGATAAGAGACTAATCCGTCGATTGTTCCAAAACCGAACCCGAAAAAACTTCCTTTACCGGAAAGCACGGGCGATTCCACCAGGATAACTTTTTACTCTAACGTAGTCAAGATCATTTCTGATCAAACTGATCCAATTGTATCTATAAGATATTTGGTCGGATCAAGGAAGAAACTTGCACTTGGATCATTGGGATCAACGCTTTTTTCCCCATTCAAGAGGCACAGCCGTTGATTCCTATCCATAGAACAATTACTGTCCGGGATTTACTTTATCTATCGTAATAACAAAAGTTGAGTCTCGATTTATGGATCCATCAGTCCAATTTGGTTAGGTTTTGTCCCGGGTACCAAGGAAAAGAGTTCCAAGGCCCCCTAGCCGGAAGTTCATGCAAACATAAAACTAGCCACACCACTTACACACCCAATATGAAATTGCCTTTTTCTTAGCATCAACTAACTTTAAAACAATCCTTTAATGAAACCATAGTACCACTGATCACAATCTTCCAATTTATCCGGTTGATTCATAATTTCCCATCATTCCTTCATCAGAGTATCTATGGCATCATTGGCAACTAGAACGCTCACCACCTGTCCACTCAGGGGCCTTTTTAATAGTTCCTAGCCCATAATACTCGGCAATATAATCACTTATAAAAATCAAGATGGACTCTCGTTGAAGATCAGCAAGATCAACCAACAGATCCATAAAAAGAGCCATGGACTCATCCATTGAAGACCAGCAAGGTCAATCAACCAGATCCATGCCCGATTTCAAAAAACAACTCTTACTCCTTGTTCCAATATCTTCCTCGACGCACGTGTGGGTATCCTAGGCGACCCAGAGCCCGAGCACCGTATGGTCAGCACCCTCTAGGATCCTTCGCAGGTGACCTAGCGCTTCACTCATAGGCCGCTTCCTTGGTCCCTCATCCACCGTACCGGAAGCTCACCATTTTAATCGAGGTCAAGACCTCGGTCGACCTTGCTACGCGAGACGTCCTCCATTGACTCTCCGTCAGCAGTTGCAACTTTATCAGTTAGGTCTCCACGACCTTAATCACAAGACGGTCAAAATGCTTCCCCAGCATTCTTGACATAAAACAGCCATTTACAAACAACATTTACAAACAGTTTACGAATACAATTTCTATATTAACTCTCATTTTTTCACATTATCCCTCATTAATCCACATTACTTATTCCACATTCCATTTATATGTGTACTCATCCAATCACATCATTTTCCATCTCTTCACTTTAGATTCCTTCACATCACATATCATATCCACATCCACATTCACATCCATACATCCACATCCAAATCCACATCCACATTCACATCCATACATCCATATCCACATCCATACATCCACATCCGCATCCACATTCACATCCATACATCCACATCCACATCCACATTCACATCCATACATCCACATCTACATGCTTACCTCCATTTTCACATCCTCATTTATACATCCACATTCATACATACACATCCACATCCACATTCACATCCATACATCCACATCTACATGCTTACCTCCATTTTCACATCCTCATTTATACATCCACATTCATACATACACATCCGTATCCACATCCATACATCCACATCCACATGCATACATCTACTATCACGTCCTCATTCATACATCCACATCCACATACATACATACATCCACATCCACATTTCCATTCACATCTATACATCCACATCTACATCCACATACATACACACATCTACATCCACATTCACATCTATACATCCACATCTACATCCACATTCACATACATCCACATCCACCTTCCCATTCACATCTATACATTCACATACATACATACATCCACATCCATATTCCACATTCACATCTATACAGCCACATCTACATCCACATTCACATCTATGCATAAACATCTTCATGCATACATCCCTTTCCACATTCATACATCCACACTCCCATCTCCACATCCACACATCCACACTCCCATCTCCACATCCACACATCCACATACATACATCCATTTCCACATTCCCATTCATATAAGCCCATATGCCTTCACATCTAATCTTTTACATCACATCCATTCTCGCCCTATCACAACCCATATACATCTTATCCTATCACATACACTTCTTACCTCATCCCATACACATCTTATCAAATCTTAATTCATCTTATCACCTCATAACTTATTTCATAAGCATCTTATCACCTCTTGTCACATCTTATACACCTCTTATCACATCCTATCACATCTCATATCTATTTTATAGAATACAAGAGAATTCTTATATTTGATATAAGATTTCTTTACACATTTATTTATGCATAAATTCTATTTAAGGAGATTAATACTTTCGAAGTAAAAATCAATCTTTTATGCATCTTCTTATGCATAAATTCAATTTGGTAGGAATTACACTTTTAGAATAAAAGAATTTCTCTTATGCATCTAAGTTATGCATAAAATCCATTTATGATGAAAATCACACTTTTAGTATAAAAGAATATCTTTTATGCATATCTCTATGCATGAAATCCAAATATAATAAAAGTCACACTTTTAAAATAAAATAATCAACGTTTATGCATACCTTTATTCATGAAATTCAAATATAATAAAAGTCACACTTTTATAATAAAATAATCAACTTTTATGCATACCTCTATGCATGAAATCCAATTATGATAAAAGTAACACTTTTACAATAAAATAATCATCTTTTATGCATACATCTATGCATGAAATCCAAATATGATAAAAGTAACACTTTTATAATAAAATAATCAACTTTTATGCATACTTTTATGCATGAAATTCAAATATGATAAAAGTAACACTTTTATAATAAAATAATCAACTCTTATGCACACTTCTATGCATGAAATTCAATTGTGATAAAAGTAACACTTTTATAATAAAATAATCAACTCTTATGCATATTTCTATGCATGAAATTCAATTGTGCTAAAAGTAACACTTTTACATTAAAATAATAATCTTTTATGCATACCTCTATGCATGAAATCTAATTATGATAAAAGTAACACTTTTATGTTAAAATAATAATCTATTATGCATACCTCTATGCATGAAAATCAATTATGCATAATATAAAAATCAATTTCTCTATGAATATCTTCAATTAATCTAGGATGATAATTCCTAGAATATGGTAGGAAGTCCTCTTTTCATGCTTTGAATGAAATTATTTTATGCGTAATTTTTATAAAAATTTTGCCATAGCTCCGCTGCTATGACTGATAAATCTCAATTTTTTCTAAGGGATAAAGCTTATCATTAAGAATTAATTAGAATGATCCCTAATTGGATCAATAATCCATAATGGATTGAATCATTAATATTCATGAAATACATAAACTAAAAGCATAGAAAAAAGCCATTAATTTGACCTCAAGTATAGATTAATCTTGGATTAAGGAAAAGCTTTATGAAAAGCTTCATTTGGATTGAGAATGGGTCATGAGTATGACCATTTCTTGAGTGAGAGAGAGAAATTTCATAAAAACCATTTGAATTAAGCATAAATAGAAATTTATGTAATTCTTAACTATCATTAATCAATTAACTTCAATAGCATTCATCAAATTATGTAACTCTTCACTACAATAACATTCAAAAACCATTCTAATTAAGCTTCTCAAGCTTGAGAGGGGTTGAGAAGAGAGAAACATTGAGAAATTATAGAAAATGATCAAAATTCACTAATTACCTTACAAATTGCTTGATTCTTTGTTCACGGTAGAGGCCCCCAACCAATCAATTGGTTAAGTATATTGATGGAGCCACCAATGGGGATTGAAGAAAGAGGGAAGCTCCAAAACTAGTGAATTATTAATGAATTCACAGTTCTTGGCTTAGGTGGAGTAGAGTAACGATGCATAAACAATATATATTTTTCAACAAGGGGTAGGCTTCTATTTATAGGAAAAATTGAGCTCCTAACCAAACAAACTGATTCTAGAATTTTCCAAATCAGTTTGATCAATTTTTGACCATTTTTAGGTCAGTTAAGCTAACTTTTTGGAACTAGACTTGAATGAGGAGAGAGGAGAGATGAAATATCTCAATTTTTATGAGTTTAAAACTCATTCAAGCATGTGAAATATGCACCTCCTTTAAAGAACTCCCCTTCCTTACATATGTGTCAAAATAGAATCATTATACCCAAATATCTCATATTTTTAATATTGCTCATAGTTTTTTACTAATAAACCTTGTACATTTTCAACTCTTCATCTTATGTGAAATATGCACCTCCTTTAAAGAACTCCTCTTCCTTACATATGTGTCATAGTTTTTTTACTAATAAACCTTGTACATTTTCAACTCTTCATCTTATGTGAAATATGCACCTCCTTTAAAGAACTCCCCTTCCTTACATATGTGTCAAAATGGAATCATTATACCCAAAATATCTCATATTTTTAATATTGCTCATAGATTTTTACTAATAAACCTTGTACATTTTCAACTCTTCATCTTATGTGAGCATTTACTCATTTTTGGATACCCAAAATATCTCATATTTTTAATATTGCTCATATTTTTTTACTAATAAACCTTGTACATTTTCAACTCTTCATCTTATGTGAGCATTTACTCATTTTTGGGTATCTTCTTTTACAAATTGGATTTATCTCCTCTCTACACATGGATTGATGCTATTGGCCCATAGGAACCTTAATTGGACCATAATCCAAAATTTTTTGAAAATCTAGACCCTTAGGCTAAGATCCTTTATACACATTTCCAATTAATTTCAATTGTACATTGGAAAATTCTTTTTGAATTTCTGTTTCAGGGGAATTCATCTTAATTATAAGAGATATTTTTCTATCCAAAAATATTCAAAATCTGAATATTCTCTCTCTAGAATATTTTCTCTCTCTAGGTTAAAATAGTTAGAAACAAGGTCTTTATATTTCTGAAGAGGGATTGATTATAGGGAAAGATACTAGACATCAAAAAGGGGGTGGGGGAGGAATCTTACAAACAAGATCAACCAACAGCAGATCCATATAAAAGAGCCATGGATTCATCCGTTGAGGACCAACAAGGTCAATCGTCAATCAACCAGATCCATGCAAGGTTAATCGTCAATCAACCAGATCCATGCAAGGTCAATCGTCAATCAACCAGATCCATGACGATTGACCAGCAAGGTGAATCGGTCAATCAACCAGATCCATGACAATTGACCAGCAAGGTCAATCGTCAATCAACCAAATCCATGCACGAGTTCAGAAAACAACTCTAACACCTTGTTCCATTTTCTTCCTCGACACACGCGTGGGTATCTTCGCGACGACCCAGAGCCCGAGGACCTCTAGGATCCTTCGCAGGTCACCTAGCGCTTCACTCATAGGCTGCTTCCTTGGTCCCTCATCCATCGTACCGAAAGCTCACCATTTAAATCAAGGCCGAGGTTGGTCGAGACCTCGGCTGACCTTGCTACGTGAGACGTCCTCGGTTGACTCTCCATCAGTTGTTGCAACTTTATCACTTAGGTCTCCACGACCTCATTCACAAGATGGTCAAAATGCTTCCCCAGCATTCTTGACATAAAACAGTCATTTAAAAACAGGTCATAAATACAGTTTCTAACGAACTCTCATCTTTTCACATTGTTCCACATAATTTCTCGTTATTCCACATTCTTCTACATCAATTTACTTTGCTTAATCCACATCCAATCATATGTATTCCTATCGTCCTTCATCCATTCTCATCTGATCATATGTATTCCTATCGTCCTTCATCCATTCTCATCCAATCACATCATATTACATCTCATCACATCTCATCCATTCACATCTACCCATATCCACATCACATCACATCCATTCACATCTACCCATATCCACATCACATCCATTCACATCACATCTCATCCATTCACATCTACCTCAATCCACATCACATCCATTCTCATCACATCTCATCCATTCACATTTATCCCGATTCACATCACATCCATTCACATCACATCTCATCCATTCACAACACCCCAATCCACATCACATCCATTCTCATCACATCTCATCCATTCATATCTATCCCGATTCACATCACATCACATCACATCCATTCACATCTCATCTCATCCATTCACATCACATCCATTCACATCTACCCCGATCCACATCACATCACATCCATTCACATCACATCTCATCCATTCACATCTATCCCATTCACATCACATCTCATCCATTCACATCTATCTGGATTCACATCACATCACATCCATTCATATCTACCCCGATCCACATCACATCACATCTCATCCATTCACATCTATTTACATCACGTCACATTCACATCCATTCACATCCATTCATATCTCATCGCATCCATTCACATCCATCACATTCATTGCATCCCCATCCCATCATATACATTCCATCCACATTACATCACGTCCACATCTATCCACATCCACATTACATCACGTCCAGATCTATCCACATCATATCTCATTCATTCCATCCACATTACATCACGTCACACCCATTCACATATCATATCTTATTCACATCTCTTCATATTCACATCCACATATATTTACATCACATTACATTTCATCCACATCTCATCACATTCACATCCACATCCCTTTACATCTCACATCTCATCCACATCCACATCCATATCCATTTACATCACATCACATCTTATCCCATCCACATCCACATCCATTTATATCACATCACATCTTATCCCATCCACATCCACATCCATTTACATCACATCACATCCTTTCACATATCCTCACATCTCATTCACATCCACTTTCCTTTAAATCACATCACATCCACATCCACATTCATATCTATTTACATCACATCACATCACATCTTATCCCATCCACATCCATATCTATTTACATCACATCACATCTTATCCCATCCACATCCACATCCATTTACATCACATCACATCTTATCCCATCTACATCGACATCCATTTATATCACAACACATCCTTTCACATATCCTCACATCTCATTCTCATCTCTTCATTCACATCCACATCTACATCCATTTACATCACCTCACATCCCATCCACATTCATTTACATCACACCACATCTTATCACGTCGTACTCTCATCTTATTCACATCGTATTCACATCTATTCACATTTAGTAACATTTTGTACTTTCGATACCGATAGGACTTTTTCTAAATTTCTGCCAATTGCTTGGCCTAGTTAAAGGTACTTTTTCTCGATGGATATTTTCATATTCTTTCTCAAATTTCTCAAGTGAATTATATTCAATATTCTTATTTTGAGTAAAAGATTCATGGAATTTACAAAAATCAATTCTTCCCATATTTCCCAATAATGCTCAAAATTCCACTTTTGATAAATACTCATAATTTGAATTATGGTAAAAATTCCTCTTTTTCCATTTAATTTCTTGGATCTCAAATATCATGGGCATTCCTCTTTTTGCATTTAAATGATTGAATTCCAAATATCATGGGAATTTCTCTTTTATCTCATAAAATAAATTTATCTAAAATTCCTCTTTTCTTTAATAAAAATGTCCATTATTTCAAATATGCCAAGAATTCCACTTTTACCATTTAAATGATTGAATTCCAATTGTCATGGAAATTCCTCTTTTATCATTTAAATTTTCTCGTGCATAAAATAAATTTATCTAAAATTTCTCTTTAAATAAAAATATTCATCATTTTAATATAATAAAATTTCTCTTTTTCCATTTAATTACATGGATCTCCATTATCATGGGAATTCCTCTTTTTGCATAAAAATAAAAAATATCAAAAATTTCTCTTTTCTTAATTTAATTATTTATGCATAAATACTAAAAATTAGTTTCCCATGAATTTGATGAAAATCATTCTTCCTAGAATATGGTAGGAAGTCCTCTTTTCACATTATGCATCAAAATGAGTTATGTATTAATTTCTAAAATTTTACCATAGCTTCGCTGCTATTATTGATCATTTTCAATATTTCTAGAAAGAATAAGACTTTGTCATACAATTATGATAGAATACTATTCTTAGACTTAAATTCAATTTATGGAATTAAATCATAAGTTTACCATAATTTTATTAGCATAAAAGCATAAAAAAACCATTTTCTTAACCTCTAGCTTAACTAGCATAGAGTTTGATTTTTGAATTGAGAATTTATCAATGAGAAGCATTCATTTGCTAAAGAATTAGTCATACGAATGACTATTCTTTTGGGAGAGAGAGATATACATAAAAAGCATCCTAATTAAGCATAAAGATTAACTTTTTTGTGATCAATCATTAGAATTCTTATAGAAAGATTGATTTGCATTCAAAAACAATTAATTTGAAACTTCTCAAGCTTGAGAGGGGTTGAGAAGTGAAATCTTTTGAGAATATTAATGAAAACCATGAAATTACTTCTTACCTCTAGATTTGGCTTGCTTCTTTATCTTAGAAGGAAGCCCCCAACCAATCAGATGGTTTAGTATGTTGAGAAGAAAGCTCCAAGGATTTTTGAAGAGAGAGAGAAGCTCAAGTAGAGGATTTTTAAGGGATAATAGAAAATATCATTATTTTAATGTAATACTGGCATGGTATAGTTCACATATTTTTTTTACAAAAGACTAAGGATCTATTTATAGGTGAGGGAGGCCACTAACCAAGTCCAACTGGGTTCCAAAATTTTCCAGGTTCAGGTTTGACTCAATTTGGACAAGATTTGGATCAGTTTGGCTCCCTTTTTTATTTGGTTTGATCCAGGAGAGAGGAGAGATAAAAATATCACAATTTTTTTGAATTAAAAACTCATCCACATGTGTGAATTAGGCACCTACCTCAAGAGTCCCCCTCTCCATACCAAGGTGTTAAAAATACATCATTATTCTAAAATATCTCATTTTTTAGTAATATCTCATAGTTTTTAACTAATAAACCTTGTACTTAGTCGACTCTTCATCTTATGTGAGTATTTACTCATTTTTGGGTATTTTCTTTTATTCTTTAGATTTATCTCATCCCAACACTTGGACTAATCCAATTGGCCCATTGGAACCTTAATTGGACCATAACCCAAAAATTTCTGAAAATGTAGACCCTTAGACTAAGGTCCTTGATACACATTTTCAATTAATTCCAAATGCACATTGGAAAGTTCTTTTTGAATTTCTGTTTCAGGGGAATCCATTTTAGACACTAGGAGGATTTTTATATCCAAAGATATCTCAATTTTGGATTATCTCTCTCTAGATATTTTCTCTCTCTAGGCCAAAATAGGGTAAAACAAGATCTTTCTTCTATTTCAGAGAGGGGAATAATTACAAGAATAGAAGAGGAGGTTCTTACACCTTTACACCTCAAAGCTGGAGGGAGGAATCTTACAAACCAACTCCTTTGTTCCCCACTTGTATACTGCTTCTTCTAGAGAGGCCCTTGTGTGTTCCCATTGCAATGAGTCTTACAAACCAACTCATTTGTTCCCCACTTGTATACTGCTTCTTCTAGAGAGGCCCTTGTGTGTTTCCATTGCAATGAGCTAGGACACTTTACGGCCAACTTCCCCAAGCTAGCAACATCCTTTCCTCAAAGTGGTTGAGCAAATCAAGGCCATGGAACCCCCATCCACCAAGGTTCAAGAGGTGGTGGGACGTGGTAGAGGTCGTGGAGCAGTTGCCATGCCTATGCTATAAATGAAGAATCAACTTTGAAAATGGCTAAAGAAGAGTGTGTCACCATCCATGCGGCATTAGAACATCAAGGTCCTACCAGAAATTTGGTGTTATTCAAACCCCAGCCACTCATCTGGTAAGCCATTCCAACTACTTCAGGCAGTACCCATTCATTTCTTTCTCCAAGGTGTTTACAAACATTAAACCTGGGTCAAAAATCGACTCAAAAAATGGTTGTAGAGATAGCTAGCCGTGGGAAGGAAGTAGTATCTCACCACTCTGTAGGAAACCTTGATTTTGAATTGGGTAGTGAAAAAGTTCATGGCCTAGTATTTATGATGGGATCCTTGGGATGGACTGGTTAATCGCAAACAATGCTAGTATTCACTATAACCAGGGGAGTATCACTTTTAAAAATGAGCATGGCCAAGTAGTATTAGTTCAAGGGAAGGCAAGTAAACCCAATTCTAGGGTAGTCAAAGCAAAATATCTTCTCAAGGGAGCACGTAAGGGATAGCAAGTTTTCCTTGTTAAGATCCACAAAGCTACTAAACCTAGTAAAGAATCAGAACCTTCTTGGCTCCAAGAATTCTCTGACATCTTTCTTGATAAGCTTACAGGGTTACCACCTCCTCGAGAAGTCGATCATAAAATCGAGCTGATTTCAGGTGCTCAACCTGTCTCAAAAACACCCTATAAGATGTCTCTCCTCCCTGAAGCCATTGAGCTCAAGGAGAAACTTTCCCAACTCATTGAGTAAGGATTTGTACACCCCAAGAGTTCTCCTTGGGAAGCACCTATTCTTTTCCAAAATAAGAAGGATGACACTCTTTGTCTCTGCATAGATTATGAGGGGCTAAATCAAGTCACTATCAAGAACAAGTATCCTATCCCTCACATTGACAAACTTCTTGACAAGCTTCATGGGACAGGTTTTCTAAAAAATAGACTTGAGGTCTGGCTACTACCAAATTAGAGTCAAGGAAGCAGATATACCCAAGACAGCTTTCAATACCTATTATGGCCATTATGAGTTTATTGTAATGTCATCCGGGTTAACCAATGCTCCTACAACTTTCAACCACCTAATGCAAGATATATTTCATCCCTACTTGGATGGATTTGTGCTTGTCTTTTTTGATGACATTCTAGTCTACTCCAAGTTAGTGAAAGAGCATGAGGAGCATGTGCATAGAGTTCTACAATTACTGCATAGACATAAACTCTATGCTAAGAAAAGTAAATGTACCTTCTTTACTCACCAGATTAAGTATCTTGGATTCATTGTCTCCCAAGATGGTATCTCAGTAGATCTCGCCAAGTTCAAGGATATACTGGAATGGCCACCCCCTTATTCAGTCCACAAAGTTTGTGGATTTTTGGGAATCACAGGATGGTATATGATTTTCATCAAAGGTTACTCCATGGTAGCTACACCCTTGACCGATCTTCTTAAGAAGGATCACAAAATAGTGTGGTTTCTAATTCATCAAGTCAACTTTGATCAGCTCAAAGCCATTATTACCTTAGCACCAGTCTTGAAACTTCCTAATTTCACAGAGAATTTAAGGTGGTTACTGATTCCAGTAGTTTGGTGGTGTCTTAGCCCAAGAAGGAAGACTGGTGGCTTATACTTCAAGCTGAAGCAATATGAGGCCAACTATGCCACCCATGATTTGGAACTCTTAGCACTTGTTCATTGCCTCAAGTTATGGAGACATTATCTCCTGGGGTGCAAGTTCTAGCTTGTAATAACTGACCACAAGAGTCTAAAGTGGATCTTCACAACCTCAATATGAGGCAGAGAAGATGGATTGAAATCCTACAAAGAATATGACTTTGACATCAAATTTCTCCCTAGGAAGGATAATGTGGTAGCAGATGCACGTAGCCACAAATATTTCTTGAGTGTAATTTCTATGCCAAATGATCCCATATTGGTGAAAGAAGTCTCATTTCATGATCCTAATTACCAAAGGATGGTGAACTTAGTCGAAGAAGGGGGAACTTCTGAGAAAGAGAAAAATCTAATAAAGGGTAACTTCACTAATGATGTTTTCCTCTACCTCAGTCATAGGCTATGTATTCCTAAGGACCCTTCCCTAAAAAGAAGCTAATCCTCCATGAAGCTCATGATAGCCCCACCACCGCCACACAGGGCACCCAGGTTATACAAAGACCTTGAATGCAAGAAGGAGCTATCATTGGGAAAGCTTGAAAAATGATGTCCTTCGATACTTGAAGCAATGTCTCTCATGTCAAAGGATCAAAGCTGAAAGAGTCAAGATGCCTAGAAAGCTTCAATCCTTATAGTGGGAATTCATTAGTATGGATTTTATCACGTCTCCCTACTGTACAAGGAGGATACGATTCCATTTTTGTACTAGTGGACTTGCTTACCAAAGTATCTCATCTTATACCAGCAAAGAAAACCTTCAAAGCTTTTTGATGTTTCCCGATTATTCATCATGAAGGAGGTCTTCAAGCTTCATGGTCTACCAAAAAGGATATTTAACGAGATCAAGACTCTCACTTCACTTCAAAGTTTTGGAAGTCCTTATTTCATGCCTTGGGTACTCGACTTTGCTTTAGTATAGCTTATTATCTAGAGACCGATGGCCAGACTAAGAGAGTCAAACAAGTAATTGAAGACATTCTTAGAGTATATTGTGGGTGAGAGCCAAGAAGATGGATTCAATACCTTTATCTAGTAGAATTTACCTATAACACATCTTATTCACAAGAGCATAGGGATGTTACAATTTAAAGCACTCTATGGGCAGGAATGCTTATCTCCTCTAAATTTCTCTGATCCGACCTTAAGAGTCAAAGCCTCTAGAAAAATTCTCAAGAAGATGGAAGAGCAGACTAAGGCTATCCAAAAAGATATTAAAGCTGCTCTCAAGATCGGCAAAAGCAATATGCCAACACAAGGAGGCCTGAAAGGATGTTTAAGGAAGGAGACAAAGTTCTTCTACGAGTACAACCCAAGCGTAGCTCTCTATCACTTATAAAATATAAGAAGCTCAGCCCAAGATATTGTGGGCCCTATACAGTTATCAAGTGTTTGGGCAAAAGTGCCTATAAGCTCTAGCTTCCCAGCCCATGTTAAGGTCCACAATGTATTTCATGTAAGCTTGTTAAAGCCTAAAATACCTAGTCTCGATCATATTCTTGATGATGAACAAGTTGTAATCCCAATTCAAGGAGTCCTTAAGTTGCAGCCTAGTACGATCATAGATTCTATAGAAAGGTAACTCCGTAATCGAACTCTTATAGAACATCTAGTATAATGGAAAGACTACCCTGAAGAGGATGCAACTTGGGAAGATGAAGCTACACTCTTAAGAGATTACCCCGAATTCATGACATCTCGATTTCTTTAAGGGGGGAAGGATGTAACATGCCCATCTTCAATAATAATGTATGTCCATTTAATAGATGAAATTATGGTCCTTTTTATAGTGTGAAAATCATCAATTTTAATAATTAAGCTATTTCCACTTGAAATCTTAAAATTATGAATCCAAATTTGAAATCTACGTGCGATTTTACCTTAGTCTAAAATTAACAACTCTCAAAATGGACACTAGAAAAAGCCTCTGCGTAAATTTTTAGTTAAAGTACAGTAATTTCTGACCTTAATAAATGCATGTCCGGGTGTTGAACGAGCTGCACCCCCACGACCAGGGAAACACCCTGGACAATTCATTGAAAAAAAATTCCACAACCATCGTCGGCATGCATATCGAGGTCGACGCCCCCAAAAAAGAGATCCCTGCTCCAAAAAGATGTCGTACACATACTCAGGCACCCATACAACGACCACATAAGGACCAAAGGCCGACCGCCCTAGCGTATGGTCCCCACTGGCCGACCGCCATGTGGGCACCCATGCGACCATTGGCCTGGAAAGTATATGCGTACCCCACCATTGGCCCGCATACAGGCACCACCTCTTTTCCCAAACCCATGCAGCCACAATCGATGTACTTTCTCATTGTACATCATCCTTTGCACCCCACTTTTCTCTCTCTTTACCCATACTTGTACAACCTCTATATAAACCCCCACCAGTACCCCAGTACCCCCTCTATGGTGGCCGACACCCTACCGACACTCTAAGGAGAGATTGTACTCGACAGCCTTTACCCAACCACCCTTTATAGCCCATCTCCCAGCAAGCCCTTTTTAGTCCATCTTCCAAATAGCCAGCCCTTGTCTTGTGGAGGGGGTGTCCTACACTGCCCCCCGCTAGATGTCTAGTTCAGCTTCCAGCCCCTCCCCCAACTTAAGGACACTCTACTTTTTGTCCCCCCATATAAAGAGACCTAAGCAAGCACACTTTCACTCTTAGAGGTGGTTCGAGTGAGTTTTATGCTCATAAAGTGAGTAAATAAATTCCGAATCGCAATCCAACTCTGCTGAAGCGCTAAGTTTGCGGTGACATCAGCTCTATGAGAAGGTGGATAGTATGGCTCCTCCTCGAAGATTCCAAAATGCTGCCTCGGGAAGCATGCATAACAACGATCCTAGAGAGAATGCTCGACATGGTCCCGGGACTCCCACATGGAGCCAATGGCCAGGTTAGCTTGATAATCATTTACAAAAGAGGTTTTTTGGATTGATTTTTAATGTTAGCATTAATTAAGTAAGAAAGAGGGTGCTACTTTTCTTTGTTTTGAAATTACCAAACTTCTTGTAAGACGCTTTCTCAAGAAGATATTGTGGTTTCTCGAATCCTATGATTTAGTTAAATAATTGTGTTGCTATCTTAATTAAGTTAAAGTACAGGTACATCTTCTCCCTACCTTGATGCTAACCCCATTCTTGTGCTTGTGTAGCCAGGTGGCGATGTTAGCAAGGCTCGAAGTCGACCCAAGGTATCCCTCCTACCATTGGGAAGTTGGAACTCACTAGTTTGGGTGAGTGCTATAAATGCTTCCTAGTTCTATGGGCCCAGGCTAGTGTGGTAAATAAGCCCACCCTAGTGCGTAGATATCCCTATGAGGAGTGGGAGGATCAAGTGTCAAAGCCTAAGAGAGCGACAGGCCAGCTTGAGTCCTCGCCTACGAGACGACAATGTGTATGGTCTCGTAAGGATTGCCTAGTCTATGGAGAGACTAGAAGGCTGAATTCTAGATTATCAGCAAAATAAAATAAGCCTTGATCTGGCTATGGATAGATTTGAACCTTGTATCTATTTTTAATTAAATCCCTTGTTTTCTAGTATTATTGTATCATTATTAAATGGCTATTTTAACAAACAATATGTCGCATAGTGTGGTAGGACTAATTAGAAAACAAAAATTGATGCATGAGTTGGGTGGAAAGTGGGAGGATGGAATGCCCGATGGCACCATCCTATGGACGGATGGACCCAATTAGTCGGGTAGCTTTCCAACAAAATTAATTGAAATCTCTACGCTAGGTAAGTAGGTCCCTAGGCAACCCTACTCTATAGGATTAGGCTAGTGGGGCTATGCCTCCCATAGATGGGAAAAAAAGCATTGTTTCTAGGAATCGAGAATAAAGGTTACCCAAGTTAAGGTCAATCACTCTATGGGTGATTTGATTTTAAGAGTCATTTAGGAGACCACGCTCCCCCTGCGGGATAGAACTAGGTCTTACCTATTTGTCGTATCCTCGCATCTTTACACCGTCGAGGTGTTGGACGACTAGGAAATTTTTCTTTTGTTGGACTTAGTAGACTATCTTAAGGGTTCCCCTTTTTAGGTTAGGGGACCTTACACTCTCTCTCTCTCTCTCTCTCTCTCTCTCTCTCTCTCTCTCACACACACACACACACACACACACACACACACACACACACACACACACACACACACACACACATGTAATGAGCACACAAGAGATCAAATTGAAATAGGCAAGCAAGACACAAGAGAGCAAGAGAGTAGAGAAGAAGAGCACTCTATTGATTATGCATAAGAGAATAAGTAGTGAGAATACAAATTGATCGTTATCTTGGCCGCCCCAAGCATTCACAGCTTGGCCAACCATACTTAAAATATAGGTCCATGGCTATCCAAGGCCGCCTAAGCCTGTGCAAACACTTAATCTAAGCATGCAATCTGCATAATTAATCTTGTGGCACACCTTTCATAGACAAGCAATAATCGCACACATAAAATATGCAATATTAGCATTTTTAATGCCAATGGCCAAATGAAGTGACGGTTGCTAATGGACGGCAATGCTGGAGAGGTGTCCAATGAGAGTTTTTAACATGCCCCCCTTCCTAATGCAGATTTCATCCGTGGAATATGTTAGTGAAGACAAGGCGATACCATCGATAGAAAGGTGACCCTTATCTTGGCCCCAAGTATTCACATCTTGGCTGTGGCCATACTTAAAATATAGGTCCATGGCTATCCATGGCCACCTAGGCTTGTGCAAACACTTAATCTATGCATGTAATTTCCATAATTCATCTCATAGCATGCCTTTCATAGACAAGCGGCGATGGCACACGTAAAATATACAATATTAGAATTTCTAATTCCAACGGCCAAATGAAGTGACGATTTTGCCAATGGATATTATTGACGTTGAAGAGATGTCCAATGAGGGTTAACATCCATCCCTTCCTAATGAAGATTCCGTCCTCATAATATGTTGATGAAGATTAGCAAGGCTGATGCTAGATGCATGTTGGTGTTGGAAATGTCAGAGGTCTTGGAAGGTCTGCAAGGCAACATGGTACAACCAGTAAGGTGTTCTTGTGGAAAATAATTAAAATTTAAGCATAATGTAAACACCTAATCAAGCAGTGAGAAAATATTTTTGTGATTGGTCAACTTTTTCTAAGACAAGGGTAATATTAAGGTTTGTCCAAATTTAATCTAAACTAAGATGGAGTAAAGAGCCTGCCTTGGGTTATGACCCTAGTCTCTACACACACTCACTTTGGTGAAACCATCTCTAGCTATTATCTAGCCTCATAAATGAAAATGCTAAGTGATTATTACATACATTTGTCTTTATTTTTTTTATTTAATAAGAAGATAAAAATGTAAAAGTAGGGCACCACCCTACAGAGACCCAAGCAATGGCCCAAAGACCTCATACAATAGTATCTAAGAATCGCTAAGTACCTCTATGATGGTTTTTTTAAGCCCTTTATTGGTAGTTTTTAGCCACAAGGTCCCATCCCATGGAGATCAAGCATACGATCCTAATGCTCCATCACTAAGAGCCAAAAGTCCTACCTAGATCACACATGGTGATGGTTATCTTCTTGGGTTTTTTTTGGTATGTTTGGTTTTTTCTTTGTTTTTTGTTGAAACTAGTTCCACTTTCACAATTCACCTAGAAGGCTCTATTCTAACTAAAGACGGCACACTAAAGAAGGTGTAATACTTGGCATACTTTAAAATTGATCTCACGAAGGATTGAACTAGGACCAAATCTTGAATGGTTATCCAAGTACTAACTAGAAAAGTGATAGACCAATCACTTTTCTAGCAATAACTAGAAAAGTGATAGACCAAATCCTGAATAGTTATCCAAGTAATAAATAGAAAAGTGATAGAAGAATCACCGAGAAGGCTCTATTCTAACTAAAGAGGGCACACTAAGGAAGGTGGAGCACTTGGCATACTTAAAAATTGATCTCAAGAAGGGTTGAACTAGGACCAAATGAACTAGGACCAAATCTTGAATGGTTATCCAAGTAATAACTAGAAAAGTGATAGACCAATCACAGAACAATGCAAGAAAGCACTCGAATAAACATTAAATGAAAAATTATATAAAAAATTTTGAAATTCAAAACAATAGCATTATTTGAGGATGGGTTTAGGATACACCTGGTTTGTTGTGTGGTTGGGAAGTTGGTCTTGCAAATTGTACTTGTAATGTTGAGAACTTCCTTTGTGCTTCCTGTGAACCTTAAAAATTCTTCAAAAATCAGTGCAACACATCATTATCAAAGATAAATGTAACTTATACACTGGGTTAGACTCAATGCCACTAACTCATACACTGGGTTAGACTCAGTGTCACTAAGCTCATTATCCTCACGGTTTGCTTCTAATATATATCTCTCCTCTAGTATTCAAGGCAACTATAAGATTCCACCCTCCAGCTTTTGAGATGTAAAGGTGTAAGAACCTCCCCTTCTGTTCTTGTAATCATCCCCTCTCTAAAATAGAAGAAAGATATTGTTTTACCCTATTTTGGCCTAGAGAGGGAAAATGTCTAGAGAGAGGTAATTTAAAATTGAGATATCTTTGGATACAAAAATTCTCCTAATGTCTAAAATGGATTCCCCTGAATTAGAAGTTCAAATCAACTTTCCAATATGCATTAGGAATTAATTGAAAATGGTATAAAGGACCTTAGCCGAAGGGTCTACATTTTCGGATTATGGTCCAATTAAGGTTCCAATGAGCCAATTGGATTAATCCAAGTGTTGGGATGAGATAAATGCAAAGAATAAAAGAAAATACCCAAAATGAGTAAATGCTCACTTAAGATGAAGAGTTGATTGAGTACAAGCTTTATTAGTTAAAAACTAAGGTATATTACTAAAAAGATGAGATATTTTGGTGAACTAATGCCTTTTTGACACCTTGGTAAGGAGAGGGAGACTCTTGAGGTAGGCGCCTTTTTCACATGTGTGCTTGAATTTTTTTAATTCAAAAAAATGTGATATTTTTATCTCTCCTGGAGCAAACTAGATCAAAAAGGGAGCCAAACTGATCCAAATCTTGTCCAAATTGAGTCAAACTGAAGCTAGAAAATTCTAGAACCCAGTTGGACTTTGTTCGTGGCCTCCCTCACCTATAAATAGAACCTCATTCCTTTGGATTCTCATCCTTGAGCTATACCATGCAAGTATTATCTTAAAATAAGCATATTTTCTATTATCCCTTAATTTTCCTCTTCTCTTGGGAGCTTGGAGCTTCTCTCTCTCTCCAACAACTCTTGGAGTTCGCTCTTCTCCTCTTGGTGGCCAATTGATTGGTTGGTGGCTTCACTGCTGCTAATTAAAGAATCAAGCCAAACTTAGTGGTAAGATTAATTTTTATGGTTTTTTCAATTACCTCAATGATTTTCTTCTTCTCAACCCCTCTCAAGCTTAAGAAGCTTTCAAAATGATGGTTTTTTTATTCAAATAAAGTTTTCCCAAAGATTCTTAATGTCTAATTAGAATTAAGTTAGTCTTTATACTTAATTATAATGCTTTCCTTAAGTAAATCTCTCTTAAAAAGAGTAGTCATCTTTATGGCTAAATCTTTAGAAAAAGGATGCTTCTCAATGATAGTCTCTTATTTCAAATCTAAACTCTAGGCTTGATGAGCTAGAGAATAAGAATTGATATTTTCATGACTTTGAGTTAGTAAAAATATGGTTAATCCTTTTTAGATTATTTATGAGTAGAAAAGAATTACTTTAACTTATTCTAAAAAGGAAGTGGATTATACTAGCAAGGAGAATAATCATAACTATGCTTATAATTATGGTTAAAATTATGATATGTATACATAGTTTAATTTAAAGCTTAAAAGAAGAGCTTCTATCATATTTTCATTACAAGCTTTTATTCTTTTAGAAAAATTAAGAATTATCAGTTATAGCAAGCTATGGTAAATTTTTTAGAAAAAAAATACATATCTTATTTTTATGCATAATGCTAAAAGAGGACTTCTTACCATATTCTAGGTTTACAAATTGTAAGCAAAAAGAATGATTTTTATCATATTCATGAAAGAATACTTTTTAGTATGTATGCATAATTATTTAATTAAGAGAAAAGATGAATTTTTTATAAATATATTTTTATGCATAAGAATTTTGATGTAAAAAGAGGAATTCCCATGATATTCGAGATCCAAATAATTAAATGTTAAAAGAGTGGCATCATTCAAAAAAATGAGTATTTATCAAAAGTGAAATTCTGAGTATTATCATTTTTATTGAGAAATATGGGTAGAATTGATTTTTGTAAATCCTATGAATCTTTTACTCAAAAGAAGAATATTGAATATATCTTATTTTGAGAAATTTGAGAAAGAATGTGAAAATATCCATCGAGAAAACTTGGATAATTCTTAATCAGAAAAGAGAATCTAGAATCCGTGGGAACATCAAGGATCCAATGAGTAGATGAAAGTTTAGAATTAGTCCTAATTAATGAAGCTTAAGGAATGAAAAAATAATATTTTAATGCTCTTTCTGAGTTTTTATTATAAAATTTTGATAAGGTTAATTTTTCCTTTTTAAACCTTCAACAACACTCTGATACTTCGATTTAATGGGATCGAGAAAAAGTTGCCTTTAACTAAGCCAAGAAATTGGTAGAAACTTAGAAAAGTTCTATCAGTATATCGAAAGTAGAGAAACCGTACTAAATGTGGATCTAAATGTGATGTGGATGCATATGATGGGATGTGATGTGGATCTAAATGGATGTGGATGGATATGATGTGAATGTGATGTGGATGGATGTGAATGTGATGATGTGATGAGATATGAATGGATGAGATGAGATGTGAATGGATGCGACGAGATGTGAATGGGTGTGAATGTGATGTGATGATATGTGAATGGATGTGATGAGATGTGAATGGATGTGACGAGATGTGAATGGATGAGATGTGATGTGAATGGATGTGATGAGATGTGAATGGATGTGATGAGATGTGGATGGATATAAAGAGACGTGAATGTGATGTGATGAGATATCAATGGATGTGATGAGATGTGGATAGATGTAAATAGATGCGAATGTGATGTGATGAGGTGTGAATGGATGTGATGAGATGTGGATGGATGTAAATAGATGTGAATGTGATGTAATGAGGTGTGGATGGATGTAAATGGATGTGAATGTGATGTAATGAGGTGTGGATGGATGTAAATGGATGTGAATGTGATGTGAAGAGATGTGAAGAGATGTGATGAGATGTGATGTGATGTGATGTGGATCTAGGTAGATGTAAATGGATGAGATGTGATGTGGATAGATGTGATGTGGACTTGGATAGATGTGATCGGATGAGATGTGATTTGGATAGATGTGATGTGGATCTAGATAGATGTAAATGGATGAGATGTGATGTGGATAGAGATGTGGACTTGGATAGATGTGAACGGATGAGATGTGATGTGGATGGATGTGAACAGATGAGATGTGATGTGGATGGATGTGAGATGTGATGTGGATGGATGTGATAAGATGTGATGTGGATTTGAATGGATGTAGACGGATGTGGATGAATGTGATGTGATGTGGATAGATGTGATGAGATGTAATATGATGTGAATGGATGAGAATGGATGTGGATAGATGTGATGAGATGTAATATGATGTGAATGGATGAGAATGGATGAAGGACGATGGGAATAGATATGAATGGGTGTGAATTAAGCAGAAGAATGCCGAACAACGAGAAATGATGTGGAACAATGTGGAAAGATGAGAGTTCGTTAGAAACTATATCTATGAAACCTGTTTTTAAAAGATTGTTTTATGTCAAGAATGCTGGGAAGCATTTTGACTATCTTGTCGATTATGGTCATGACGACCTAAGTGAAAGTTGCAAACTACTGACGGAGAGTCAATGGAGGACGTCTCACGTGGCAAGGTCAGCCAAGGTCTTGACCAGCCTCGATTCGATTAAAATGATAAGCTTCTCATACGATGGATGAGGGACCAAGGAAGTAGCCTATGAGTGAAGCGTTAGGTGACCTGCAAAGGAGCCTAGAGGGTGCTCGCCCCGAAGATACCCACATGTGCATCGAGTAAGAAAATGGAACAATAAGTTGGAGTTGTTTTCTGAACACGGGCATGGATCTGGTTGATTGGCCTTGCTGGTCCATGGCTCTTTTATATGGACCTATTGGTTGATCTTGCTGATCTTCAACGGAGAGTCCATCTGGATTTTTCTTATGCAATTATATTTTTGGGGTGCTATGAGCTAGGAACTATCGAAAAGGCCCCTGAGTGAGCAGGTGGTGAGCGTTCTGGTCACAAATGATGCCATAGGTACACCGATGAAGGAATGATTGGAAATTGGAATTCAAGTTAGATATTTTGGAGGATTATGATCAATGATACCTATGGTTTGATTAAAAGATTGCTTTAAAGATAGCTGAATCTGTGAAAAAGGTAATTTCATATTGGGTGTGTAAGTGGTGTGACTATCTTGAATTTTGCTTGAAGCTCCGACTAGGGGGCCTGGGAAATCTTCTCCCTGGTACCCGGGGCAAAACATAACCAAATTTTTAAATGGATCCTATCAATACAGTGGTTGGGCAATCGGCTAACCCATGGCATAGGATAGGGTTAGGCTGGACTGATGGATCCCTAAAATAAGACTCAATTTTGTTAAGTTATGATAGTTGAAGTAAATCACGGATAATCCTTGTTCTATAGAAAAGAATCAACGGATGTGCCTCTTGATGAGGAAAAAAGCGTTGTTCTCTATGATCCAAGTGCAAGTCTCTTCCTTGAACTGACCATGTGACTTACGGGCTCAATCAGATCAGTTTGGTTAGTTAAGACCTTGACTCGTTAGATTAATTCTCGCGTTAGATGATTTTCCTGGTGGAATCGCTTGTGTCTTTCGCGCGAGGGAAGTTTTTCCGGGTTCGTTAGATTTTGGAAGAACCGAGAGACTAGTCTCTTGTCCGGATATTCGTGGTGGGTGAGGCCCCGAGTGGGAGACTCTGCCCTGTGCAAGAAGTGCTACTTCCACTGCTAGCATCCCCGCCGAATTCAATGCACAGTGGGGGCAGGGATCTTTCAGCTGGTATCAGAGCTAATTGGCTAAAGTGGATCAATTGAGAAGCAAAAAATATCAAAATTGTATAAAGTACTAGTAAAAGATTGTAATTGTGTGATGAAATTCATACAAATTGATATTCAGAATGAAGATTCATAAATTGGAAATTGGCTCTTCAGAAGGAAATACCGCAATTGTGTGGAATCCCTAACTTGCTTGAGGCCTAGATATGATGGTATTTACCTTATAGTTCCAAGGACCGTGATTACCCGTATATACCGTGGATATAACTGCATCCCTTTACTAGCAATATATAGGAGTAAATCTAAGACCTTGAAATTATAAGCAAAAATGCTATCTAGATGATGATTGCAAACGTTGTTGATATGATTTTAGAATTCTAGTTAAGAATTGATGAATTGATTTGGATTCTGATTGAAAGATGATGATTTCTGAATTTTAGTTGAAAGAAGATAAGTTAAATAAAGCCACAATGAATGGGGGGAATCCCAATGATAATGTTAGTAAACTGGAAGACGATTAGGACTTTCAGCAGATCACTATGAGATTAGTGGATTGTGCTGACAGATTGTTGTTGTTTAACCTTTGACCCAGTGGATCTAATTAAGGAATGCCAAATTGAGAACCTGCATAACTGAAATTCCCATGGGGGGAATGTTCAGATGGAATTTCTGGTCTGATGGACCATTATTGTGTTAAGAATATGAATGAATTATTCTCTAGTAATGAGTTTTGTATGTTCTTCTTGTAGAAGGGATCTTTATCCCAAGATTCTGTGGGGGGCTGACCAAACTATAAAGAATCCCAGAATCAGTTGGATCTAAAGTCAGATTTGAATTATAAATAAAGTGGTCTTTTCACCTGAGCGTCTTGGTTAATTTAGAAAAAAGGGACTTAACAATAATTTTTGTATTGATAGGATCATGGATCGAGGTCGTCGTGGTGAGAATGTTAACCCCCAACTCAATGAGGAAGAGCTCGACCTGGATGTTTGTAAAACTCTTCATAAATCGCAGCCTGGACCTTTCAAGGGTGAAGGGGAAAACTTGGGTGAGACTGTGGAGAAGTGGATCGAAGCAATGGAAGAGTACTTCAATGTCATCGGGTACAACGAGAAAAGTAAAATGGCTGAGGATAGTACAAATAGCCAGAGTGGCATGGAGAAACCACTATGAGACAAACCGTCTGGATCGAAACACCCAGACATGGAATGATTTTAAGATCTACCTAAGGAAGAGATTCTGTCCTCACGGCTTTTTGGAAACCAAGATGAATGAATTCTTAGAGTTAACCCAGGGGAGCTCAACTATTGAAGTGTATCACCAAGAATTTGCTCTCCTCCTCAAGTACTCTTGCCACCAACGCTGGATGAAGAATAGCTGATGGCCAAGTTCATTCGAAGAATGAACTAACCCTTGAATACCCTGGTGAAGAATGCCAAGCCAGTTTCTATGGGGGCTGAAGTTGTATGTATAGCGAAGGATTTTGGCCTTTGTTGTCAAGGTCCCGCCGAAGCCAACAACACCATCATCTTTCAATACATTTCTAGCTCCGGAAGGTGATTCCAACTATCCACCGCCTAAGAGACAACAAGGTGTCAAACTCAGGATATGGGAAGTTCCAGAATGGAAGAAAGGTCCTTTTCTCGGAACTCAATCCCCTGGAATTCAACTTCAGGAGTTCCACCCTTGAACAAAGAAGTTAAATGCTATAGCTGTCAAGGATTTGGACATGCATTATGGATTGCCCAACTCCTTCTGGATCAAGGTTTTCAGGGTAGGAAAGTCAGGGACCAAGATTCCAAACTCCAGTTCCTTCCTTCCAGAGTAATCAGGTTCCTTTCCTCGTCAAAATCAGGGAAATCCCAAAGGTAGACCTTCTAACCAACCCTCAGCTTGATGCAAAGTAATGCAAGACCTCCACCTCAGAATAGGGGAAGTCAAAGAGAGATGTTCCTAGATCGTCCGTCCAATTCCAAGGCAGTAACGCTGGAAGTAATTGAAGAAAAAGAAGAAGAAAGAGATTATCCTCTAGTTGCGAGATGAGGACATCTCGCGTTTTTTAAGTGGGGTAAGATGTAAGATTCCTCCCTCCAGCTTTTGAGATGTAAAGGTGTAAGAACCTCCCCTTCTGTTCTTATAATCATCCCCTCTCTAAAATAGAAGAAAGATCTTGTTTTATCATGTTTTAGCCTAGAGAGAGAAAATGTCTAGAGACATGTAATTCAAAATTGAGATATCTTTGGATACAAAAATTAATATCTTTGGATACAAAAATTCTCCTAATGTCTAAAATGGATTCCCCTGAATCAGAAGTTCAAAATGAACTTTCTAATATGCATTAGGAACTAATTGAAAATGGTATAAAGGACCTTAGCCTAAGGGTCTACATTTTCAAAAAAAATGGATTATGGTCCAATTAAGGTTCCAATGGGCCAATTGGATTTATCCAAATGTTAGGATGAGATAAATGCAAAGAATAAAAGAAAATACCAGAAAATGAGTAAATGCTCACTTAAGATGAAGAGTTGATTGAGTACAAGGTTTATTAGTTAAAAACTAAGGTATATTACTAAAAAAATGAGATATTTTGGTGAAATGATGCATTTTTTATAAGGTTCCAATGGGCCAATTGGATTAATCCAAGTGTTGGGATGAGATAAATGCAAAGAATAAAAGAAAATACCCAAAAATGAGTAAATGCTCACTTAAGATGAAGAGTTGATTGAGTACAAGGTTTATTAGTTAAAAACTAAGGTATATTACTAAAAAAATGAGATATTTTGGTGAAATGATGCATTTTTGACACCTTGGTAAGGAGAGGGAGACTCTTGAGGTAGGCGCCTTTTTCACAGGTGTGCTTGAATTTTTTTAATTAAAAAAAAAAGTGATATTTTTATCTCTCCTGGAGCAAACTAGATCAAAAAGGGAGCCAAACTGATCCAAATCTAAGATGAATTTTTATGGTTTTTTTCAATTACCTCAATGACTTTCTTCTTCTCAACCCCTCTCAAGCTTGAGAAGCTTTCAAAATGATGGTTTTTATTCAAATCAAGCTTTCCCAAAGATTCTTAATGTCTAATTAGAATTAAGTTAATCTTTATGCTTAATTGTAATGCTTTCCTTAAGTAAATCTCTCTCTTAAAAAGAGTAGTCATCTTTATGGCTAAATCTTTAGAAAAAGGATGCTTCTCAATGATAGTCTCTTATTTCAAATCTAAACTCTAGGCTTGATGAGCTAGAGAATAACTATTGATATTTTCATGATTTGATGGATGTAAATGGATGTGAAGAAATGTGAATAGATGTGATGTGATGTGATGTGATGTGATGTGGATCTAGGTAGATGTAAATGGATGAGATGTGATGTGGACCTGGATAGATGTGAACGGATGAGATGTGATGTGGATAGATGTGATGTGGATAGATGTGATGTGGATCTGGGTAGATGTAAATGGATGAGATATGATGTGGATAGATGTGATGTGATGTGATGTGATGTGGACTTGGATAGATGTGAATGGATGAGATGTGATGTGGATGGATGTGATAAGATGTGATGTGGATCTAAATGGATGTAGACGGATGTGGATGAATGTGATGTGATGTGGATAGATGTGATGAGATGTAATATGATGTGAATGGATGAAGGACGATGGGAACAGATATGAATGGGTGTGGATTAAGCAATGTGAATTGATGTAGAAGAATGTCGAATAAGGAGAAATGATGTGGAACAATGTGGAAAGATGAGAGTTCGTTAGAAATGGTATTTATGAAACTTGTTTTTAAAACACTGTTTTATGTCAAGAATGCTGGGAAGCATTTTGACTATCTTGTCGATTATGGTCATGTAACCTAAGTGAAAGTTGCAACAGCTGATGGAGAGTCAATGGAGGACGTCTTACATGGCAAGGTCGATCGAGGTCTTGACCAGCCTCGGTTCGATTAAAATAGTGAGCTTCCGGTACGGTGGATGAGGAACCAAGGAAGCAGCCTATGAGTGAAGCGCTAGGTGACCTGCGAAGGAGCCTAGAGGGTGCTGACCATAGGGTGCTCGGGCTCTGGGTCACCCCGAAGATACCCACCCGTGAGTCGAGGAAGAAAATGGAACAATGAGTTGGAGTTGTTTTCTGAACAAGGGCATGGATATGGTTGATTGGCCTTGCTGGTCTTCAATGGATGAGTCCATGGCTCTTTTATATGGATCTATTGGTTGATTTTGTTGATCTTGAATGAAGAGTCCATTTGGAGTTTTCTTATGTGATTATATTTCCGGGTACTATGAGCTAGGAACTATTGAAAAGGCCCCTGAGTGAGCAGGTGGAAGCGTTCTGGTCGCCAATGATGCCATAGGTACATCGATGAAGGAATGATTGGAAATTGAAATTCAAGCTAGATATTTTGGAGGAGTATGATCAATGATACTATGGTTTCATTAAAAGATTGTTTTAAAGACAACTGAATCTGTGAAAAAGGCAATTTCATATTGGGTGTGTAAGTGGTGTGACCATCTTGAATTTTGCTTGAAGCGTCGGCTAGGGGGCCTGGGAATTCTTTTCCTTTGGTACCCGTGGCAAAACATAACCAAATTTCTAAATGGATCCTATCAATATAGTGGTTGGGCGGTTGGCTAACCCATGGGATTGAATGGGGTTAGGCTGGATTGATGGATCCCTAAAATAAGACTCAATTCTGTTAAGTTACGATAGTTGAAGTAAATCACGCGGATAAGCATTGTTCTATGCAAAAGAATCAATGACTGTGCCTCTTGATGAGGAAAAAAGCGTTGGTCTCTATGATCCAAGTGTAAGTTCTTCCTTGATTTGACCATGTGACTTATGGGTTCGATCGGATCAGTTTGGTTAGTTAAGACCTTGACTCATTAGATTAATTCTCATGTTAGATGATTTTCCTGGTGGTGAAATCACGCGTGTCTTTCGGGCGAGGTAAGTTTTTCCAGGTTCGGTTTTGGAAGAACCGAGGGACTAATCTCTTGTCCGGATATTCGTGGGTGAGGCCCTGAGTGGGAGACTCTGTCCTGTGCAAGAAGTGTTACTTCCATTGCTAGCACCCCCCAGGGATCTTTCAGCTGGTATCAGAGCTAATTGGCTAAAGTGGATCAACCGAGAAGCAAGAAATGTCAAAATTGTATGAAGTACTAGTTAAAAGATTATAATTGTCTGATGAAATTCATACAAATTGATATTTAGAATGAAGATTCATAAATTGGAAATTGGCTCTTCAGAAGGAAGTACCGCAATTGTGTGGAATCCCTGACTTGCTTGAGGTCTAGATATGATGGTATTTAACTTATAGTTTCAAGGACCATGATTACCTGTATATACTGTGGCTATAACTATAGCTCTTTACTCGTAATATATACGAGTAAATCTAAGACCTTGAAATTATAAGCAAAAAATTCTATCCAGATGATGAACTCGAATGCTAGTTGATATGATTTTAGAATTCTAGTTGAGAATTGATGAATTGATTTGGATTTTGATTGAAAGATAATGATTTCTGAATTCTGGTTGAAAGAAGATGATTTCTGAATTCTGGTTGAAAGAAGATAAGTTGAATAAAGCCATAATGAGGATGAATGGGGAGAATCCTAGTGATGATGTTAGTAACTAGAAGACGATTATGACTTTTAGCATATCACTATGAGATTAGTGGATTGTGCTGACAGATTGTTACTGTTTGACCTTTGACCTAGTGGATCTAATTAAGGAATGACAAATTGAAAACCTGCATAACTGAAATTTTCATGGGGGGAATGTTCAAATGGAATTTTCGGTCTGATGGACCATTATTGTGTTAAGAATATGAATGAATTTTTCTCTGGTAATGAGTTCTGTATGTTCTTCTTGTAGAAAGGATCTTTATCCCAGGATTCTGTGGGAGGCTAACCAAACTATGAAGAACCCTAGAATCAGTTGGATCTAAAGTCAAATTTGAATTAAATAAAGTGGTCTTTTCACCTAAGCGTCTTGGTTAATTTGGAAAAAAGGGAATTAACAAGAAGCTTCGATGCAAAGTAATGCAAGACCTCCGCCTTAGAATAGAGGAAGTCAAAGAGAGATGTTCCTAGATCGGCCATACACTTCCAAGGCAGTAAGCTAGAAGTGATTGAAGAAGAAGAAGAGGAAAGCGATTATCCTCCAGTTTTGCGAGATGAGAACATCTCGTGTTTTTTAAGTGGGGTAGTATGTAAGATTCCTCCCTCCAACTTTTGAGATGTAAAGGTGTAAGAGCCTCCCCTTCTGTTCTTGTAATCATCCCCTCTTTGAAATAGAAGAAAGATCTTGTTTTACTATGTTTTGGCCTAGAGAGGGAAAATGTCTAGAGAGAGGTAATTCAAAATTGAGATATCTTTGGATACAAAAATTCTCCTAATGTCTAAAATGGATTCCCTTGAATCAGAAGTTCAAAATGAACTTTCCAATGTGCATTAGGAATTAATCGAAAATAAAGGACCTTAGCCTAAGGATCTACATTTTCAGAAATTTTTGGATTATGGTCCAATTAAGGTTCCAATCGACCAATTGGATTAATCCAAGTGTTGGGATGAGATAAATGCAAAGAATAAAAGAAAATACCCAAAAATGAGTAAATGCTCACTTAAGATGAAGAGTTGACTGAGTACAAGGCTTATTAGTTAAAAACTAAGGTATATTAATTAAAAAAATGAGATATTTTGATGAAATGATGCATTTTTGACACCTTGGCAAGGAGAGGGAGACTCTTGAGCTAGGCACCTTTTTCACATGTGTGCTTGGGTTTTTTAATTCAAAAAATATGATATTTTTATCTCTCCTCTCTCCTGGAGCAAACTAGATCAAAAAGGGAGCCAAACTAATCCAAATCTTGTCCAAATTGAGTCAAACTAAAAATGAAAAATTCTAGAACCCAGTTGGACTTGGTTAGTGGCCTCCCTCACCTATAAATAGACCCTCATTCCTTTGTATTCTCATCCTTGAGCTATACCATGCCAGTATTATCTTAAAATAAGCATATTTTCTATTATCCCTTAATTCTCCTCTTCTCTTGGGAGCTTGGAGCTTCTCTCTCTCTCCAACAACTCTTAAAGTTTGCTCTTCTCCAAATCAAGCTTTCCTAAAGATTCTTAATGTCTAATTAGAATTAAGTTAATCTTTATGCTTAATTGTAATGTTTTTCTTAAATAAGTCCATTTCTTAAAAAGAGTAGTCATCTTTATGGCTAAATCTTTAGAAAAAGGATGCTTCTCAATGATAGTCTCTTATTTCAAATCTAAACTCTAGGCTTGATGAGCTAGAGAATAAGAATTGATATTTTCATGATTTGAGTTAGTAAAAATATGGTTAATCCTTTTTAGATTGTTTATGAGTAGAAAAGAATTACTTTAACTTATTCTAAAAAGGAAGTGGATTATACTAGCAATTTTGGAAAGGAGGAAGGTTTAATTTAGCTTAATCAAGGAGAATAATCATAATTATGCTTACAATTATGGTTAAAATTATGATATGTATACATAGTCTAATTTAATGCTTAAAAGAAGAGCTTCTATCATATTTTCATTACAAGCTTTTATTCTTTTAGAAAAATTGAGAATTATCAGTTATAGCAGTGAAGCTATGGTAAATTTTTTAGAAAAAAAAATACATATCTTATTTTTATGCATAATGCTAAAAGAGGACTTCCTACCATATTCTAGGTTTACAAATTGTAAGCAAAAAGAATGATTTTTATCATATTCATGAAAGAATACGTTTTAGTATGTATGCATAATTATTTAATTAAGAGAAAAGAGGAATTTTTGATAAATTTATTTTTATGCATAAGAATTTTGATGTAAAAAGAGGAATTCCCATGATATTCGAGATCCAAATAATTAAATGTTAAAAGAGAATTTTTGGCATCATTCAAAAAAATGAGTATTTATCAAAAGTGGAATTCTGAGTATTATCATTTTTATTGAGAAATATGGGTAGAATTGATTTTTGTAAATCCCATGAATCTTTTATTTAAAAGAAGAATATTGAATATATCTTATTTTGAGAAATTTGAGAAAGAATGTGAAAATATCCATCGAAAAAACTTGGATAATTCTTAATCAAAAAGGGAATCTGGAATCCCTGGGAGGATCAAGGATCCAATGAGTAGACGGAAGTTTAGAATAAGTCCTCATCAATGAAGTTTAAGGAATGAAAAAATAATACGTAAATGCTCTTTCTGAGTTTTTACTATTCTCATAAGGTTCATTTCTCCTTTTTAAACCTTCAATAACACTCTGATACTTCGATTTAATGGGATCGAGAAAAAGTTACCTTTAATTAAGCCAAGCAATCGGTAGAAACTTAGAAAAGTTCTATTAGTATCGAAAGTAGAGAAACCGTACTAAATGTGATGTGGATGGATGTGATAGGATGTGATGTGGATCTGAATGGATGTGGATGGATATGATGTGATGTGATGTGAATGTGATGTGATGAGATGTGAATGGATGTGATGAGATGTGAATGGATGCGACGAGATGTGAATGTGATGTGATGATATGTGAATGGATATGATGAGATGTGATGAGATGTGACGAGATGTGAATGGATGAGATGTGAATGGATGTGATGAGATGTGAATGGATGCGACGAGATGTGAATGGATGCGATGAGATGTGAATGGATGTGATGAGATGTGACGAGATGTGATGTGAATGCATGTGATGAGATGTGGATGGATGTAGATATATGTGAATGTGATGAGATGTGGATGGATGTAGATATATGTGAATGTAATGTGATGAGATGTGAATGGATGTGATGAGATGTGGATGGATGTAAATAGATGCGAATGTGATGTGATGAGATGTGAATGGATGTGATGAGATGTAAATAGATGTGAATGTGATGTAATGAGATAAGAATGGATGTGATGAGATGTGGATGGATGTGAATGGATGTGAATGTGATGTGAAGAAATGTGAATAAATGTGATGAGATGTGATGTGATGTGATGTGGATCTGGGTAGATGTAAATGGATGAGATGTGATGTGGATAGATGTGATGTGGACCTGGATAGATGTGAACGGATGAGATGTGATGTGGATAGATGTGATGTGGATCCGGGTAGATGTAAATGGATGAGATGTGATGCGGATAGATGTGATATGATAAGATGTGGACATGGATAGATGTGAACGGATGAGATGTGATGTGGATGGATGTGATGTGGATCTGAATGGATGTAGACGGATGTGGATGAATGTGATGTGATGTGGATCTGAATGGATGTAGACGGATGTGGATGAATGTGATGTGATGTGGATAGATGTGATGAGATGTAATATGATGTGAATGGATGAGAGTGGATGAAGGACGATGGGAATAGATATGAATGGGTGTGGATTAAGCAATGTGAATTGATGTAGAAGAATGCCGAACAACAAGAAATGATGTGGAACAATGTGGAAAGATGAGAGTTCGTTAGAAACTGTATTTATGAAACGTGTTTTTAAAAGACTATTTTATGTCAAGAATGCTGGGAAGCATTTTGACTATCTTGTCGATTATGGTCATGAGACGACCTAAGTCAAAGTTGCAACAACTGACGGAGAGTCAATGGAGGACGTCTTGCGTGGCAAGGTCACCCGAGGTCTTGACCAGCCTTGGTTTGATTAAAATAGTGAACTTTCATAGTACGGTGGATGAGGGACCCAGGAAGCGGCCTATGAGTGAAGCGCTAGGTGACCTACGAAGGAGCCTAGAGGGTGCTGACCATACGGTGCTCGTGCTCTAAGTCGCTGAAGACGCGTGCATCGAGGAAGAAAATGGAACAATGAGTTGGTGTTGTTTTCTAAACACGGGCATGGATCTGGGTTATTGGCCTTGCTGGTCCATGGCTCTTTTATATGGATCTATTGGTTGATCTTGCTGATCTTCAACGGAGAGTCCATCTGGATTTTTCTTATGTGATTATATTTCTAAGGTACTATGAGCTAGGAACTATCGAAAAGGCTCCTAAGTGAGCAAGTGGTGAGCGTTCTGGTCGCCAATGATGCAATAGGTACACCGATGAAGGAATGATTGGAAATTGGAATTCAAGCTAGATATTTTAGAGGATTATGATCAACGATACTATGGTTTCATTATTAAAAGATTGCTTTAAAGACAGCTGAATCTGTCAAAAAGAAAATTTCATATTGGGTGTGTAAGTGGTGTGACTATCTTGAATTTTGCTTGAAGCGTCGGCTAGGGGGCCTGGGAATTCTTTTCCCTGGTACCCAGGGCAAAACATAACCAAATTTCTAAATGGATCCTATCAATACAGTGGTTGGGTGGTTAGGCTGGACTGATGGATCCCTAAAATAAGACTCAGTTCTGTTAAGTTACGATAGTTGAAGTAAATCACGGATAATCCTTGTTCTATGGAAAAGAATCAACAGTTGTGCCTCTTGATGAGGAAAAAAGCATTGGTCTCTATGATCCAAGTGCAAGTCTCTTCCTTGATCTAACCATGTTACTTACGGGTTCGGTCGGATTAGTTTGATTAGTTGAGACCTTGACTCGTTAGATTCATTCTCGCGTTAGATGATTTTCGTGGTGGAATCACCCATGTCTTCCGGGCGAGGGAAGTTTTTCCAGGTTCGGTTTTGGAAGAACCAAGGGACTAGTCTCTTGTCCAGATATTCATGGGTGAGGCCCCGAGGGGGAGACTCTGCCCTATGCAAGAAGTGCTACTTCCACTGCTATTACCCCCGAGGGGGCAGGGAGACCTTTCAAGGGTGAAGGGAAAAACTTGGGTGAGGCTGTGGATAAGTGGATCGAAGCAATGGAAGAATACTTCGATGTCACCGGGTACAACGAGAAGAGTAAAATGGCTCTTACAAGGCTGAAGATTGTAGAAATGGCGAGACTGGCATGGAGAAACCACTGTGAGACAAACTGTCTGGATCGGAACACCCAGACATGGAATGATCTCAAGATTCAGCTAAGGAAGATATTCTGTCCTCCCAGCAAAATGTGATATTTTTATCTCTCCTCTCTCCTAGAGCAAACTAGATCAAAAAGGGAGCCAAACTAATCCAAATCTTATCCAAATTGAGTCAAACTGAAGCTGGAAAATTCTAGAACCCAGTTGGACTTGGTTATTGGCCTCCCTTACCTATAAATAGACCCTCATACCTTTGTATTCTCATCCTTGAGCTATACCGTGCCAGTATTATCTTAAAATAAGCATATTTTCTATTATCCCTTAATTCTCCTCTTCTCGGGAACTTGGAGCCTCTCTCTCTCCAACAACTCTTGGTGTTTGCTCTTCTCCTCTTGGTGGCCAATTGATTGGTTGGGGGATTCACTACTAATTAAACAATCAAGCCAAACTTAGTGATAAGATTAATTTTATGGTTTTTTCAATTATCTCAATGACTTTCTTCTTCTCAACCCCTCTCAAGCTTGAGAAGCTTTCAAAATGATGGTTTTTATTCAAATCAAGCTTTCCCAAAGATTCTTAATGTCTAATTAGAATTAAGTTAATCTTTATGCTTAATTATAATGCTTTTCTTAAGTAAATATCTCTTAGTTATCTTTATGGCAAAATCTTTAGAAAAAGGATGCTTCTCAATGATAGTCTCTTATTTCAAATCTAAACTCTAGGCTTGATGAGCTAGAGAATAAGAATTGATATTTTCATGATTTTGAGTTAGTAAAAATATGGTTAATCCTTTTTAGATTGTTTATGAGTAGAAAAGAATTACTTTAACTCATTCTAAAAAGGAAGTGGATTACACTAGCAATTTTGGAAAGGAGGAAGGTTTAATTTAGCTTAATCAAGGAGAATAATCATAATTATGCTTACAATTATGGTTAAAATTATGATATGTATACATAGTTTAATTTAAAGCTTAAATGAAGAGTAGAAAAGAATTACTTTAACTCATTCTAAAAAGGAAGTGGATTACACTAGCAATTTTGGAAAGGAGGAAGGTTTAATTTAGCTTAATCAAGGAGAATAATCATAATTATGCTTACAATTATGGTTAAAATTATGATATGTATACATAGTTTAATTTAAAGCTTAAATGAAGAGCTTCTATCATATTTTCATTACAAGCTTTATTCTTTTAGAAAATTTGAGAATTATCAGTTATAGCAGCGAAGCTATGGCAAATGTTTTAGAAAAAAAATACATATCTTCTTTTTATGCATAATGCTAAAAGAAGACTTTCTACCATATTCTAGGTTTACAAATTGTAAGCAAAAAGAATGATTTTTATCATATTCATGAACGAATACTTTTTAGTATGTATACATAATTCTTTAATTAAGAGATAAGAGGAATTTTTGATAAAGCTATTGTTATGCATAAGAATTTTGATGTAAAAAGAGGAATTCCCATGATTTCGAGATCCAAATAATTAAATGTTAAAAGAGAATTTTTGGCATCATTCAAAAAAATGAGTATTTATCAAAAGTGGAATTCTGAGTATTATCATTTTTATTAAGAAATATGGGTAGATTTGATTTTTGTAAATCCCATGAATCTTTTATTCAAAAGAAGAATATTGAATATACCTTATTTTGAGAAATTTGAGAAAGAATGTGAAAATATCCATCGAGAAAACTTGGATAATTCTTAATCAGAAAAGGGAATCTGGAATCCCTGGGAGGATCAAGGATCCAATGAGTAGACGGAAGTTTAGAATTAGTCCTCATCATTAATGAAGCTTAAGAAATGAAAAAACAATACGTAAATGCTCTTTCTGAGTTTTTACTATAAAATTCTGATAAGGTTCATTTCTCCTTTTTAAACCTTCAACAACACTCTGATACTTCGATTTAATGGGATCGAGAAAAAGTTGCTTTTAACTAAGCCAAGCAATTGGTAGAAACTTAGAAAAGTTCTATCAGTATCGAAAGTAGAAAAACCATACTAAATGTGATGTGGATGGATGTGATGTGGATTTGAATGTGATGTGGATGGATATGATGTGATGTGATGGATGGATGTGAATGTTATGTGATGAGATATGAATGGATACGACGAGATGTGAATGTGATGTGATGATATATGAATGGATGTGATGAGATGTGAATGGATGTGACTAGATATGAATGTGATGTGATAAGATGTGGATGGATGTAAATAGATGTGAATGTGATGTGATAAGATGTGAATGGATGTGATGAGATGTGAATGGATGTGAATAGATGTGAATGGATGTGACGAGATATGAATGGATGAGATGTGATGTGAATGGATGTGATAAGATGTGGATGGATGTAAATAGATGTGAATGTGATGAGATGGATGTAAATAGATGTGATAAGATGTGGATGGATGTAAATAGATGTGAATGTGATGTGATAAGATGTGAATGGATGTAAATAGATGTGAATGTGATGTGATAAGATGTGAATGGATGTGATGAGATGTGAATGGATGTGATGGATGTGATAAGATGTGAATGGATGTGATGAGATGTGGATGGATGTAAATAGATGCGAATGTGGTGTGATGAGATGCGAATGTGGTGTGATGAGATGTGAATGGATGTGATGAGATGTGGTTGGATGTAAATAGATGCGAATGTGGTGTGATGAGATGTGAATGGATGTGATGAGATGTGGATGGATGTAAATAGATGCGAATGTGGTGTGATGAGATGTGAATGGATGTGATGAGATGTGGATGGATGTAAATAGATGTGAATAGATGTGAATGTGGATGGATGTAAATAGATGTGAATGTGATGTAATGAGATGTGAATGGATGTGATGAGATGTGGATAGATGAAATTGATGTGAATGTGATGTGAAGAAATGTGAATAGATGTGATGAGATGTGATGTGATGTGATGTGGATCCACGTAGATGTAAATGGATGAGATGTGATGTGGATTGATGTGATGTGATGTGATGTGGACCTGGATAGATGTGAACGGATGAGATGTAATGTGGATAGATGTGATAAGATGTGATGTGGATTTGAATGGATGTAGACGGATGTGTATGAATCTGATGTGATGTGGATAGATATGATGAGATGTAATATGATGTGAATGTATGAGAATGGATGAAGGACGATGGGAATAGATATGAATGGGTGTGGATTAAGCAATGTGAATTGATGTAGAAGAATGTCGAACAACGAGAAATGATGTGGAACAATGTGGAAAGATGAGAGTTCGTTAGAAACTGTATTTATGAAACCTGTTTTTAAAAGACTGTTTTATGTCAAGAATGCTGGGAAGCATTTTGACGATCTTGTCGATTATGGTCATGATGAAGACCTAAGTGAAAGTTGCAGCAGCTGGACGGAGAGTCAATGGAGGACGTCTCGCGTGGTGGCAAGGTCGGTCGAGGTCTTTGACCAGCCTCGGTTTAATTAAAATGGTGAGCTTCCGGTACAGTGGATGAGGGACCAAGGAAGTGGCCTATGAGTGAAGCGCTAGGTGACTTGCGAAAGGAGCCTAGAGGGTGTTGACCATACGGTGCTCGGGCTCTGGGTTGCCAAAGATACCCACGCGTGCGTCGAGGAAGAAAATGGAACAATGAGTTGGAGTTATTTTCTGAACACATGCATGGATCTGGTTGATTGGCCTTGCTGGTCCATGGCTCTTTTATATGGATCTGTTGGTTGATCTTGCTGATCTTCAAACAGAGAGTCCATCTAGATTTTTCTTATGTGAATATATTTCCGCGGTACTATGAGCTAGGAACTATCGAAAAGGCCCTTGAGTGAGCAAGTTGTGAGCGTTCTGGTCGCGCCAATGATGCCATAGGTACACTGATGAAGGAATGATTGGAAATTGAAATTCAAGCTAGATATTTTTTAGAGGATTATGATCAACGATACTATGGTTTCATTATTAAAAGATTGCTTTAAAGACAGCTGAAACTGTGAAAAAGGCAATTTCATATTGGGTGTGTAAGTGGTGTGACTATCTTGAATTTTGCTTGAAGCGCCAGCAGGGGGCCTGGGAACTCTTTTCCCTGGTACCTAGGGCAAAATATAACCAAATTTCTAAATGGATCCTATCAATATAGTGGTTGGGCGGTTGGCTAATTCATGGGATGGGGTTAGGCTGGACTGATGGATCCCTAAAATAAGACTCAATTCTATTAAGTTACGATAGCTGAAGTAAATCATGGATAATCCTTATTCTATGGAAAAGAATCAACGGTTGTGCCTCTTGATGAGGAAAAAAGCGTTGGTCTTTATGATCCAGGTGCAAGTCTCTTCCTTCATTTGACCATGTGACTTACGGGTTCGGTCAGATCAGTTTGGTTATTTAAGACCTTGACTCGTTAGATTAATTCTCGTGTTAGATGATTTTCCTAGTGGAATCGCCCGTGTCTTTCGGGCGACGGAAGTTTTTCTGGGTTCAGTATTGGAAGAATCGAGGGACTCGTCTCTTGTCTAGATATTCGTAGGTGAGGCCCCGAGTGGGAGACTCTGCCCTGTGCAAGAAGTGCTACTTCCATTGCAAGCACCCCCGAATTCGAGTAGGGGAAGGGGTCTTTTAGCAACGGTCTGAGTGTATCCTCACTGTGATATGGCATAGGTGTAGGTAAGTGAGCTAAGTACCACTAGCTAAACTGTCTATAGGAAATGACCCACCACGCTCCAAAAGGGACAAGGAGTCGGTAACATTATTTCATAGAATGATGGTGTAAGTGCATAAGCTCTTACCCTTCTCCCCTACTCTACAAGCTCTTCATGTACATTTCTTACTTGATAGGGTCCTCCCTTTGGGTAAAGTACACTCACATCATCATGACATTGTGGTATCTCTCCTACCATGGACTACAAGAGTCTTATCCCATAGCACCTAAAATAAGTTATGCACTGCTAGGACACTATGTACAACATGTAATGCTCACATATAAAAACATGGTGCAAGGGGATGAAACTATAAATAGAACAGGTCCACAAAGGTGGCTCCACAATATCGCTCCCCTAGTGGTGCATATAAATAGTGTGAGTGAGTTTGGAAAGAAGGAATACTAAGCTGCCCTTGATAGTACCATTCCAAGTAATCCAAGTCCACGAAAAGTCCATGCTCATGACCTGTAGTCACAACAGAGTCCTCATTCTCTTATTTTGACATGAGCTGTTTCTTATCATCTTTTTAAAAATTTTATGGTTAGTCCGATTTTTAGTATGTATATAGGTGCTATATTGATGTACATGCTGGTGCAAGCTATATTATCATGGGGTAGCTTTTTACAATAGGCTCCCTCTTGATATGGAACTAAAATTTTTCAGGGAGTAAAACGTGTCATCATAGTATCCTTGTTGTTGAAGCACATGCACAGGCACCCATCTTTGATGAACATTATAAATTGGTGGGCTGATGTGCTTGGTGTTGCTGAGGCTTCCTTCTTTGTGCAAGCTTAGGGAACTTTGTGATGCACTTGGGAATACAAGATTTGGTATTTTGGTAGTACCCTTGTGCTTGCAGTAATCTTTTGGTACCCACACTTGTTGACTTGGTGGAGTTCCTTGAGGAACTCGCATGGGCTTTTGTGGACGGTGTTGTGGAGTACTATTCTTTTTCCTTGGCCTTTGAGTGCTACATTGAGGAAGAGGTTTTGATTGTCGAGGCACCCAAATTTGACTGGCACCTTCATAGTAGCCTTGAGGTACAAGTAGCTGCTTTGCCACCCACACCTTGATACTATGAAGATACCTTAATTGTGGTTGTCTTGGTGGAGGTTTCTTTTAGGTTGATGTGGAAGGTTTGGGGCCCTCCTTGACTTTGGTTGGCACTGAGGCTCTGCAGGTTTGAGACTCATGGACATTGTTGACGATGATGAGGCTAGAGTCTCTTGTGGAGTGGCTATCAATGATGAGGCCTTTGAGCATGTGGTTGTCTCCTTTGGTGAGGTTTGTCGATGAAGATGCATAGGCTCCGGGGCCTTTCCTTTGAGTTCCTTGTTAGAGATAGATGGTTGGGCTGTGAGAACTTCTTCAAGAATAGCTATTGATTGCAAGGTTTTGGCATCAAACTTTGTATGTGAGGATGGGGTTGAAGGAGTAGATGCTCTAACGGAGTTAGTTGTGTTGACGCCGATGGTAGGTCATTGTGTAGAGGGACCTCTATGGAAGAGGCTTGTAACCTTTTGCGTTTAGCATTATAGAAATCCATTAAAGTTGGATCCTCTTCCTTGTAGTATGGCATTGTCAACTTTTTGTTGTTGACCACCATGATGACTCTGTCGCTAGCAAAGTACAGTGGTTCTTGGGTAGCAATAGTCCATTTATGCCCCAAAATCAAATCTACTTCCAACACATACTCAACCACAAAAAACTTGCAAGTAAGGGGGTTAGTTTCAATTTGTATGTTCAAAGTACCCCAAACATGGCATGTTCAAGTCTTGTATAAAGGGAATTCTTTCAGGATGTGCCGTAAGTGTTGGATGACCTAACAAATCCCATAACTCTAGGATCACGAGATTGTGTTCTCATGTTGGATAAAGCTGTGCTTGAGCTGTGGTGATTTTATTTGAAATTTCCAATCCAACCAGAATCCAAGGAATCTTTTCAGTAAGATATGTTGGAAGTTCCAACTCGTCCAAGGTCTCTTCCTCTCGAATAGCAATTGTACATTGCTTGCAGGAGTGTGCAAGGTGACTGTTTACATGGATTCATCTATTAAATACAATGATTCACCTATATAGCCAAGTTCCACCAAGGATGGCATCATAGTCAGGGAAATCTAGGACAACATGGAATGTAACTTCTATATCACCATCGATTGTTTGAGTAGTGTAGTTAAAGTAACCTGGAACTTCAACAATGTTTTGTCCATTGGCTCCTCTTGCAACACTATTGTCTATAGGGTTGAGACTAATGCGAGGGCTAATCAATGTGCGTTTGTGCTTAACATCATTGCCTGTAGGGAAATCCAACCATACCATGATAGAATCTTCCAAAGGAACCATGGATGTTTCAGTTTCTGTTTCAACTTCAGATCCCATTTCTGTTTCATATTCCCATTCACTTTCATCCTCTGTTTGGCTCTCAGCTTTTTCAAGAGTACCCAATGCGTACACTGGCCCACTTGGCCCTCTGACAATTCTTAATGAGGTCTGTTTGGAAAGTTGTGAATCCTCATAGTCCTGTTTTATGGAGTTCTTTATGTCTTGGTATAACTCAAGTTAAGCCCTTAAAGGTGCAAGTGCGGATGTTATGTTGGCTTCACCATGAGAGAAGAGCATTCCTCCAAATGGGGTTTTGAGAGACTATTTTAATCTTGTAAGGGAATTATCAAATTCGTCACCTGCTTTCTGAAGCGTATAGTTTGTGCAATGTGTCTCAAATGACTCTTCTCTGTAGAGAGTGTGTCTTCCTCTTGAAAGGGGAAGCGATACTCCTCTGGGCTTTGTATTTTGGTTGCTTTTTTAAGATTGGCATTATGAGGCTCAATCACAACCAGTGACCCTGTAAGACATTCAACCAAGCTAAGCATGCTCTCTTGAGCTTACTTTTTGCATTCTGCATATGTCATGTGATCATTATTATCCATTTGGGGTGGTTGGGTGGGTTCTATTTTCTTGATTGGTCTATGTGGTGCACTGAGCGAAGAGTCAGAACTTATTTCATCCTCACTTAGTGACATACTAGAACTTGGTTCATTTTTTGACTTTCTTTGGATTGTCAGTTTTTCATTATGTTTTCTCATGTGACGAGATTGAATTTTTTGTTGGGCTTTTGTACCTTGTGTTGCACATATGGGTTTTGAGGTTTGTGTGGTTGTCTTTGAGGTGGATGCTTATGCATCATCATGTATAGCTTTTAGCTCTTTTGGGTTTATGTCCCCTTTTGGGTTTATGTCCTCCTGTACAGACTCCCTTTCCCTATCTTTTAATTCAACCTTGGTTTCAATAGTTTGTAGTCCCTTGTCTTTAGAAGGTTTTGTTTTTTCTTTTAGGTTTAGCTTTAAAGCATGTTCTTCTACCCATGTTGAGGTATTTCCTTTTTCGTTCTTTTTTACTGTTTCTCGTGCCTTGGTTTGTAAGCATGTAAGCATGTAAGCACATTCAAGGGTACCGTGGATAATTTCCTGTGTTATACACTTAAGATGTTAAGAGTTGTATTTTGTAAGACAAGTTGCATTGAAGCGACTCGTCTTGGGTAATCTTAGAACATGTGATCAATGCCACATCGTTCACACATGGGTCGCAAAGTGTTAATGGCTATGAGCATGAAAGTATTCCAAACTATACAGTCTGCCACCTTGTGAGGTCCACAACAATAGAAACACTAAAGTGTTCAACTAACTGCTTCCTAAGCAGTTTCTACCCTTTGGACTGTTTCTGTTTAGTGCACGCGAGATGGAGGTTTTGAGTCAATTGTGGATTAAGTGGGACACTTTTTAGTATCATGGTCAAAGGTTTTATAATATATGCAGTATAGAAGAACATGTGCCTTGTATGCACAATGAGGATTGGGGTGGTCATAATAGTGATTGCACTCAACATAAGGCATTTCGTTCCTCACTTGTAGAGGCATTAAGGATGTCTGGTTTTGAAGGAGTTCATCCTCTCTTAGAGATGTCCATTGGAAGGTGTTAAACAAGGCTGCATAGAATTCGAGGAATGTCAATTTTGAGATCGATCTTTCTTTTGCCATTGCTTCACTTGGTTTAGATGAGGAACAGCTCATAGCATGATCATCTTCCAGCATGTTGTCATCTAAACGTATTGCTTCAATACAATATTGATTGAATGTTTCTGGATTGGATACAATGACCAAGTTATATAAGCTATTATTCTTCAAGCCCAACATGAAACATCTTTTTAATTGAATATCGTTTAATTTTTCCCATGACTCACATCATGAGTCCAAGAGTTTTATCTGAAGGATAAAGTCTCTGATGGATTCATTTGGTTGACGCTCAATTGAATAGAAATCTGTTACTGCACTCCACCGATCACCTTGTCTAGAAAAGCAATGTATAAAGGCTGATTTCAAGGTTTTGAAGTTGGTCTTGATCACCGGCATCAATGTGATGAACCATCGACTAGCTTTTCCCTCTAAGCATAGGTTCAACGCATGTACCTTAGTGGGGCAGTTGGGATTTCCAACGGCTTCACATCTTTGTTTAAACATTTGTGAATGAATTAAACAGGGTCTGTTGTTCCGTTGTATTTGCCCACAATTTTGGAAATTTGTACGGCCGCCGTATTTCTGTATGAGTCACTAAGGCCGTATGTGAGTGCTCTTGTTAGGAGAGACTCACTAAGTCCTTGGGCTACCTGCCTTCCTAGACTAGTCAATATGTCCAGGGTGTGGGCATCTAGGAAAGGGTTGGGACTTATAAGATTTGTGGGAATGTTAAGTAAGGGACCAAAGCCCGGTGGGTTTGAAGTGATAGGGGGTGTAAAACCCGATAACTCGCTTATTATAGGCATAGTCAATGGTATTGGGAGGTGCATTTGCAACATAGATCTCAATGGCTCGAAGATGTCAGCCACCATTGGGTTCAGTCCTTGTGTGATCCCTAGCAATCCCTCTATCGTGGCCATGTTGGAGTGCCTAAATGCTCCTTAATGAGCGTTTTTTTTTTGTTTTTTATATTCTCTCACAGCCCGTTTACAGCCTCAAGAGGCTTGGCATTCTCTTTGTTGGGTCAAACGGGTGTCCGTTCACCCTAAATAGCTTAGGCGCTATACGCATGTCAACCTCAGAGATAATTTTTCAAAAAACGTGTATGCTAGTAATTTCCTAGATGGAAGAGGAGGTCCTAAAACCTATTTTCCATCACTGTCTCAAGACGGGAAAAAAATTTGAGAATTTTTTCCCTGTTTCGCAACACGTTTTTTAGGGTGTTCCAAAAGAAATTTTAAAAACTCTGTATGAGAGAGTTATAATATTTTTGGAGTACTACAACTTTGTTTCCCTGAGTCGTCCGTGATTTTGTCATTTAGACCCTTAAAAAGTAGCCCGAAATGGCTCGTCGTCGTTTTCGCGCTATTTTTTTTTATGATTTTTTGTGTTTTTTTTAGTTTTTTTACCTCAATTTTCAAGTCGAATTTTGAGGCTACTGGTCAGAGGCCAAAATGATGGATTTGGACTTTGGACGGTGTCCAAAGTTGAAGAGCTTGATGTCAGCTTTTTGATGAGCCCTAGAGCACCTTAATTGGATATACGGTTTAGGAGATACGGGCCTCCAAACAAGGGTGTTTTCTAGATTCCTCTTTTTTTTGGCCGACGGACCCCTTTTCACGCCACGAAGCGGACTTCACGGATTTTTATTTTTATTTTGTTCACCTAAATGAAAGGTCTCATGCCATGAAGTTGCAGAAAATGGTTCACACTGTCGTGACGTGGATGGTATCGCTGGGAAAGTACGAGACTTCTAGCTGTGAGAGTTGCTTCTGATTTCCACAAGGAAACTCAAGCACATAACTCTTCAAGGATCACAAGGCATCTCCATTTTTGATATCATAAACATGTACAAATTCACCTCAATACATCCATGAATTCAGCCTGATGATTGCACATAAATTGTGTATCAAGTGACTATCCCTTTCCAATCATAGATTTACTGGCTTCTTTTTCCAAATCCCTCAAACCAATCACATGTAGGCATAACATAATCTTCAAATATTTCCCACATACATGTGACCATTTACATTCCATACATCAAGTGTCATCAATTCCATCATTTCAAGATGTTCTTTATCACCTGAAATCCTGCTTTTAAATTCTAACATCTCACAAACAAAAGATGGCATACGGCATAACTATAACATGCTCATGAGATTTAGAAAACTCCATGACTTGAATTCCAAAATCCGATCGAGTAGAAAGTAAAACCAACTTTCAGGAGCCTTATTGTGTTTTTGATACTTTTATTCCACAATTCCACAAGTCCCAAAATATTCTCATTCTCTAAACCTTTAAAGGTTTATAAACAACACGATTTTCTGAATCGTGGATTTTAGTGAACCAAAATAATAATTAAAAAAACATCGCTTATCTGAGAGTGAGAAAAAAACGCGAGTTTTTCTTGATTTTTGCTATTTCCCATATGATCGCTTCGCTGCAGACCACGAAAGGCAGAATACATGTATATAATGAAAAGCATATCACTAGATAATACTCATTTTTCTCTTCAATTCTAACTCCTACAAGCCATGAACAGTAGCCGCCTCCTTGATTTTTTTCTCTCAGGTTAGTTGGCGCACTGGTTCCCTCTTTCTGCACACACCGAACTCTGATATCCCCCCCTACTCGTTTTCTCTGGTTTTTTCCTCTTTTTCCCGCAAGGAAATCGGGCGCCCACCACCTTTTGCAGCAATGTTTTCATTATTTCCCCGTTCGAAAAACACTTGCGCCCTCTTTTTTTTTCATTATTTTTGGATATCTCTTTTTTCGTTGCTGCCACGCAAGCTCCCCTTCTCGTATTTCTTAAAAAAATCAACTCCAATTTTGCGGCATTTATCCACTATGACGTTTCTTGGATCACAAAGTCCTTGCATCCAAATATGTAAACTAATTGCCATGCATTGCATTTGCCTATAACCAAGCTCTTGTTTCCAACTTGATTCTTTACAACCCGCCCATGCTACTCTTCTATTTTTGTCATGGCCACGCATGCTGCCGTCTTTACTACATTCTATACACATGATATATCTACTCATATGTATATGCTTGGACCAAAGCAGCATCAAATATCATATTCATATCATGAGCCTACTAAAGCACACGTCATGCTTGCACTCCCATAAGAGGTAATCATTGACTCGGCTCATCGATACCATTGAGAAGCTACTACACATCATGCACATGGGTAGCCATTCACATCATTATCATATCCCTTTGACGAGCCACTCATACCATCATTTACATAGCCACGCAGACCATATATATAACTGAGTGTTTCCAACTTACCCATGAGATCTGAGTGTGAACAGAACCACCACCACCATACTCACAAGAGTCATTTTGAAATAGCTCTCACTAACATAGTTACCACTAAGTTCACCATCCATGGGCATGAAGATATTATTGAAGGGATCAATCTGCCTATGAGGATACACAAAAACTTTGAATGTGTGCAGTATCTTATTAAAGTTCCTCTTATTTTGCTCATTCCATGATATCTCCAAAGAGTATTCTTCAAAACCAATCCTCATATCATACATGCACTCACATTTCCATACATGTTGAGAAGGGTGTTCCCTACTGCAAGGCTTACCATAAGCATAAGGCTCCATATTTCACACCACACTCATATACAAAAGCTTCGAGACCTGACTCAGCCTCAGCTCGTCTTATTGAACCTCATTTACAATATGAACATATGTACACGGCATCATATAATGACTCGTCATAGCACTTAATCCCATGCATCTAGATTTGCATTTGATAGTCTCATATGCATGGTTTCACACCATAGACGTGCCATGGCACGACATCCACCCCCTCTAAACCTGCACATCCTTTGGTATGTGCCAAATTCGTCATCAAGATCCACATATATCTGGATGTCATCCTCATCTTCAACATTATTAGGAAAATCATCCTCTTCCTCTTCAGCCATATCCATGTTATCATTATCAAGCCTCTCATCCTGAGTTCCTTGTGAATCAGAAGGATCACTGTCAAGCCTTCTTTTAAACATCTTGATCCTTTTGCCTGCTACAAGATTCTTTATCTCTGTTCCATCAAGCTCACACAGAGTATACGTGGCATTTCCATGCACATGCTTGACAATGTAAGGGCCAAACCATCTTTTTGCAAACTTCCTTTGAACAGTGAACTGGTTGTCAAGACTACTATCATACATTAGAACCCAATCACCTTCTTCAATAGGTTTTGGCCGGAGTCTGTGTCTTCTATCAAATCTTTCTTTATTTTTCAACCTTGCATCTTTCAAGCGAGCTTTAGCAAGCTCTACATCTTCTGGCCTTCTCTCCAGTTGCCTTATTCGCAATGCAAGAAGGTCTTCCCTGTTCAATCCTTCCATCCAGGGTAATACATTCCAAGTTGGAATCACTTCTTCAACTGGCATTATTGGCTTCTGACCATACATTAATTCTGCAGGCATGTATCCTGTCACTGAGCTATGAGTTGTACGGTCAGCCCACAAAGCATATGGTAGTAGCCTTGGCCACTCCCGCATTCTTTCTCTGCATGCCTTAGCCAAAGCTTTAATGATTGGAGGATGTCCTCGCTCACTTTTACCATTGCCCTCAGGATTGTAAGCACATGTTAGGGACAGTTTAATGCCAATTCTAGAGAAGAATTCCCTTGCTTCTTCAACATCTAGCTCACCCCTATCAGCTGTTATTTTTCCAACACAACCATACCGACAAATCACATCTTCCAAGAGAAATTTGCATACTGTTTCTGTACTCTTTGTTCTAAGAGCACGCCCCTCTACCTGATTTGTCAAATCTTCTCTTGCAACCAAGTGCTATGTACCGCATCTGCCAAATTCCCAAAGGCATTGTAACTAGATCCACTACCCATTTGTAGTGCATGGCAGGCGGGTAGGTTGGTTGCAGGCCATCACGATGTCGTACATTTGAGTACATTTGACATTCCATGCATGTTTCCACATATTGGGAAATATCCTTGTACATTCCTTTCCACCAATATTTTTCCTTTATTTTGGTAAAGGTGGCCCACACACTTCGATGTCCAGCCCAGAGACTCTCATGGAATTCTTTCACAAGCTTCCCTTGAGTCTCTTTATCACATATAACTCTCTGTGGCATAGCATTCCTCTGCTTAGGATGCTTCCAGAGGTACCCATCCTTTAGGAAATAACCATATGCTTTTCTGCGGATCCTCTTAAATTCTGAGTCAGACCAATTTTTCTGTCTTGTCAGAGTACTCAAGTATTGACCAATAAGCAACCAATCTCCTTCATACATTTCCTCAGTAAAAGACTCAAGTGCATTTGATAGGCAAATATGGTCCCCCTTTGCATATGCAGCAGTGTAGAACTTTGTACCCACATCATCAATGTCACTAATCATCTCTTTTTCATCTTCATACCTGGCTCTTGATACCATATTTGATAGGCAAATATGGTCCCCCTTTGCATATCTGCAGCAGTGTAGAACTTTGTACCCACATCATCAATGTCACTAATCATCTCTTTTTCATCTTCATACCTGGCTCTTGATAGCATATCTGCAACTGGATTATCTTTTCCTGCAATATGCTCAAACTCAGGATTTAGTGACTTGATATAGGCAATCCACCTAAGCATAGCAATATCTGGAGTGGTACAGCTTGCTATCATCCCAAGAAGTGGCAAGCAATCAGTTTCCACAAGTACAGATGCCCCAATAAGATATTCTTTTTCACATTTTAGAGCAATGACTATTCCCCATAATTCTCTCTTGATCTGTGGATATTTTCGTTGTCGAATGCTTAATACCTTTGCTCCAAATCTGATTACATACCTGTGATCATCCTCATCATCTTGCCCTACTGCCCATCCTATCCCAGTAGGACTAGTATCAACTGTAACAATCACAGGCCTGCCACACTCATAATCTGCCTTCCTTAGAGTAGGTGATGATTGAAGCAGATATTTTAGCTTCCGCATAGCTTTAGTATATGCTGCATTCCACAAAAATTTTTGATTTTTCCTCAAGAGTTGATAAAGAGGATCTGCTACATGCGCATAATGTGGGATCCAAATAACATAAAAGACACATGCACCAAGAAATCTCCTCAGCTCTGTAACATTAATGCATATCGCTTTCATTCTTTGTATTGCATCTATCTTGGCTGGACAAGGTCGGCGTCCACTAGTACTACAAAGATGTCCCACTATTAGCACTTCACCAACCCCAACAAACACTGATTTCAGTCCAGACAAAGTAAGATTCACTTCTTCAAGCCTGGATAGAATCATATCACAATCTTTTATATGATTTGCCACAAACTTGCGGCACCCCTTTAAATCCAAATCCCCATCTTTGTCTTTCTCATCACAGCCTTTTATTGGCACATCATCCAGAAATGGCATAGTTATTGTGGTATGAAGTCTCGTAAGACTTTATTCATTCCATTCATCATATGTGCCACTGAGTTGGTGGCTCCCTGTGGTAAGGTACACATCCTTACTAATCCCAAAGGAGTTCTCATTGTGGTCAAGTCCCTGCTTTGTATATCCAGCTAGAACTGATCATATCCCGAATACAGATCACCCATAGAGTATATAGCTTTCCCTGCAAATGCTTCTGCAAACTCATCCACAATCGGACCTGCTCCCACATTCCTGATTGTGACTTTGTTTACAGGTTGCATGTCTTGAATGAAGCGCAATGTTCCATTTTTCTTTGGTACAGTAAACCATCTGTTGGAATATGGAGCACATGATGGCTCCAAAATTCCCATCCTGATCTTTTCTTTTAGTAATTCCATCAGCTTTGGCAAGAGAGCCTTTGGTACTGGAATCGGCCGCCGCAGGTTCCAGGGCACATGTGGTACAGTGAAGATCACCATTGGCGCTGTTACACTTGGATCAACACAGCCTATCTCATGCGGCTGAAAAGCAAAGGCTTTCCCATGTTTTACAAGCATCTCCTCAAAGCATTCCCTTTCAACTGGCAACAGAAAATCCCTTTCACCAATCTTCAGCTCTTTTAAAGTTTCCTGTGTAAACTTATGCCCAATTTTCTTCGGATCTTTGAGATTTGGTTGCATAGAAGCTTCATCTATCTTCTCCTTGCTTCCTGGTGGTAAAGGCAAGGCAACTGGTTTCACCTTCTTTGCAACTGTTTTGTACTTTGTATTAACATGAGCATCCATCTCGCAATTCATGTTTTTACATTCCACCCCCTCAAATTCCCGGATTATATCATACATCTCCACAGATGACACCTCTATCATCTCATTTCCACCCTGTAAACATGCTCTTCCCATATCAAAAAGCACATCCATAGTATCTACAAATGACACCTCATCAAGCACCCCTGAAATAAACTCATTCTTCTCCAAAAGACCACACTGCTCAAGACTTTTTTGTTCATTTTGTACATGTCTACGCATGCCACGCTTCAAATCCTTACTTTTTACAAAGACCAGTGACCCATAGCTAGAGAATCCCTGAAAATTTGCTGAAAAGTTATTTACATTGATTGAGTCCTGCGAGAACTCATTTTCCCTTGTACCATTGGAATCCCGCTTTACAATGGCACCTGGCCAAAATCCCTCATCTCCCTGTAGTTCATGAATTCTCTATTTATCTTTGGGAGTGACTGTGCTCGAAGAGACTCACGATTCCTTTCATGGTTAATACAAACTGTCAAGAACTAAACAGCTTTCTTGCCATCTTTACTTCTTATTCTTGCATATGTTGAAATATACAAGTGAAAAGGGTGTGTGTGGGAACAAGCTCTTGGATAGAGGCTGTAAAAGAGGAGATGTAATTGTGAAAGAACCTGTGAAAAGGTTAGGAGAATCTACTGGGAGAGAATAATGGGTAGCATGAGGGAATTTAGGAGTGTGGAGATATTCTGGGAGATATTCAGGGAAAAGAGAAGAGGTGGAGAGAATCAGGCAAGAGGTGGAGATATTCAGGGAATGAATCATGGAGAAATCAAGGGGATTTGATGCTTGATGTAAACACTATAAATTGAGGCATAGCCCTAATGAGAATTTGCTGGTTTTTGAGTATCCATGCCTACATTAATTTATGTGCTAATTATTTACTAATTACGTCTTAATCATTTCTTAATCACTTTGTTAATCATGTTGATTCTAGTGTATGATCCACCATAGCTCATCATTTTGCTCAAATTTCAACATGGTATCAGAGCCATGCCTAGAATCAACTAGATTTATGAGCCCATTAGTGAATTGATTAGGATTAGTAAAATAATTAGCAAAAAATTAATTTTTTAGTAAGCTTTCACTCTTCCCCTTCACCCCCAGCCAGTGGAGGACTCTATTCTCCATGCACACTTAATATTAGGCTATGCCCTCTTAGCTTAAGCTAGCCAACACTCTTGGCTACCAGCCCATCGAAACGGCGCAGCAAACCGCCAAAGAAATTAGGAGAAATCGCGATCAAGGAACTGGAAATGGGGGATCTCATCCTCATGTATGGTGTTGGAAGCACCAAGAAAAAGAAACTCAAATACAGAGGGTTAGGACCTTTCAGAGTGTCCAAAATCATCAAACTAAAGGGTCAGTCTGAATTGAAACCATCGAGGGAGTAGAAATGGAAGGATACATCAATGGGAGAAAACTGAAAAAGTATTATGGACCTCGGACCCAAGAAATGCTCGCACAAGAGCATATTCTGAAATAAAAGAAGGAGCTAGACAAAGAAAAAATCAAACAAGCTCAAGACGAAGCCAAGGCAAATCAGAGACTCCAGGGAAAAATTCTACATGTGAACATGGCTTCACTCACCTTGCTTGACAAGGATGACTTGGACATTGAGTTTGCACGTCTCAGTGTAAAAGTCTCTAGAGAAGAGAGTCACACTAAGAGCATGCATTATTTGATATGGGATCAAGTCATATCTTGATCTCCTATGAAACATGGGTAGCTCTAGATAAACCTCACCTCCAGGCCTCTAATACACAAGTTCGCAATGTGTATTTGTCAACTACAAAAACCATGGGATTTTTGAATGTTAATATTTCTATCAAAAATAATCCCTTGGTTGGAAGGGTGTTTATCATGCCTACAGGATCCATGGAAAAAGAGATGATTCTTAGACGATCCTAGATTTTTGCTATAGTAATTGTCACATCCAATGGAAAGAATGGACAGCGTAACTCAATGATGGCAAGGATGCCATCACCGTGCCATATGGAGTCTATTAAATAAAGGAAAATAGGCAATGACATGTAACATGGAACTACCAATACCAAAGAAAGCAGAGGCCATAACAAAGAAAGCGTCCACGTCACAACCTCATCTCCATACAAGAAAACCGCAAGCAAAGCTGCAAAAGTATCCAGTACATCAACAGTGGATTCCCAAAGCCTAGCTTCAAGCCCAAGGGTACTATAATGTAGACAAGACCTCATGCAGATCCAACCAAAAAATCCATGCTATAGAGGCAAGGGACTAGGAAAGCACCCCAGGGACAGGAAGCAGTATTCCAAGCAAGCTCGCACTCAACTCAACATTTAAAAGCGGTGGGTCCAAAAGGAGTTACTAGCCACACAATGCTACTATCAAGGGAATGCAACGGTATGGGTACCAAAGACCAATCCAAGACCCAATGCTGCGTGCACCTTCAGGACAATAGAAGAGGCCCATAAGCACAAACAAAACCAAGCCCCAACTAAATCAAGTTATAAAGAAGAACCAACATTGGTCTAGCAAAAGGAAGTTGTTCAAACAAGTAAACAGGGGAGTGCGACACCGCCAATGTCATCCACCAAGGAGAAAGAGCTGAACCAAATTATGGACTAGGGTAAAAAAGACGTACACTCACATGCACAAGAAACAGAATAGGTTCGCCAAGATTCGGTGGATGCACTCCTCAACTGAATGTGTGGCCTTGAGTGCTTGAGCATATAGGAAGCCATAGGGTATTAAAATTTACATGCATAAGGGATTAAACAATTTCATGCCATAAACTAGTCTGTGCTACTTCACACCCCGTGAAACACTCAGAACTATCTCATGCCGTGAAACACTTCAAAATGGTTTATGTCGTGAAATGACTCTAGCAGTTCACATCATGAAACAGTCACACAAGCCCTCCACCAATCGCAAGCAAACACCTGGCATGCCCATTTAAGCTGGCTGTCGGGACCGAGACGACGCGGCTAAATCATAATTACTCATTCTTTTCCTTTTTTGTGCATTTTTTCTCAACGTGTTTCCAGAGCTTGTGCATTCATCATCTTCATCTCATGTTGGGTTGCGTTTGCATCGATGTTCATCTTCTTCTCATTGCTTGCGACCATCGATTCACATGTAGGAGCTCCACCTAAACCTTCGAGTGTTTCATCCGTTTGCATATCATATTGTAGAACTCTTTAAAGATACATTGCACACATTTTGCATATCATAGTCAGCTATGTCTTTTTCCTTCACTTTATTGATTTCCTCTTGTCATCACTAAACATGTATGAGAGGAGTGACCTCTTTCCCCAAATCGCCTCACATGGGCAAAAGCTATTAACCCATGAAATAGCTGTCTATGCTATTTCACGGAGTCCACACCAACCTCTAAGTTGGCCTAACACTGCCCTAATCGCTTAAAAATCCTTGATTCATACCATATCTAACCACTAACACTCATTAAAACTAAAATACGTCACACCCAACTCTGTTGTCTCACGAAATAAGAAACTACTATTTCACAGGCTAAGCCTCTCACGGCTTAACACTTCACGGGCTAAGCCTCTCGCGCATTAATCCTGTCATGGCTTAACACTTCACGGGCTAAGCCTCTCAAGCGTTAAGCCTCTCACACGTTAATCCTCTCATGGCTTAACACTTCACATGGGCTAAGCCTCTCACACGTTAAGCCTCTCATGGCTTAACACTTCACAAACTAAGCCTCTCACGGCTTAAGCCTGTCATGCGTTAAGCCTCTCACCACTTATTAACACTTCATGGGCTAAGCCTTTCATGGCTTAAGCCTCTCACAACTTAACACTTCACGTACTAACATTTCACGGATTAACCTCTCATGCACTACTATTTCATGGCCTTCACCTTCACTAATTAGAACTCATTCCCCCACACACACTTTATTGCTCATCCCAGTAACACTCTTCACATTAGAACAACACACACACACACACACACACACACACACACACACACACACACACACATTAAAAAAAAGGGTGGAAGAAAAAAGGAGGGCCACAAGCTCCTAATAGTCATTATGACTGATGCTCTTTTCAATGTTACAGATGGCCTCCTCCTCTACGTCAGACCCAGAAGTAGAAGGGAATCTGGCCATAACTCAGGCCAGTACCACAGGGTCACTAGTGGAAAGAAAGAAGAGAGCACCACGCGGCACCAAGCTTAGCTATCTAGGGCCATATGCACCAAGCTTAGCTATCTAGGGCCATATGCACAGAAGTTCTAGGGATTCGTGATAAGCAAAGGACATACAAACAGCTCACAGAAAGATTATGCTCTAGTACTGCAACCCAAAGTGCTTGCAGATATTGGAGGATACAGAGGTCAAAAACAAGCTGGAGAAGGTGGGCCTTGGATGAATGGCAAAGATCCTCCCTTGCACTATTAACAGAAACTTATGTGCAGAGTATTTGGAATCTTATGACAAAGCCACCAAGAGAGGTACAATAACAAAGTCATATGGAACCCTCTGAAGAGGTCCTCATCTCACAGAGAAGCTGATATGCGATGCTTTGCCCCCACCCATCCCAACACATGTCCACAACTTTGAGCAGATGCCCATGGAAGACATGCTGAAGAGGATTTCCTAGAACTCCAATGGGGCAGAATACAACAATATAAGGGATGAAGTAGATGAAAAGGCTTGCAGAGCCATGTCCATTCTCATGCAGGTAAAACCTGTGGTGTACCCCTAAACCACATAACTAAGGTCCATGAAGAAAAAGAGGAAGATTGGGTGTGGTACATACATAGAGAAATGGAGAATTACCTCAAGTCCCCCTATCTCCTTACTAGAGTGCTTAGCCATGAAGCTAACCTTCCAGTTCCAAAGGGCACTTAGGAAGCACAAGTACCCCTGGCTAAAGGATCCTTGGAGGCTACTATGATTCCCAAAGAGCTACAAACAAGGACAAGCGCTCTTAAAATACACTAAGGAGCTGGAAGAGATGAAGAAGGGTAAGAAAACCAAGAAGGACAAAAAGATGAGGGGGATCCTCCAGTAGGTTGAAGTTGAATCCCAACGCTTAGACGAAAAAGTAGCAAAGGAGAGATAGCTTCATTGAAGCAGGCGCTAGAGCAATAAGAGGCACAGGATATTGAAAAGATCAACATACCAGCAAGCACAGCTCCTAAGTTGCCACTTCACACACCACCATTAAGCCCTGCCCAGATGATATTCACAAACCTTTCACCGCTCCGCGACTCTATCATCTCGAAGCAGCCACCTTCATCGAAGATTGGTGCAGAACAGGCTCCTGAACAATAGGTGCCCCAAACAGATATAAGTGCAAGGTATGAAGAAGGTACATCAGCACAACTAGAGGCCACAAAGGAAGGCCATGAATCTGAAGAGAAAGAGAACAGAGGCACCTCTACAAGCCCCAGAAAGAAGAGGTGAATAGAAGACGAGGGCACAATAAGAGAAGATTTTTTCTTACACAACTTAGAGGCTGATCGATTCCTACAGGAAACCATGGAAGGCCTCAACAACATGTTGCAATTGCAATTCCACAAAACAGAGGGCTTGGTCTCCACAAGTGCCTCTATTTGGGAACAAAAGCAAAGGGTATGGCGATGTCAATTTCTTACTACTCACATGCTCCATGAAAGGAATGACACCCTATGGATACAATTACAGGAAGCAACGGACCAAGTACAAGTGCTTAAGGAGAAAATGGCTACATGCAACACACAGAGAGGTAATACTCAAAAGCTTAAATGCAGTAGAAGAGCAGGAAAACAGATTCCAAACATTAGAAGAGCACAACAAACTACTCAGCAAGACAGTGGTTTGGAGGATTAAAAAAAACATAGAGCTCAAAGCACAAGTAAACCAAGCCAAGGAGCAGCTTCAAAAGGAAGTGGTACATGCAAGAGAAAAGGAAGAACAACATACACAACATCTTAAGGACACCCATGCCACGTTCCAAGCCAAGGAAGAAGGGTTTAAGGGGCACATCACTGAACTAAATGAAGCCTTTGCTGCAACCAAACAAAGAGTGGTCAGCCTTCAAACCAAAAGGGATCAGATAAACAAAGCCCATGCTGACAAACTCAAAGCCTTAAATGAGGTGATCCAAGCAAAAATTGTGGAAATTAATCAGATGCTTAGCCACCAGCAGGTGCTTGAACATGTACATCAACATCTAAGCAACAGCCAAAGCTTGGCAGTGGAGAGGCTAAAACAGATTGAAGATGCTAATGCACGGCCACCACTACAATAAGGGCACAAGAAGCGGCTACAAGAAGATATGTGGAGCTGGCGCGTGGCTAGAGAGGTATGAGAGGCTGCCATCTCCGACCTCTTGTCCACCAATGACTCAAGGATACAAGAACTGGAATGCCAGCTCACCATGCAACAAAGGACTTAGATGATGGAAACAACTGATGAATTATGACTCCTCATTAAATGCACCTTGGAGATATGTTTGTTACCAATCAATCCTCAAGCCCCTCCTCAAACACTAACATTGTTTTTATCTACACTCTCCGTCTCTCTCCTTAACCTCACAGAAGACCTCAGTCTAGGAGACCTCACACTCATTTGTCAGAATATGGAAAGAGATGCCAACCCCACCATCATAATGGGAATCCTTCAGGGGGATATAGTACTAACCGACCTAGCTAATATCTTTTTCTACCGCTTACATCCCATAATGCTCAACCTTCATAGTTGGTGTTGGGTGCTATAACAATCTGACATCTTAGATGATAGTGTCGATAAACTTGACCTGTTTATGCTAGATGATATCCCAATAACACCGGCCAACTACGATGTTGAAGAAGCTATCAATGGGTCATTAGCCATAACTTGATAGAGGTTTATAATACCCCATCAGCACCTAAATCTTTCAGAATCCACCTTATATCATCCTTTTGGTATTATAAAACTTTATCAAAATATCCATAAGAATTTGGAGTCAATGCTCACTACTGTGGTTTATAATTTTGATAAAGAACATATTAAATATCCTAACATAACCATAGAAGATATAACTTAACTCCAAGAATTTATGACAACTAACAAGCCCACCAACCCACCCCCAAGTTCAAGAGAGGGTCAAGAACAGACACAAGGCTCCTCTATTTCAGCTACTTATCATGTGTTCTCTTCAATCGCAAAAGTAAATTACTAAATCCCTTTTCGAGTGATCCTATTAACAACCTTGAGGCAGATTTCACATTCTCTCACTTACCTTCTATCCTTGTTGTGATATTCCCACTAACCCTCTTGCCCCCGAGGCACCCAACCTATCTCCACCATGGCCGCTTGATTAGGTACATAATATCCAACCTCAAGATGACATTGAAGCTTTTATTGACATAAATATCCTTGAGTCCTTGATAGCTGCAGAACACAAGGGGTTCATTAGAGTAGGAAACCCACTTTTAAAGCCAAAACTCATGTTCAAGGTGTTGATGCAAATCACACCATTTGAACCCACCCGAAGGATCATGCCCAATGCTTACTCTACAATGGAACCTTATGTGCCTTACCCTCTCTGTGCACTAACGTCAGACTTAGAAGAACTGTTACAAATCGGGGGAGAAGGTACATTGTGGGAGAACATGACTAAGCACACAAAGCTGGCAAACCCCCACTTATCCGACTTGCTAGAAATCCATATTGTCACTTTAATGATCAGCTTACTATTTTCGCAAATGACAGAAGCAACACCTAGTGCATACAAGGGGAGGCTACACGACTATCCACACAAATGATACCAACCTCCATTTGTGGCAGATTTTGGCATACAACCGGAATGGCAAAAGGAGTACCTAAGAGTGCCAAAATACAGCTATCAATACCAGAGCTCCTTGCCAGAACTACGAGTTGATCCTTTATACATGCGCCCCTCAAAAGGCGAATGACTCCAGTATAGTTCCAAGAGACCAAGAAAAGGGATTCTCATGTGTGCTACAACTTCCTGCAGTTCTAACCATCAACATTCCAAAATATAACAAGTCAGAGACAACAATTTCTCACATGGATAAGAGCATGGTGCAAAATCTCGGATTCAAATGTAGTAGTTACCATGAGATTTCTGAAGTTGATTGTGGTCCTCATCAATCAACCAAAAGAAAGACATGATGGATTTGAGGCAGAGCACCTTTCCTTCGACATGAACATAGGGCCAACTAAAAGAGGCATGATGCTTTACTATCATCGCCTAAGGTGTCTTCTAGGATACATGCATGTCACGTTTGAAGACATGGTCGACACTAGTTCTAGACTTCTCACTCAGCACTCTAAAGAACCCTCAAAAAGCTTAAGTCCCACCACAACTTCTATAGACACGAGTTCAGCAATGAGATCTTTTGACCTAGGTAAAGGTTCTGAGGATAAAACCTACATCAGGTAGGGGGGATGTTAATCCCATTTTGGATTAACAAAGATACTCCTCCAATTGAGGACATTAATAAGTGTCATGTAAAGGCACTATAAAAGTTGTATTACGATATTGGCCACCCAAGGCCTTAGTTAGTTTTGGGCATAGTTGTATAAAAGGCAATTCTCATAATGAAATGACACAATCCCCTTTTGTGCTATGAGAACTCTTGTGCTTTGTCTTGAGAGAGAGAGAGGGGGGGGGGGAGTGTGTGCTCTAGTACATGTGCCTCTTTCATGCATGCATGTGTGTGAGAAAGTGAGAGATCGATTGCCTTACATTCGTGGTGCGAGTGACTCCATGATGACAATTTGGAGGTGGAGTTCAGAGGAGTGGAGCTTCCAAAGCGAGCTTGGGGAGCCTCAAGGGACATGAGCTCAAAGCATTGGCAAGTACCCAACAATTGTTGTGTCTATTGCTTCTCCCGTTTGCAGTTGTGTGGAGTTTCCTCTTGGGAGGTGCGGTAGCCCATAACATTCTTCAAAAGCAAAGGTCTAGTACTATTTGATATCTTTTCAATTGGCATATTGGTTCTCGTTTTTCATTTCATATGCAAAATATATTGAGCTTTGAGTCAGATTCCGCAAGATGTCTCAAAATGCAACTTTTTGGGCCATGTAACTAAGCACCACCAAAGGAGGTATTTTCAAATTGATAGCTACAATTGGAAGTTCTAATAGATGTCTTTATTTAACACCTTGGATTTTTGGCAACCTCAAGCTTGAGGCAGAAGTGGAAATTCAAAAATTAAGGTGGAAAAGGCTTCTCAAAATTGTTATTTTTGGGCACCTAGCTTCACTATTTTGGCTATAACTTTTACAAATGAAGGAATTTTTGAGTACTTCAAACATCAAAATTGCAGTACTCTTTAAGATCTTTATAATGAGCTATTGGGAACCATTGTTTAAGTTCATATATAATAATAGATATGTATAGAATAGAAGGAGTACAGATTGCCTTGCTTGGTTTGCTTCATACAAAGGTGGTATGATGGGGCTGATTTGTCTAAGTAAAGATAATGAAAGGCTTCAACCTACATATGCATTAGCTCAAGAGTGTGTTGGGTATCCATGCTCCACCCTCATATTATATTGTCTAGCTTATGTTTTATATGGCCCCCTTTATGAGGAGTAGCCATGTTTGAGCATCCCAGGTGCGCGATATCCAGTATTCACACAGGAAGGTGGCCTATGATGTCAGATGGTTTAGAGAAGGCTTGGATTAGATTTGGCACAAAATTGGTGACATGCTACACTAGACTATTATATCATTTTATAACCACATATGGAGTAGGTAGACTTTACTCTTGGACACCTGTCCTAACATTGCAAGGCCTGAATGGGACGGAGATGAGCCTTGATGGCCATGGGAGATAGGGACAACTACTATGCAGTTAGTAGTACATTTGTATGGGTTGACTTTACATTGTGAACATTGGTACCAACTATGATCGTTGACCTATGTGGTCATATTATGGCTTCCCCACGTATACAGACCTATAAAGATACACATCAAGCCCATTTTCCACTCAATTCATTAGTCATCACTATGAGTTTACTCCCTAGCTTCTTCTACTAGTATGACATCGTATAGCTCATGGGGCAAATTTGTTATCACTTATTGATATCTTAGTGCTTTCTTATCTTAGTGATAGAGTTGATCCAAGCACACCCTGCATGGTATGGATGCTTGATCAAGGGAGGGTGTAAGAAATATGTGATCCAGCATCCATTCTTAGTGTGTTTCCTCAGTGATACCTTAGAGTGGTTTGTTCTAAGGTTAGAAGGCTCAATTACTAGAGTAACTGGGTGTAGGTCTAGTAGTTATCTCCCTTTGATTGGGGCATCACCTTTTAGGTGAGTCAGGTGAGAAATCATATGGAGGTGGAGAGAATCAAGGGCTTTAGGCACATCCCTCTCATGAGCCTATAAATTTAGGGGTTACTACTCACACATTAGAGAGCTAGTGATAGCTAAGTGGAGAGTATAGTGCCCATACTTTGTGTACTTGCTTAGTGATCAATATACTAAGTGGTCCTTTGTGGAAATACTCTCTCTTTGCTCTCTTCATTGGTATTTTTCTATGTGATGCATTTGTGGTGACCTTGAGTATACTTCTACAACACACTCTCCCATTGTGCAATTGAGTCTTGCTCTTACTAATCTATCTTCCTAATGCATGCTAGTGAGTGTGTGTGAGTGAAGGGAGGTGAAAAGAGGGACGAGTACCCATAGTGCATACCCGTAGTGCAACACGACTGTGTGACAACGCTCGCGGCGGTGGGAGAAGGCGGGGTGGAATTGCTTTCTCAAGGAGTTGTAGAGCTTGGAGACCTCAAGGGTTACGAGCTTGGCCATTGGAAAGATCCTCACAATAGTTGCGGTTCACCAGGTAATCTCTTTTTGGATGTGTTTCAAGGAGGGTTAGGGTGAGTCTTAACATTTTTAGTGCCGCTGTCGGGGAGCCATCCCTTGGCTTTTTCCATCATTTTTCCTCTAATCACTTTTTTACATAACTCATTAACGCTAATGAGCATTCAATGAGTAGATGCTCGTGAGTTGTCAAATTGTCCATTTTGGGAGTCATTTATGAAGGGTGTAAGGGGTGTCATTTATGAAGGGTGTAAGGGGTGTCATTTATGAAGGGTGTAAGGGGTGTCATAAAAAGGTTGACTTTTTTTGATTCCCACTTACCTTTTTGGAAAAATTCCCATATCTCTTTCATTTTAAATTCAAAAAAATATCCCCCCCAAAAAGGAAAATTCGTATTTCCCACTAGACTCCAAAAAAAAGAATTTATTTATTTTCGTGAAGTTCGGTTCAGGACTTGAACCGATAAGGGTTCACGACATGAGACCCTTTATTCACGCGAACAAAAAAAGCAAATTTATTTTTTCCTTAAAGTCCAGTTCACGCGTGAACCGATAAGGGTTCACGACGTGAGACCCTTAATTTTCATGCGAAAAAAATTAAATTTAATTTTTCTAGGAAGTTCGGTTCACGACGTGAATCGATAAGAGTTCACAGCGTGAGACCCTTTGTTCACGCGAACAAAAAAAAATAAAAATCCATAAAGTCTGGTTTCATGACGTGAATCAATAAGGGTTCACGGCGTGAGACCCTTCGTTCATGTGAACAAAAAAGAAAATCGAATTTATTTTTTTTGTGAAGTTCGGTTCACGCGTTGTCATGCCATGGCACGTCTATGGTGTGAAACCATGCATATGAGACTATCAAATGCAAATCTAGATGCATGGGATTAAGTGCTATGACGAGTCATTATATGATGCCGTGTACATATGTTCATATTGTAAATGAGGTTCAATAAGACGAGCTGAGGCTGAGTCAGGTCTCGAAGCTTTTGTATATGAGTGTGGTGTGAAATATGGAGCCTTATGCTTATGGTAAGCCTTGCAGTAGGGAACACCCTTCTCAACATGTATGGAAATGTGAGTGCATGTATGATATGAGGATTGGTTTTGAAGAATACTCTTTGGAGATATCATGGAATGAGCAAAATAAGAGGAACTTTAATAAGATACTGCACACATTCAAAGTTTTTGTGTATCCTCATAGGCAGATTGATCCCTTCAATAATATCTTCATGCCCATGGATGGTGAACTTAGTGGCAACTATGTTAGTGAGAGCTATTTCAAAATGACTCTTGTGAGTATGGTGGTGGTGGTTCTGTTCACACTCAGATCTCATGGGTAAGTTGGAAACACTCAGTTATATATATGGTCTGCGTGGCTATGTAAATGATGGTATGAGTGGCTCGTCAAAGGGATATGATAATGATGTGAATGGCTACCCATGTGCATGATGTGTAGTAGCTTCTCAATGGTATCGATGAGCCGAGTCAATGATTACCTCTTATGGGAGTGCAAGCATGATGTGTGCTTTAGTAGGCTCATGATATGAATATGATATTTGATGCTGCTTTGGTCCAAGCATATACATATGAGTAGATATATCATGTGTATAGAATGTAGTAAAGACGGCAGCATGCGTGGCCATGACAAAAATAGAAGAGTAGCATGGGCGGGTTGTAAAGAATCAAGTTGGAAACAAGAGCTTGGTTATAGGCAAATGCAATGCATGGCAATCAGTTTACATATTTGGATGCAAGGACTTTGTGATCCAAGAAACGTCATAGTGGATAAATGCCGCAAAATTGGAGTTGATTTTTTTAAGAAATACGAGAAGGGGAGCTTGCGTGGCAGCAACGAAAAAAGAGGTTTCAAAAATAATGAAAAAAAAAGAGGGCGCAAGTGTTTTTCGAACGGGGAAATAATGAAAACATTGCTGCAAAAGGTGGTGGGCGCCCGATTTCCTTGCGGGAAAAAGAGGAAAAAACCAGAGAAAACGAGTAGGGGGGGATATCAGAGTTCGGTGTGTGCAGAAAGAGGGAACCAGTGCACCAACTAACCTGAGAGAAAAAAATCAAGGAGGCGGCTACTGTTCATGGCTTGTAGGAGTTAGAATTGAAGAGAAAAATGAGTATTATCTAGTGATATGCTTTTCATTATATACATGTATTTTGCCTTTCGTGGTCTGCAGCGAAGCGATCATATGGGAAATAGCAAAAATCAAGAAAAACTCGCGTTTTTTTCTCACTCTCAGATAAGCGATGTTTTTTTAATTATTATTTTGGTTCACTAAAATCCACGATTCAGAAAATCGTGTTGTTTATAAACCTTTAAAGGTTTAGAGAATGAGAATATTTTGGGACTTGTGGAATTGTGGAATAAAAGTATCAAAAACACAATAAGGCTCCTGAAAGTTGGTTTTACTTTCTACTCGATCGGATTTTGGAATTCAAGTCATGGAGTTTTCTAAATCTCATGAGCATGTTATAGTTATGCCGTATGCCATCTTTTGTTTGTGAGATGTTAGAATTTAAAAGCAGGATTTCAGGTGATAAAGAACATCTTGAAATGATGGAATTGATGACACTTGATGTATGGAATGTAAATGGTCACATGTATGTGGGAAATATTTGAAGATTATGTTATGCCTACATGTGATTGGTTTGAGGGATTTGGAAAAAGAAGCCAGTAAATCTATGATTGGAAAGGGATAGTCACTTGATACACAATTTATGTGCAATCATCAGGCTGAATTCATGGATGTATTGAGGTGAATTTGTACATGTTTATGATATCAAAAATGGAGATGCCTTGTGATCCTTGAAGAGTTATGTGCTTGAGTTTCCTTGTGGAAATCAGAAGCAACTCTCACAGCTAGAAGTCTCGTACTTTCCCAGCGATACCGTCCACGTCACGACAGCTCTTTGGTGAACCCGACGTGAAACTGCTGGGGTGAGAGTGTGGTGAAATACACAGGGAAGATATGGCTGAGAATTCTGAGGGTCAGGGGGTTCATTTTGACCCCGGAGTTATGCAGATGTTTCAGATGTTTACTATGTATATGCAACAGCAGCAAGCTACTAAGAGGGGACAAATTTCCACGACCAAAGCACTGCAATCAATTGTGAAAAAGGTGGATCAATTTGATGGAAAGGATATCACAAAGTACCTGCGTAATCACATAAAGGAAATGGAGCTAAACAGGGTGACTGAGGAGGATATGGTTCGAAGCTTTGAGCTGGTATGTGTTCCTGAAATAAGAGAGCGTATAAGAGGATTGCAGACAGCACATGGTGGCAGAAATTGGGAGGAGTTCAGGCTTGCTTTAAAGGACGAATATTTCATGGAGGATTCTGAGCGAGTGACCAAACGAACTTTCTTGGAATGGGTCACAAAACCTAAAATGGGAATTTTTGCCACAGACCTGCTAAGAGAGTTTGAGAAGCGCTATGCCCAGCTGTCAAGGATAGAGCGCACAACTTTGGACAGAGAAAAAACAGAGCTCTTCTTACAAGCAGCTGGGAAAGATCTCCAAGAAAAACTGGAAATTCTCCTTGAGGATAAGGATACAGAGTAGGGACTAAAGAGTGATTGGAATGATGTTGAGGATGCAGTCACCATGCTAGCAAAGCGGCAACGAAGGAGGGATAAAATGGTGATGAGCTCGGGAACTCCTATAACTGCTGTTACCCCTGAGAATCTACCAAAACCAGCTGCTACAATCCCAAAGGTAGAAGGGCCGATGGATGAGCTTATTAAGGGTATGCGAGACCTAAAATTGAAGATGTCCAGGATTGAAGAAAAGGGGCTACCATTAGGGTAGGCTTCTATGCAAAGGCCTCAAAGCAAAGAAGGGTTTACATACAGATGCATATGGTGTGATGACCCAGAACATGCAAAGAAAGATTGTGCTAGCTATAAAGAAGCCCTTAAAAATCAACTTGTGTTTTTCAAAGATGGGAAAATCCACCTTACAGAGACTGGTCTTCCATTGAGTACAAACTTTGGGAAAGGAGGGATGAAAAAGCTGGTTGAGGATATGGCTACTAGTCATGCCATCTCTATGGTTGAGGCAACAACCTATGGATTGAAGGCTGGTCAATCAAAGCAGGGATCTGAGAATGATGAAGATTATGAGAATGAAGATTTTTGGCCATCAACAATGGAATTAATTGCGTCAAAGAAGGTGTCTAAGCAAGCTTTGCATGAGGCAGGTGACTGTATACGTCTTGAGACTGGCTGGGAGGAGCCTGTGGATTCTTTATCTGTTCATGCCTACATTGCTAAATGCCAAAATAATGAGGCACAGGTAGAGGAGAAGTGTAAAAGGGAAAATGAGGAAGGAGGGCCATCAAAAAGAGTTACACGTGGAAGTGAAAAGAAGGATCCTGGGCCATCACATATGCCTCCACCGCATAGCAGACCTCCACAGGAAGTATTAATGGAAGAAGTGCCGGCAAAAATGAAGCATGAGAAGGAGAAGGGTAAAGGGAAAAGTCCACTCTACAAGCTTCAATCTGATATTGAAGCCGCAACAACAGATCTCAAAAAGGTGCTTGAAGAGAGGATTCTAAACAGCAGGGTGGAATTTACACTAGGGGAAGTCTTGGGGATTGCAAAGAAAGAATTTCATGATGAGATAATTGATATTATACGAAGGAAAAGGCAGTCCATAATTGAATCTATTCCATCACAAGGGGAGGCAAGCACTTCCAAGACTCATGGAGTACAGGTACAGCAAAAGGAAAAGAGAGAAAATGTGGTGGAATGTAATCACTCTGCTGATGGGGCACGACAAGTGCGCTTTGTAGAAGAGGATGATGAAAAAGAAGTTCTTACAAAGAGTCATTACTCCAGGAGCCATTGGGCAAGAGCAACCACTGAAACTCTTGTCAAGATAGGTGATTTGGAAGAGCCATATGTCGCTCTAATTGATCATGGGTCTGAAATAAATCTTATGGCTAAAAATCTCTACAACAAATGTAAGTGGCCAATGGATGTAGATCATGGGTGGATGATTAAAGCAGCTAATAACTCATCTGGAGAGCTCTATGCAGCATGTCCAAATGTAAGGGTAACTATAGGGGATGTGAAAGATGATCAGAACTTCTTTGTTCAGGAGAAGTCATCGTATCCCCTCATCCTTGGGCAACCTCACATTACAGCTGTGAGGATGGAAACAAAGGTTTTGGATGATGGCTCGGCATATGCTGTTGAAATTTGAGCAAAATGATGAGCTATGGTGGATCATACACTAGAATCAACATGATTAACAAAGTGATTAAGAAATGATTAAGACGTAATTAGTGAATAATTAGCACATAAATTAATGTAGGCATGGATACTCAAAAACCAGCAAATTCTCATTAGGGCTATGCCTCAATTTATAGTGTTTACATCAAGCATCAAATCCCCTTGATTTCTCCATGATTCATTCCATGAATATCTCCACCTCTTGCCTGATTCTCTCCACCTCTTCTCTTTTCCCTGAATATCTCCCAGAATATCTCCACACTCCTAAATTCCCTCATGCTACCCATTATTCTCTCCCAGTAGATTCTCCTAACCTTTTCACAGGTTCTTTCACAATTACATCTCCTCTTTTACAGCCTCTATCCAAGAGCTTGTTCCCACACACACCCTTTTCACTTGTATATTTCAACACCTCCCCTCAAGTGAATAATCCTAACACACCTGGACCCTGTATCAAGTTTCCCTCTTACTTGATAGCCCGCGACCAGTGCCTCAAGTCCCTAAACTCCATAGTCCTTGACACTCTCTCTCTCTATGTGTCCAAGGCTACTATAAGTGCCCGTGACCTTGACTAAAGTGTTCACACATACATCTACCACTTGGCCTACATCATCGGTGGCTCAGAGGTGGTTTTACTTTATTGGGGCAGGTTACATTGGGTTGTGGGTTCTCTCTCTCTCTCTCTCTCAGAAAAGATGATTTGACTCCACTTCCCTTGGAGCCTCCATGAAGTTTGCCGATGTCGTTCCTTCTTCACTGGGTTTGCTGTAGCAGTCTCTCGCCATGTGTCCTGGCTTTCCACATTTGTGGCAAGTGAAGGTCCTCCCTCCTACTCTGCCTCTTCCTCGTCCTCGTCCTCGAGAGAATCCTCCTTGGGTGAAGAATGCTTTTTCCTCTCCTGCTGTTGAGTCGAGCTCTTTCTTCTCTTTGCCTCTGCTCTCTTGCTCCAGTAGAGCTGCTTCTATCTCGTGTATCTTCAGTTCAGGTACATTCTTTAGTGTTGCTACAATGTTTTCATAATCTCCTTTATCCACACTCTTCAAAAGTACAGCTAATGCTTCATCATCTTCTACCTTTTTGCCAATAGCTGCCAGCTGTTGCTTAATGCTTTTATATTTGTTCAAGTGTGTGATTAAGGGTTCACTTTCCTTCATGTCCAATTTGTAAAATTGCATTAATAGATTTATCTTGGAATTTTTTGCTTGTGTACCAAATAATTTATTGAGTTCATCCCATGCATCTTTTGCCCACTGTATCCCTGTGATATGATGGATGATCTCATCATTTAAACTGAGTGCAATAAGCCCCAATGCTTTTTCATTCCTACTCTTCCACTCATTTTCCCCTCTCTCTGGGCATTCATCTCTCCCTTCAACTAATCCCCACAGATTTTTCCTCATCAGTAAATACATGGTTTTTGTTTGCCATGTATAAAACTGTTCTCCATTAAATTTGGCTATTTCCTATGCTCAATTCATGGTGATGTGAAGGGGGTCTTACCTCTTGATCCAAATTCAAAATTCAAGGGCAGTGTCTACCCTTTTACAACTCAATCTGGTGTTTAATAGATGATTACAACAATTTTATCAGCATAAAATCACCAGAAATTACATTAAATTGAGAGTAACCAATTTGTACGGGACGGTTGGAGTATCAAACCAACTCCGATTTGCAATCTGAAGCTTTAGGGATCTGTATCAGATACCTAATGGTTAATTTGAACCCTCAATTGCACCAAAGTACAGTGATTAGCACTGATTAATCACTGATTAGCAAATTAATGCTCTGGTTTGTGTGCAGAAAATAGAGTAAGCGGGGAGCTCAGATCTGGTGCCTTCCACTTCAAATGAGCTCAAATGCTTTCGAAGGCATCAATAGCAATGAGTCTAGTAGAGGATTAAGCCAAGAAACACAAGATTTGACCAAATAATGAAAGCTTAATCTCTGTTTTACCAAAGTCACCTGCAGATTTGATGAAGAGCTTTGATCTCTCTGTAGACTTGATGAAATTGATTTCTGTCTTCACCAGCTTGTAGAGCATGCTTGATTACCCCTTGGGCTAAGAGGAATTAGAGAGCTTTGACCTGTGGAAGTTGCAATGTCACAAACATCTCAGAAAAAAGGCGCCGGCGAAACATATAAGTCCGACAGGCACAAAAAGTCCATTACAACAATTGTATGATGGTAGCGGAATGAAAAGACCTTAAGCCTAACGTTTTTCAACAGCCCCACCGGTCTTGAGGAAGTCATCTTGACGATTAGATCTGCTCATTCCAATTATGCTTTTCCCCAGTTCTCCGATAATAATGCTCACACCCGTGCCTCCATCTAGGATAGCCAGTGATGATTGGTACCCCCATTGTGATGGATTAGAATTGTGGCATTTGTATCATCACTCTCATAATATCGGCCCAATTGATTAACATGTATTTTGACGAGTCTAGGTGTTCCCTCTTTCTCATGCACTAGATTTTTCTTTGCTAAAGGTAACTGACTCTCCTTTGTAGTGGTCATTGGGTTCAATTTTCCTTCTACCCAGTCTTGTGGACATCTGCCCATAATGCTGGTATGTTGCGTAGTAATGGTCCCAACGGCATTTTAATAGTGGTGGACAGTATGGCTACGAGACTAACTATGTCTCTAGGTTCTCTGGGCTCCTTACATGTGTTTGTCGCATATTCAACCCTAGGGAATGAATGGTTTGACATATGTTGATCCGCTCCCTTAAACATTTTTGCCATGAGGTCACTGCTGTGAGTCCCATATTCTCAGACTCTTCTGGGATCAGAGTAGGCACGTCCAATCTTCTTCCCAAAACATCTCATTTCTTGGATACACTATATCCCTAGCCCGGTTGGCCCTTAACTTGGCTTCGTGATTGCATTGACACTCCTCAACCAGGAGGGAATTAGCTTCTTCAGGCTTCCTTATTTTTTCTTCTTCAACATTTGGATATTCTCCAATCCCCTTAGGGGTAGCTGGTCTCTCCCTTGCAATTTCTTAGGTTTGCCCATCCTGTTTTGGCACTTGGTCACCTCTTCCCTTGATTAGGTGGATCTAGTGTCAATGGTATCTTCTTCGGATCCATCCTGGATTGTGACCATGGTATCTCCCTTGCCCACTTTTTTTACTCTTCTCCTTCTCCCAATCTTAGAGGTTGTAATAACTCCCTGGTTTTTCCCTTTGACCCCTTGTTTTGTTTGCACTCTCGAGTCAGGACATTCGGCGGCGTGATATTCCCATGTTGGACACTTATAGTCTAGATAGTGGCACCGTTACAAGTGGAAGCAGAACCACTGGCACGATATGGAAAGTCTTTGATCAAATGATCAATCCCACACTTAACACAAGAAAGTGTTGGCATGATGTTGGGGTCGGTGTTGTCAAGGGTTGGGGGCTTGGTCACATTCTTATGAGGACACTCCGCTACTCGATGAAGTCCATTACAACTAAAACATTGTATTGGTCCCCTTCTCATAGTTGAGTTTATGTCTTTGCCTTTCCATTGTACTATGGTAACACTAGCACTGGCGTGTTATTTTGTAAGATATAATATTCTGGCGTGATCTCTGCGGGCTCCTCATAGTAGTCATTATTTACTTCCCCTCATCCAAGGGCTCCTAAATCAACACCTGGTAGATTTTAGCCTGTGGTGGTAGAACAGGTGGAGGAAAAGGCAACATGTCCTACATTCGGAACATCCCTCTTGGTAAGTAGGATGGGCTTGACTGCCCTGCAACTGCGCAGCAGTTTGCACTGGTGGGTGGTGCTGGAAAGGCTAGCGGTACTCTCGATGCTGATAGTTGTGCTAAGGGCTAGACCCTCAAATATCTGCACATGGAAGTGTCATGGTTTCCCAATCTCTCACAACAATAGTGAGAGCACAATAAAGTAATTGCCTGTCGCAATTGTCGCTTTGCCTCAACCCTCTTCAGGTCTGTTTCTATTTCCTCCGATGTGGGGAAGAAGACTTGACCTGTCCTGGCGGCACTTTCCTTATCCCTTCTAATCTTAGGGGTCATCCGATTGATCCTTACTGTGTATGCCTACTAGGGCCACAAGGTTGGGTTGGTAATTCTGGTCTTAGATTGTGTCTTGCGCTGGTTGATGGGCCCGTGGCCACAAATTACAATTCATCTTTCGTGCCATGTTGGAGACCAAAAAATCCCCTGGCTATATCAAAGATTCTGCTAGATCTAAGATTATTTTTCTTCCTCTCCAAGGCCAGAGAATCATAGCCCTTCTTCCATGGATTCCTCACTACTTGTTTCTATGGTGGTCAAATTCGTCCAAGCTGAAACACTCAATTTTTTTGCTCTCGTCGAGTAGCCTCTAAATAACCTGGATGATTTGATGCACTATCATTGAAGGTAAGATCGTCTCTAATAAGTTTAACAAACCTCAAGTGCATGAGAATATGTTTCGATAGGCAAAATCACTACTCCAACGTTTTCGTCTATTTTTTTGCCGAACTTTCTTTCCTGGTCATAAAATAGCAGATATCCATGAAACCGCAGAGAATGGTTCACGTCGTAAAGTAGCAAGTAGCAATTCATGTCGTGAAACAAAATGTTATTCGCGTTGTGAATTATTTTTCACACTGTGGCAAAAATTATATTTCACGTTTCAAAATTTCAGCTCAAAATTACTTCAATTTGAGTCGAATAGACTCCAATGGTGTAATTAGGGTTCTCCTCTTACCGTTGGTCCGACAACCTTAATTCATGAACTAGTAGTCTGTTGTCCCGTGAGAGCTTAACTTATGAACTACTAACACGTGAATTGCTAACATGTGAAGTGTTAAGGCATGAAGGGTTAACCTGTGAAGTAGCAGGCAATGGTTCACGTTGTGAAACAAGATGTGGTTTACGTCATGAAACGCTTCACTGCTATTTCATGTGATAAGATTTTTTGGTTTCGTTATGTCAAATGTGTTAGGATAAGATGACCTAATTTTAGTAAGGTAATCCCAAGATTCTCGATGATGATTGCGAAAAATGTTTCACGCCGTGAAGTAGTAGGGAATGGTTCACGCCGTGAACTGTTCCTACACTTTCACGTGTTCAGCTACTGTGCAATAGAATGATGTTTTGGAGTGTAATTTCCCTGTCCAAATGATCTAGAATGGTTGTGCTAAGGATTAGGAATGCAATGCAAGTCATACTAATGGCTCCTTATTTTTGTAATTTTTGTGAATTTTTAGAAAAAACAGAAAAACAAAGTCACCCCTACTAGCTTAGGTAGCAAGATTAGTAACAAAAAACAACAAAATTGAATGTAAAACTGGGGGTAGCATTGGCTATCTTATAGAGACAGTGCCACCAGGTGCATTTTCAGGAGCCCCGGACGAAGGGGTGGCTATTTGACACATTACTCACACCGGCATTGATGTATGGAGCAGTGGTATGGGTGCCAGGCCTTGCTACCCATTGGTGGACACAGATAGAGAGACCATAGGCCCTCATGATGGCACGCATGATACGTAGCAAACCGTCAGTACCTCATGACATTATCCGAGCAGAGTTTGCTATGCCTCCTATGATGGTAGAGGCCATATTTCAGACTATATGCCTGCTAGACAGATTCAGAGAGATGCCACAGGACAGATTGTCGTACAGAGCTTTCGAGGCATCTAGACAGCTGCCTGAGGCATGAGACAGAAGCTCATGGTATGCACAGGGGTATGCACATGTCACACATTGGTTCTCACAGCATGGCCTAGACATGGATCATCTACCACCATTCCAGTATGACAGGGATGCACCACATATCTGTCTCTCTCATAGTGAGAGGAACAGAGTATTGAGACAGGACCTATGGCAGCTCTATACACGAGAGACATGGATATCGCCTACATAGCCTCTTCCACCGAAGATGCTATACTACAGAGATCACTTCATGAGTATCACTGATGATGGATTTATAGAGAGGCCTAGATACATGGAGGGCTTTTTACCACACGGCTCCCGAGTGGCTATTGGTCAGCTTAGAGTTTCATCACATCGATTGGAGATCGAGATTGGTAGAGCAACATGGATCCCCCGCCGAGAAGAGGAGAGGGTATGCAGATTATGCAGAGAGGAGGTGGAGAGTGAGGAGCATTATGTATGCAGATGCAGAGCATATACAGCCATCAGAGAGAGATATCCCATTTTATTCAGAGAGCCACATTCCCTACGCTAGATCTTTGAGGCAGCAGAGACCAGCACATACTGGGGAGATTCATTCTAGACATACAGCGTCATAGAGAGACATCATTACAGGCTCAAACAGCTCCAGAGGGGGGACGACAGACACAGATTACTACATTTTTTCAGAGATCCATCCCACTCCCACCCCCTACACGGTAGGGAATTACTCTCTCAGAGCCCGCCAGGAGATAGAGGACACCTGGCTTTCGGACATCACGCCTATACCAGAGAGAGATGATAGAGATCAGAGCTCAATTTCACAGAGAGGGTGCGGAGCGACTGGCTCGCTTCAGAGCAAACCCAGGCATGTTCTTCACAGAGCTGTGGACACCCCCTTCATTGATGTATACCATTTTATACCCCCAGTATGGTACAGGATGGAGCTAGCTAGGTTGCATATCATGATTGTATACTCCATGCATATAGCTTTGCATTCTCCTAGTAGTAGAGCTCCATCCCCTCCCCCACTCATTATACTTATTGCACACCCAGATTTAGCTTTTTAGTTCAGTACTTTTTCATTTTGTTTGGATGACAGAGGATACCCCATACAGGTACACCGATTTGTCTCATAGGCCGAGTTTGGTCTTTTGGAAGACGTTAATAAAATCTTTCTTTCTCTCTCTCTCTCTCTCTCTCTCTCTCTCTCTCTCTCTCTCTCTCTCTCTCTCTCTCTCTCTCTCTCTCTCTCTCTCTCTCTCTCTCTCTCTCTCTCCCCAAAGCACAAGAGTTCTCATAGCATAAAGGGGGATTGTGTCATTTCATTATTATGAGAATTACCTTTTATACAATTGGCCCTTATTCACACTTGGGCACCCAAAACTAACTAAGGCCTTGGGTGGCCAGTATCTCAATACAACTTTTCTAGTGCCTTTACATGACACCTATTAATGTCCTCAGTTGGAGAAGCATATTTGTTAATACAAAATGGGATTAACAAGAACCTTAAAATTATTCATAGTTTGAGAGATATGATCAAAACTGTGAAGATCGTAAAGCTAGGTGTACCAAAACAAACAAGTGAAATAATGATTTTTCTCATCCACATGTGAAGAACATTACTCACATCATATGCCCTTATTGAAAATGTTTTTTCTTACGATGATTTAGCTTTTGTAGTGCATTTAAATCCTCCAAATCAATTTGGAAGAAGTCCACTTCAATCAGTGGTGTTGAAGAAAATCTCTTCTTCCCCTTGAATTTGATGAGGTCATGGCAACATAACCAAATTATGTACACTCTCACCAATCTAAATGCTAGGGCTCCTCATTTGTGACCTTTTGGGTGCACAATTCTTGAAGTACAATGAGAAGTGAGGAACAAATCTTAATTAGACAGATGCTAGAAGAGGTAAGAAACAAGATCCAATGAAAGTAGAGTTCCATTACTAACACACATCAAGTAAGAAAGCAATAAGCTACAAGAGTGAGGGTAGCTCTAACATCTAGGGAAAGTCTATGGCTCAATATACTAATATAATTCTACTATATGCCACAACATATTTAATATATCTCAATATGCTACTATATGTCACAACATATCTAATATATCTCAATATTTCCAATATGCCTTACAAGTGAGCAAGAGGGCTCCTTATATATGAGATTTCTCACCCTCTTCTCAAGAATTACATTAAGAGATAGAAGAAGCATTCAATGTCCTAAAAGCACGGTCGAGATTTCTCTATGAAAAATGAGTAACTGAATTTTTCTTAATGAAATGCTAGGTAACTATATGACTAGGAGACCTAGTGATAATTTGGTGGAAGATCTCTTTAATGAGATAATTAGGCATTCACCATTCGATGTACCCAACAAATCTCGAACCAAGAATTAGAGATATTCCATGGTCATTTCTAGAAACAATGAACAAAGCTTTGGGATGATTAGTATACTAAATGCATCTAGTTAGGGAGTTATAAATGGGTGAGGAAAATGTATTTATTTGTCATGATCTTTAAAGAGTTGAAGTGGTAGACTATTACTTGATTGTAGACATGGGCCTAGCTTCTAACAATCGGGGCTTTGTGAGGAGGTTACCTATCTCCAACAAATCCTTCCCACATATAAGATTCACATCCCCTTACCATTGTTAAAGACCTTAGAGATTTCTAAATCCTATTAAGTTGGAGGAATTAAGGCTTTTAAGATGTAAATGCTCTATGTAAATAAACTTATTTTGGAGTGTTTATTCAAAAAGGCTTACAATTCTAAATCATGTTTGAATTTGTGTTGAACTTAGAAGTATGACAACATATAGTCATAAACTTATTTTGGAGTGGTTTTTAAAAAAGTCTTGCAATTCTAAATCGTGTTTGAATTTGTTGTTGAACTTAGAAGTATGACAACGTGCAGTCCTAAAGGTAATTATGATGGAGAAATCCATGATGACCTCCATGGTTAATTACGTGGTGCTTTTAAAAAAAATCAAGCTTAAGTGTGGGAATAAGCTCTTAAGCTTAGGATTTATTTTTCGATAGAATTTAATACAAAAAAAGTGTGTTACTTTAGAAAAGCATTTTGCTTTTTATAAACTTGCAAGGTCTTGAATGATTCACAGGTCAGTGAATAATCAAAAGCTGGCTAAGTGAAAGATCAACAATAGTTGTGATCTTGGTCAGACTACTACTAAGGTGGTAGTCAAAATCCTCAAACTTCACCGTGATTCTCTTGCATAGTTATCGATGGGCTGAAGTGGAGAATGGGGAGTAAGACTACATAGAGTAGAGGTAGAGTTTTTTTTTTTTTTTTGCTTTGGCATAAACTTAAGTTGTACAAGCTTAGAGCTACAAGCTCTTCTAAGCCATGATCATTACAGGCTCATACCATAATATATATATACATATAAATTTGATGTGAAGAACGAGGACATTGTATTGAGATAGGATTGGCTATAGTGTATCATCATAATTATGTCAACAAAAAAGGCACCAATAGAGAAAATGTGTAGCTGAGCCTTCAAAGATCATGTCAAAGCTGATCTCTTCTTTAACCTTCCACTTCTTTTACCCCCCTCTACGTTGGCACTTAATTCCTTATCATCGTGGCAGAGGTATAAAATTAACACCATTAAAAAGCTTGAAAAGGACAACTTAGAATTGGAGATTCAAAATCAAAATATTCCTTCAATTTTATGATTTATGGGATATGCTCACAGGGATGTACTGAAGCCGACACACAATGCCAACTAGAACTATTAGAAGGTAGTAGGAGAGAAGCCAAAGGAAGAGATGATCAAGTTGTGAGAGAAGACTCAGCAAATTTTACAAAGATAGCATAAAATTGATGTCAAAGCATGGAAATTAAGAAGGTGATGAGTATTATTTCTTACACAATGAGTAAAACAATAATTCCACACATCAAACATTCTGAATCATCTATTGATATATGGGAGACACTCTCAAGCATGATGTTTGAAAGTGTGTCAAAGTCTCACAAGAGTACAACTCGAGATATAACTTAGAGGATAATTACACACAACTAAGAAGAAGAACTTGTCAGTGTTTAATTATGTTGTAAAGATCAGAGGCATGATTAGTGAGCCAGTGAGATGGTAGAGATATATGTTAGAGGTCTTGGAAGAGACTTCAAAATATTAAAAACATTATTTTATCTCAAGATTGGTTACCAAATTTTGAGAAAATTGTAGAAAATATGATTCTTGAAGAACAAATACTTGGGATAAGCTCATTAAGATCATATTGGAGTGATGAAAGCACTCTATATTACTGGTGATGGAAAAGACAGAGAAAGAGGCCGAGGATGAGGATGAGGACATCAAGACCAGAGGTGACGACTTTGGAAGAGACCGAGGTAAAAATATCCATAAGGACTCCTCAAATAGGGGGAGTCAAAGGAACACTTAAAGAGGTCGAGGTGGAAGACAATCCTCAAATCCATGAAGCTAGAATGGTGGAAGAGGATAAAACAACAAAGATGCTTGTAATTATTGTGGCAAGATAGAAAATTGGACTCAAGATCGCTATCCAAAGCAAAGAGATATTAGGAATGGCACTTTGAAGCAAGGGAATTATGCCTCAATAGAAGGAGAGAGAAAAAAAGAAGACAGACATAACTTGTTTGCTATGCATTCATAAGCAGTGAATGGTAGAGTCTTTGGAAAAAGACAAATGGTACATAGACTCTACATGTACAAATCACATGACTGGAAGAGAAGACTTGTTTACATCAAAACAAGAAGTCACTAAGAAGACGAGTGTATCAACTAGAGATGATACACCACATCCTGCTACTCACATAGATTCCACATGTACAAATCACATGACTAGAAGAGAAGACTTGTTTACACAAAAACAAGAAGTCACTAAGAAGATGAGTGTATCCAACTCATGATGATATAACATATCCTGATACTTACTTTGGAGATTCTAAAAGGAGGAGTTCAACATTTAAGAAATGTTCTTTATGTTTGAGGTATTACAAAGAACTTGGTGTCAATTAGACATATTATGGAGAAAAATACCCAAGTAACAATGAATGTAGATGGGTGTGCTATACAAGATTATAACACACTCAAGGTTCTAGCAAGAGGTGAAAAGGTTGTAAGGATTTTTATGTAATACATATGTCAAGGGAATGTGCATGTAAGACAAGCTTATCTATGTTAGAAGTTGAGCTTCGGTAAAGGGATTGCCAACTCTCAAAGGGGACAATCATTATCAGGTTTATGTGAACCATGTGGAAAATCAAAGCCATCAAGAAAACCTTTCCAAATAAGGATATATTCATTCAAAGCCTTTGGAGCTTATATATATGGATCTATGAGTTCTACCAACATAAACAAAAACCATTGGAGGATTATATAACCTTCATTGATGACTATTCAAGTAAGGTTTGGATATATTTTTAAACGGTAAAAGTGAAGCTTTTGATAAGTTTCAATAATTTAAAGTAGAGGAAAATCTTAAAAAGTGATAGTGGAGAAGAGTATATGTCATGGGAATTTGATAATTACTTAAGGCAACAAGGTATCAAAAGGCAACTAACATAAAGATTTCTTTTACTCTTTCTCACTTTCAAGTAAGTATTAAAAAAACATTAATTTGATATGACTCAATTACAGGTGTAAATTTCATTACAATTACAAGCATAGATACATAGGATCTCTCTATCTCTGTCACAACGATGATGACCATATCTCTCTTTTTCTATGATGACCATATCTCTCTTTCTCCTCTTAACACATTTGTGAGTAAAATAGATAATTGACCTAGACTACTTGAAAAGATTTCCTTCCAAATATTAAAAATATATATCTTTCTTGAGTATTGGACATAAATTTACAATTTGATTCTCACAAAAGATAAATTTGCTTAAATTTTAAATAACTTAAAGTAAATCAAAGCACTGCCTTAAAAATATATCGATTTTTTTGTACTTGAATCATCTTTTAAACAACTTAAAGTAAATCAAAGCACTACCTTCAAAATATATCAATTTTTTTGTACTCGAATCATCTTTTAAATAACCATGTTTATACAATGCTTTATTTTTTAATTATTACACAAATAGCAGCTTCTAAATAAATAAAAGTTTGTAAGATTTAGAATACTTGAACATATAAGTCAAGCTAGAAAAAGAATTTTTTAGTTTATTTGGAAAAAAATTCAAGTGATATAGTTAGCAAATTTTAAGTTAATGAAGTAAAGCTTGTGTAATGTTACATTCTTTTATATGGTAAAGCTTAATCTTTTAAGAAATAAGGTCAAGAAAATTGTAACGTTTGTGCAATGTTGCCAAGGGCGCTGATGGCGGAAGCAGCGTTAGCCTCTCGCACGGGGCAGGGATCCACACTCGGGGCCTCGCCCCCACGGATGTCCGGCCAAGAGACTAGCCTGGCGGTTCCTCCAAAACCGAACCCAGAAAAACTTCCCTCACCCGGAAGGCACAGGAGATTCACCAAGAAAATCATCTAATGAGAGAATCGATCTAACGAGTCAAAATCTTAGCTAACCAAACTGATCCGATCAAACCCAAAAGTCACATGGTCAGATTGAGGAAGAGATTTGCACTTGGTCCATAGAATCACCGCTTTTTTCTCTCTTTTGTGAGGCAAAGCGCTGATTCTCTCCCACATAACAAGGGTCTTCCCTAGGACTTAATCTAATTAACGTAATTTAATTGTAACTATTTGTATCGCAGGAATCCCCCAATCCAACCAACCAACCCATGGGTTAGCCAACCGTCCACCAACCATTGTATTGGTGGGATTCCTTTATAAAATTTTGGTTATGTTTTGCCCGGGTACCGAGGAAAAGAGTTCCCAGGCCCCCTAGCCGGTGCTTCAAGCAAAATTTAAGGTAGGCATACCACTTACACACCCAATATGGAATTACCAGTATAACACAAAATAACAATTTCAATATGCTTCCTTCTATGCATAGAATTTGAATTCTAAAGAAGGTAACACTTTTTTAATAAAATATTTTTAGTATGCATTTTTTTATACTTAGGATGAAAAATAACACTTTAAGAATACATATACAATGGGAATTACTCTTTTTGAATTAAAAAAAAGTAAAACTTATTTTATACAATTTTAGAAAATTTTGCCATAACCTCCTTTGTATGGCTGACCATTTTTCAATTTTGAACTCTCTAAAATTAATTAGAATTTCACCAAGACTATTTAAATCATTCTAATGTAAACATTTTCTACTTATTTAAGAGAAACATTATGAAAAACTTGATTTTATCCATTAATCATTCATCTAGGATAAAGAATGGTTGGATTTACTAAAGAAGAGAGGGGAATGCCTTTTTTCAATGAGGCATAACATCATATTCATTTTAGAGAAGACAAAAATCATAAAAACCATAAAATGAAATAGAAAAGAGAAGAATCTCCAACTTACAAAGGAATTTGAGAGCTTTCCTTTGGCTTGATGGTCTGAGGGATCTACTCTTGTTTGAAACAAGAGTGGCCACCAATCTTTAGAAGAGGGAAGGTAAAAAACTAATGAATTATGAGTAAATTCACAGTTTTTGGCTCTTGGGAGAAGCAGGGTAACAGTGCAAAAACACTATTAAGCTTCAACAAAGGGGAAGGCTTCTATTTATAGGAAAAAGTGAGCTTCTAACCAAGCCAACTGATTCTAGAACTTTTCAGATCAGTTTGGTCAATTTTTGACCATTTCTAGGTCAGTTTAGTCCACTTTTTGGATCTAGTTTTTGAAACACGAGAGAGGAGAGATAAAAATATCTCATTATTTGGGAGTTTAAAACTCTCCCACACATGTGAAATAGGCGCCTCCTTCATGAGGAGAATTCCCCCATATCGAGGTGTCAAAAATGCATCATTTCTTCTAAATATCTCTCTTTTTTAACTATTAACCTTGTCCTTAGTCAACTCTTCATCTTATGTGAGTATTTACTCATTTTTGGGAGATTTTTCTTTTATTCTTCCATTTATCTCCTCCCTACATTTGGATGAATTTTATTGGTCCATAGGAACCTTAATTTAAAATTTCGAAAAAATCTTGACCCCTAGGATAAGGCCTCTTGAATAGATTATAATTTATTTCGAATGCACCTTCTGAAAATCTTTTTGAACTTCTGTTTCAGGGGAACTTATTTAAATACAAAGAGATATTTTTCCATCTAAAAATATCCAAAATCTGAATAACCTCTCTCTAGAATATTTTATCTCTCTAGGCCAAAACAGGTAGAAACAAGATCTTTTATATTTCTGAAGAGGGATTTGACTACAAGGGAAGATACTGGACATCCTGAGAGGCTGGGGAGGAATCTTACACCTTATGAACGTCAATGTGAGGATCAGCCCTTGTGGTATTGTGAGTGATTTCCTAAGCCCAATCTTCTTTCATTGAGGCTCTACTATGTTTATAGTAATGGGACTATGAACCTAAGGTGAAGAAAGAAAAGGATAAGGTTGTTTTTCATCCATCAATTTAGGTGGAGTTTTTTATGTTTTTAGTTTTTTGGGGTGTTTTTGTGTGATTTTGAGGTTTTTATGGTTTGATTTGTGGATAGATTAAGCCTTTAGAGTTTGTTATGCTTAGATTTTGGTGTCAAATACATTTTTTAAGCTTTATGTAATACTTTGCACAAATAACTAGTTTAGTATTAATCATCTAATTAATTAAAAAATAAAGGTAATCATTAGGTTAGTAGCTAGATAATTTGGGGAATAAGGTGTCATTAACCCTTAATCATAGTCATCAACTTCAAAGAGTTTTCCAACAGACACTAATTAGCTCATAACTTGAGATATCAAACTTTGTTTGGAAATCTGAGACCGTCGTTGGAATCGAGAGATTGATCTCTTTGATCTTATATCTTCAGTTTGAGCTTAAGGTTGTTTTTTAGATCCATAATCTTGATTAGTGTTATAAAGCATATCAAACTAGGTTGCATTAACTTTGTATTAATGGGCTTAGTTTAGTTTTTGGGTTGGTGCATTGCAAGGTAAGACTAGTTGTAAGTTTCTATTATTATTTGTATATTTTGTAGCGACTAACAATTGAGTTAATCTCTTTGGTTTAAGCCTTAAATCAAAGGGGTTTAGCATTATCTTTTCTTGGTTTATCTTGTCTATTGCCTGGGATTATACACATGACATACCATCATATTCCAATTGACTACTCACTGTGTATGGTCAAACTACACCCAAGAATTACACAAATCTCCTTTCCCTCCACATCTCATTCACTTGACTAAATCCACACCTGATGCAGGACCCTTGGTAGACATCATAATCTCGAGATTTTAAGGAGGAGTTTTGCCATGAAGGTCCACTACGCATAGGCTATCAAATGCAAAAAAAGAGGGGGGTCATGAGCCCCTTGGTCTACGGTAGTGCAAACCATGGGGGGCTCACGACCCCCCTTTCTCTCACCCTCATATAGCACAAATGCTTCTATCCAATTAGCCCTCTACTTGGCTTGTTGTGTGTTAATGCTATATTATTTTCATTAGCTCTGCTCTCAAAGCACTTTAGGATTTTTGGTTGGTTGGCTAGGATCTTTGGAGAGGAAGGCAAAGGGTGAGCCGAGGTGAGCCATGGGAAAGAAGATGATGGTGGATGGTAGCATAGACTATGTGATGAGAAATGATCAGGTTTGTAATGTCTAGAGGGAAGGACATATCTTTAATGTTTGTAAAACCCCATGCATTAATGATTGACATAGCCTAATTGATGGTTTTGCAGTCTTTTTATCAATTGAGACGTGCTTGGAACCTGAAAACCCCAAGCATTCAGGAGGCACTATAATGTGTGAGAGATCCTACCACTTTTTCCTTCACATTAGTAATGAAAAGTATCCATAAAAGAGAGCCCTATTTTTGCTCATATTGATTTATAGGAATGACTCATGTGTGAGGCCGTTCCTAAAAGAGGGTTAGGAATGCCCTAGAGAAGCCTCTAGCGCATGCCATTTTCTCATAATAGCAACTTTAATAGTGTGGAGGTGCTCACAGCCCCCCTCTTTTTTTTCTCTCTCTTGTGCTTACTAGAAATGAAGGTCATGGTCAGGTTAGTGACTGGCAACAAAATGCATGGCCTTCAATTTGCAAAGGTCTAAAGGGGCATAGTAGACTCCTCAAGAAGGATATAGAGATTGGCCTCTTGCAAGATGTGTTGGCAAGTTTTGCAGCAGAGACACAGCCTTCGGAACTGCCACCACTCGTCCCTCTATGTTGCTTGGTACCTAATGAGGCCATTCGCATAGCATCTTCTGAGATGGATGTCCTTCATGATAGTTTTGATAGGATGGGGTATGAATTTGAGTGTCCCGTTTTTGGTTTCATTGAGGAAACGAGGTAGTGAGTCATATTTGGAGGTCACATACATGGATATAGCTAAATGGGGTCCTCCAGTGTCCCCTTGTATGTACTGTATTGTGTTTTCTCTCACGTATGGCAATGATGGTTGTTGTAGATTGGCTCATTTACATGTGGCTCCAATGATCTTGCACGAGATCTTTCTCTTTGAGAAGTTTGGACTAGTTGACAAGTCCTCAATAATTGATTAATTGAGTGAATATCAAGAAGTGGGTGGAAATGGAAATGGCACTTGAGAAGAGAATGATAAATGCATGGTATACTGCACCAACAATTGTGTTGTCCGAGATTATTTGGAAAGTAATGATCTTTCAAATACTTGCGTTGTCAATCTTCACATTGCTTACATTCATTCTATGACATTAATTAACGTGTTTACTTTGTGGATGTAGGATAAATATTCTACGACTATAAAAAATGTTGTAGATTCATTGGAAGGATACTGCAAGAATATATTGAGAAGTATGAGAAGGCCATGAGAGGAGTGGAGAGCATACAAAATGCTTGGGATTTTCAAATCCGACAAATGGGGATGGTTTCTTTTACATGCTCTACAATTATGATTGGTCAAAGGAGAGGCTTATTAGTTTGATAAAGCATAAGCTTTATAGGCTTGCAAGCACACATCTCAGTCCAAAAAGGTAATTAGGACCCTTTTATAGTACATTTTAGTGTATATATTTACATGATCTAAACCCTAAACATGTGGATGTAGAAAAAAGAGGTCCTCCACATGCTCATGATAACAAAAGTGAAGGATCCTGTAGGTTGGGCAAGTTTGGGGATGCTAAGAAGCTCCTCAACTATGTAAAGAAGGAAGTATATTGAGAGTACTTGCTCAGGATCATCGAAGAACACCTCATCGTGGGTGAGAGGAAGTGCCTCAAGGGTTCTAGACCTTCTGGAAAACGGCAAAGAGCATCACATCTTTTTGATTCTTTCCTTGATCTTTGGAAAGATATGAGTGGGACAAAGGATTTTGAGAAGTAGCCCTAGATGGAAGAGACCTCAAAGCGCTTGATTTATAGGCATGAAATGGAACTCTTAAACATGGCTGTCTATTATATCTACTTTGCCATAGGGTTGGTACTTTTGGAGAGCCTCCCAGACCCACTACACGCATGGATAGATGTGAATAGTGTCGATTCCATGTACCCACTACATCATGAAAGACAAGGAACTTAGTCAGTGGGAAATTCAAGAATGCCCATGGTGGCTTGACTACCCACTGAGTTCAGTCCATGAGTCCAAGTATGATTTATGGACAAGTTACTATTCCACCTGCTATTTCAAAACCGTACAAAATGCATATATGCTATTGTAAAACATAGTGCTAATGTCGCGTTTCATACTATTCTAGAATTTGAGCAATATCATGAATAAGAAGGGAATGAAGTAGGAAGAGATTCTCGTGGTGTTGAAGGAGAATAAGAACATGACATTGGAGCTAATGTATTACCTCCAACTGAGCAAGCCTATGCATCAAAGCAGCAAAGACTTTAAGGAGAGATAGTAGAGATCTCTCGAGAGATACATAGCAAGAGAGGGCTTGACTTTCACGGTCATGACCTTTTTTGGGGAAACAAAAAGAAAAAGTGTGTATGGAGTCTTTACATGTGTTGATGTTAATGTATGTGATAGCTATAAGCAAAACAATAATTTGCAGTGTTTCTTATATTCTTCCCATCGTATAGTGGTGGCTGATTATTTCACTTGAGCAATGAGCATACCAATCGATGTCGCCACTATATTGGAGAACCAAAAACTGTGAGTTTCTTTTTCCCCTTATGCTATCCATTTTCCTCCTACGCATCTACATGTTAATGGGTTACATGCATGCTTTGTTGAATGTTGCAATGCAGATGAGTTTCTGGAGAGAGTGAATGCACCAAACCTCTCATACAATGGCATGGCATGTGTCATGCTTGCTTAGTTAGTTTCGGCTAACTTCCTAACTGGATTGAAAGTGGAGATGGCCCCAAGCGATGGATGCCCAGATTGGAATCAATACTTCTCACAAAAGCTAGCTTGGGCGGTAGCACAGTTTGCCAACATTTACGTGGCTGCCTCGTGAGACGACGAGGGGTGGTTTGTGACCTGAGGTGTGGGAAAACATTTCCTAGCCATATATCAAAATGCAAAGAGATTGGGGTTAACTCTATCACATTCTTATACTTCACGTAAACTACGGACATGTTCATGACAATGGAGATCAAGTATGAAAACCTATATCTTGTCCTTTTTTCACTTTGTCTTCGGATATGTCCATGATAATGGAGAGTCATTTCAATTGCTATTTAGTCATATAGTTTTATTCAATCATAGTTTTATTCAATTGCTATTTAGTCATATAGTTTTATTCAATCATAGTGGGAGTTTTGTTCATTAGAAACTATTGTTGGTAATGCTCATAGCCTAAAAATAGTTAGGCATTCCTTTCTCATTCATCAATACATGGGAATGCATATTCTTCCCTTTTGTAACCCCATTTTGTTGTGGGGTGTATCTGCATGTGAACTACCACTTTATCCCATGCTCTCTTAGATAATCATTGAATTTATTAAAGAAATGTTCTTTCTCACCATCTAATGTTAAGCATTTTATGTGTATGCCTTTATCTTTCCCAACCATAGTCTTAAAGCTTTGAAAGTTCATTTTTTACATATCTCTAAACTACTCACCACCATGACTAGTCATGTGGTTAGAAGCACCTAAATCAACATACCATACATCTTTATGATTCTGTGCATCTGCAATTGTCGTGGAACTAAGCATATATATCATAAAAGATGACTGGTCATGTGGTTAGAAGTACCTAAATTAACATATCTCTAAACACATGTAGTTAGAAGCACCTAAATCTACATACCATACATCTCGAGGATTTTGTGCATCTGCAGTCATGGAACTAAGCATTTATGTATCACAAAAAGCTACTCATTTCTCTACCTTTAGCTTGCTTGCTTGAAGAGATGCATAGTTCCCTTCTTATAAATTCCCACTTTTGATATCATTCTACTTTTATAGCATTCCTTTGTTACATGCCCGGGTATTCCATAATAATAGCCCTCTATCATTTCCACTCTGATTCCTCTGATATATGCCCTAGTTTTCCATAATAATAGCCCTCTATGTTTCTTTGTCATCTATCTCAACTTCTCTGGCTCCTCCTACCTCTAGAGTGTGCATTATATTCCTGTTGCTAACCATGATTTCTATTTCCAAAATGGCCTTTAGCTTGGCCTCTAGATGAAGTTCTGCCTCTACCTCTACTTGTATGTGTAGAAGACTTGCTCTTGCATATTTCTGGAAGATGATTTACTGTGATATTCATCTCCTCAGTGGGGTCAAAAGAGGGCTATAAGGTCCTCAAAGTTTGGAAATTTTTCTCGAGTTTGGATAGATTTCTAAAACTAATCATACTCTTTGACCATGGCACCAAGTTGTCATCATTCATTAACTAGAGCTCTGATAGAGGTGAGGGTATCTACAAGACCTTGCATAATCATTTTGATGCTCAACTTATTCCTCTACACATTATGAAACTCTTACTTCAATGTTATCTTTCTTGCCTTGTACTTGTGCTATATAGCTTTTTATCCAAGGTATCCCATGCATCCTTAGTATGACCAACCATAACATTCAAAACGCTAATAGATAGCTAATATGTCACTTTGCTAACTCTCTCATGCCATGCCTTAAAATCCTGTGCCTATTAAGGAGTGGTATTTACTTCTGAAAGCTTCGACTCCTTCTTATCACCACCTGAAACAAACTCCTAATATCCTTTTCCCATGAGGAAAAGTTTCTTATCGTTGTGAACTTTCATGCTTGGAAGTTGTTCTTGTCTAGCTTCTTGCTTATAATATGGAATAGACTAGAGGCTCACCCCTACACACGCATTGATCTCATCCTCCAACAAGGAGTACGTGCAAAGACAAAATCGTACCACAATTTGGGGTACTGGGGGATAGATGGAAAGCTTTGTAGTTGGTTCAGAAGGCGGTCTCCATTATATCTTTGAAAGTTTGGAGAGCCAAAGAGCTACTTGAGATTGAGACCTTTATTAATGTCGAAGGGGCTAGCCCTTCATCTCCTTCATGGTAGTGGTGCCACATGGGGAATTATGCCAAGAGTGTCAGGAACTTGCCACACAAAAGAGAATCAAAGTCCCACAATTGCACACAATAATCACGAATAAATATTCAACTCCAAACAAATAAGAGATTCAAACGTATTAAACATAGACATGGAAATAAACATGGAAGATAAACCATAGACTTGAAAACTATGCACAAAATAAACATCACCATCAACAAGGATTGGGTTAAATCTCCCCCTCATGCGTGCTGGCTCCTTGCACAACATGAGTATTTAATCATGTATTACCAAAATAGCCATTGAGCCAATCGTGTAGCTTTTGCCAAAAATAGGGCTCTTTTTATAAAAATAATCAATCGTTCTAGAGAGGATGTTCACACACATCTAGTGTGTACCAATAGTGAATCTAGCTCACACGCAATACACCTGTGCACATTGGGGTGCATAAATATTCGAGTACAAATAAATGGCACGTGGCTAACCAAAAATAATGAAGTATAACTCATAAATGTCGAGGCAATGTAAACACCCATGCACATGACAAAACCCGCGCGAAACCTCATTCGGTGACCCTCGCGCATGCAACACCTCGTTCGGTGACCCTTGCACACTCATGCTGCTTGTGCGACACCTCGTTCGGTGACCCTCACACAAGTACAACACCTCATTTGGCATCCTCATACTCATCACCTATACTCAACAAGTTAACATGTTAGGTGAGGAAATAAAACACCAATATCAACAACACTAGCATGCGTACACATGGCATCACCCAATCACAGCATACATAGCATAGACCCGCAAAGCATATGCCAATTGCACTTACAATGTAGTGACATCACTCACGATACTAATTGCAAGCATGGCACAATGGTCAGATGGGCGTCCCCAATAGACTATAGAGGGCCAATAATGTAACATTCCTCCTGCTTGGGTTAGCAAAATTGACCTCAGTTGCGTGTTTGATAGGAGTGGATTAAGTCAGGACATGTGTGGAAAAACCGCCCGGGCATCCAACGAGCATCTTCTCTCGGATGGTTCTTGAAGGTCAAAAGATAATCAAAGTACCACAATTGCAACAATAATCATGAATAAATATTCAACTCCAAACAAATAATAGATTCAAACGTATTAAACATAGACATGGAAATAAACATGAAAGATAAACCATAGACTTGAAAACTATGCGCAAAATAAACATCACCCATCAACAAGGATTGGGTAAAATCTCCCCCTCATGCGTGCTGGCTCCTTGCACAACATGATTATTTAATCATGTATTACCAAAATAGCCCTTGAGCCAATCATGAAGCTTTTGCCAAAAATAGGGCTCTTTTTACAAAAATAATCAATCGTTCTAGAGGATGTTCACACACATCTAGTGTGTACCAAAAATAATAGTGAAGCTCTAGCTCACACGCAATACACCCATGCGCATCTGGGTGTAAAAATATTCGAGTACAAATAAATGGCACATGGTGGCTAACCAAAAATAATGAAGTATAACTCATAAATGTCGAGGCGATGTAAACGCCCATGCACATGACAAAACCCGCACGACACCTCGTTCATCGGTGACCATCGCGCGTGCAACACCTCGTTCGGTGACCCTCGCATAAGTACGATGCCTCATTCGGCATCCTCATACTCATCACCTGTACTCAACAAGTCAACATATTAGGTGAAGCAATCAAACACCAATATCAACAACACTAGCATGCGTACACATGACATTAACAACACTAGCATGCGTACACATGACATCACCCAATCACAGCATACATAGCATAGACCCACAAAGCATATGCCAATTGCACTTACAATGTAGTATTTAATATGACATTACTCAGGATACCAAGCATGGCACAATGGTCGGATGGGCGTCCCCAATAGACCATAGAGGGCCAATAATGTAACAAAGAGAGTGGTGATGAGGTTAAAAAAGTGGATGGTGTGGCAATGATGGCGGGATCAAGTACCTGGTCGTACTATAAAGGTATACATTTGGGCAATAAAGCTTAGCACTTTGAGTTTGAGGTTCAGTGGGCCACATTCCAGCGAGCTCCATGACATCGGAGAGCTGAAGCATGGAAAGTTGAATTGGAGCCAAGGGTTCCACTTCTGACATGATTACCTACTACTACAAAAACTTACCAAACCTACTTGTAAAAACTTCTACACTTACATCAAACCTACAATCCCCAAAATAGTCACTTTCGTTAGACCTAAAAGCATCTATTCTCCTCCTTAGCTCTTGCCAAAAGCTTGGGGAAGAGGTAATAAGGACTAGGTACATCTATTTATTAGATCCTGCCCCAAAAGCTTGGGCAAGAGGTAATAAATAAGAACCAGGTACATCTCCTCAAAACTTAGAGCAATAAGGAGATTTGAAAACCTAACCTCTAAAGGTTTGTCCACCCTAAGGAAGATGTAGATGCTTTCTATCTGGTTAAGAAGATAGTTGTAAGCTAGGCTTGACTTGAATATACAGGGCCTTAAGTCTTTTGCTTTGACCCTTGTAAGCTAGGATTGACTTGATTATGGAGGGCCTCGAGTCTTTTGTTGTGGCCCCTACAACAACATCTATAATTAAATCTAAACTTAGGGGAGTTCCAAGCCCAGTGATGAACCACCATAAACATTGAGCTTTGGACACTAGTGGAGCATATTTGGAAAGATGAAAAAATTTTGAATGATAAACATCTAAGGTTCTTTCTCTTGGTTGACAATCCAAAAAGGATTCCATCTTCTTAAGCTCAAAGTTGGCCAGTTGTGGTGGCATCTCTTTGATTTGTTCCCAAGTGAGTGTTCAAGACACAAGTTTGGCATATGGACTTCCACCAAGTCTTCACACGGTTGCAAAGAGCTTTAGTTGTTATGCCATGATGGATTTGTTCCTTTCGTTATACCCAGCTAGTTTGAAGTAGTAAGGAGAGTCCATCTTCTTAAGCTTAAAGTTGGCTGATTGATAATGCTCCTTTAGGATCTCTTTGGTTTGGTCCCAAGTGAGTGTGTTTAAGCAAAAAATTTGGCTTGTGAACTTCTACCAGGGCCAAACCGTTCCATGATGGATTTTATCCTTTCATTATACCTAGCTTGTTTGAAGTAGTCTTCAAGGGAATCTAGCCACTCTCCCAGGGTTTCTCTAACATTGGGGGTCCTTCAGCAACAATGAAGGTCCCTGGTTGGGCACTATTATGAGACAACAAGAGACTCAAAATACTTGCTTGATTATGCATGGCAATATTGCCTACATAGGAATTACTTTTCTAAAGTAAAACACACTATTTGGTATTAAATTCTACCAAAAATAAATCCTAAGATTAAGAGCTTATTCCCACACTTGAGTTTGCTTTTTTTAACACTTCCCCTCAAGCTCAAGTTACCATGAAGTTCATATCTTCAACTCCAAGTAGCCTTTAAAACTTTTCAAACTTCTCTCTTAAAAATCTGATCTTTGGTGGAAGATATCCCACAATTTGATCTTTAGTCTTTCACAAACCTTAGATCAATTTGATCTTTAGTCTTTCACAAACCTTAGATCAATTTGACCTTGTAGCACTTTTTCTCTAACAAAGTGATAATATACCTTAATGTGTTTTGTACGAGCATGAAACACTAGATTCTTGGACAATTGAATAGAACTCATGCTCTCATTATATTACTAGCCCTTTTAAGGTTATTTCCAAATTTGGTAAGAGACATCCATGATGCAACTTCACATGTTGCTTGTTTTGAAGCTCTATACTGTGCTTTTGTAGTACTCTCAATGCTACTATAGGTTATTTGTTTGATGTCCAAGAAACAAAACCATTCCCAATTGAGCAACTCATGCATGTGATGCTTCATCCTGTTGATGGATCACCTGCCCATCCTAACGTTAAAACTAAAGTTTTAGCCTTATTATTTAAAAAAAAATGCTTTCAAGCTTTGTATTTTTTAACCTCAGGTATATGTCAAAATTGCTTAAGAATTTAAAGCTTCTAATCTCAAAGGCATGTATTAAAACTACGTATCAGAATCATAGTTCCCTCCAGCACATATTAGAATCACATCTCTACATTGTTCTCATATTCACATTAGATAATCTCTTGCTCCCTGTAAGATTCCTCCTCAGCCTGAATAATGATTAAGCTTTTACCTCAATCCGCTGTAATCATTCCCTATTTCAAAATGCAAGAAAATATTATTTTTTCTTATTTTTGCCTAGAGAGAACAAAAAATTCTAGAGAGAGGTAATTCAATATTGAGATATTTTTGGATATAAAAATTCTCCTAATGTCTAAAATATAATTCCTTGAAACATAAATTCAAAATGAATTCTCTATTGTGCATAAGGAATCAATTAAAAATATGTATTAAAGGGTCCAAATTTTCAAAAAATTTGGATTATGGTCCAATTAAGGTTCCTATGGCCAAATAGATTAATCCAAGTGTTGGGATGAGATAAATCCAAAGAATAAAAGAAAATACCCAAAAATGAGTAAATGCTCACATAAGATGAAGAGTTGACTGAGTACAAGGTTTATTAGTTAAAAATTAAGAGATATTAGTAAAAAATAAGATATTTAGAGGAAATGAAGCATTTTTGACACCTCAGTTAAGGAGAGGATGCCACATCAAGGAGGCACCTTACCTTCTTCTTCATGATTACTTGAGTTTTTTAATCCAAAAATGGGATATTTTTCTCTCTCCTCTCTCCTGGATCAAAAAGGAGCCAAACTAGTCCAAATCTTATCCAAATTGAGTCAAACTAAAGCTGAAAAATTCTAGAACCAAGTTGGACTTGGTTAGATGCCTCCCTCACCTATAAATAGACCCTCATTCCTTTGTATTCTCATCTGTGAGCTATACCATGCCAGTATTACATTAAAATAATCATATTTTCTATTATCCCTTAATTTTTCGCTACTTTTGGGGAGCTTGGAGCTTCTCTCTCTCTCTTCAACAACTCTTGGAGTTCTCTTCTCCTCTTGCTAACCAATTGATTGGTTGGGGGCTTCACTACTAGAGAAAGAATCAAGCCAATCCTAGAGGTAAGAACGAATTTTATGGTTTTTTTTATTTTTTAAATGATTTTCTTCTTCTCAACCCCTCTCAAGCTTGAGAAGATCTCTAAATGATTGTTTTAATTCAAATCAAGCTTTCCCTAAGAGTCTTAATGTCTAATTAAGAGAAAGTTAATCTTTATGCTTATTTGTAATGCTTTCTTTAAGCAAATCTCTCTCTCAAAAAGAATAGTCATCTCTGTGGCTAATTCTTTATCAAATGAATGTTTCTCAAAGATAATCTCTTATTTCAAAACTAAACTCTAGGCTTGATGAGCTAGAGATTAAGAGAATGATATTTTCATGGTTTTGTGCTATTAAAATAATGGTTAATTCTTTTAGATTGTTTATGAGTAGTTAAAAAACTACTTAAACTCATTCTAAATGAGAAATGGATCATTCTAACAAATTGAAAAAAGAGAAATATTGAAATTAGCTTAATCTATCATAATTATGATTTAAATTATGATTTAAATTCATATTTTAAATTTAAGCTTAAAAGTAGAACTTCTATCATATTTTCATTATAAGCTTTTATTCTTTTAGGAAAATTTAAAAAAAATTTATTCCAAAAGAGTTATTTTCATCAATTTTGATTTTATGCATAGAAAGATGCATAAAGAAATCTATTTTTATTCCAAAAGAGTTATTTTCATCAATTTTGATTTTATGCATAGGAAGATGCATAAAGAAATCTATTTTTATTCCAAAAGAGTTATTTTCATCAATTTTGATTTTATGCATAGGAAGATGCATAAAGAAATCTATTTTTAATTCAAAAGAGTTATTTTCATCAATTTTGATTTTATGCATAGGAAGATGCATAAAGAAATCCATTTTTATTTCAAAAGAGTTATTTTCATCAATTTTGATTTTATGCATAGGAAGATGCATAAAAGATTGATTTTTAATTCAAAAGTGTCATTCTCATTTAAATTGAATTTATGCATAGGAAGATGCATAAAAGATTGATTTTTAATTCAAAAGTGTTATTCTCATTTAAATTGAATTTATGCATAGGAAGATGCATAAAAGATTGATTTTTAATTCAAAAGTGTTATTCTCATTAAAATGGAATTTATGCATAGTAAAATGTAGAATTCTCTATAAATAGATGTGATGAGATGTGATAGGAATCAGATAGATGTAAATGGATGGATGGAAGTGATATGAATCAGATAAATGAAATTGGATGAATGGATGGATGTGATATCCTATGAATTAGGATGTGAATGAATGGTATAGGATGTGAAGGAATGTGATGGCATGTGAATCATGATATGAATGAATAATAAGGGATGTGAATGAATGACGCATGTGAATCGGATGTGAATGGATGATGTGGTTTGATGTGTGAATGATGTAGATTAATGTGGATGGATATATGGATGATGTGGATGTATGAATGTGGATGTGAATGTGGATGTGTGGATGTATGGATGTGGATGTGGATGTATGAATGTGGATGTGGATGTGGATGTGGATGTATGAATGTGGATGTGTGGATGTATGAATGTAGATGTGGATGTGGATGTATGAATGTGAATGGAGATGTGGATGTATGAATGTGGATGTGGATGTATGAATGTGAATGGGGATGTGGATGTGGATATGGATGTATGAATGTGGATGTGGATGTGGATGTATGGATGTGGATATGGATATGTATGTATGAATGCGGATGTGGAAGTGGATGTATGGATGTGGATGTACGAATGTGGAATAATGAATGCGAATGTGTATGTGAAATGATGTGACGTCGATATAAGTGAATGGATGAGATGTAAAGACATGTGAATTGGGATGTGAATAAATGATATGTGATGTGAATGAATCTGATGAGATGAGATGAAAAATGATGTGATTGGATGAGAATGAGTACACATATGAATGGAATATGCAATAAGTAATGTGGACTGATGAGGGATAGTGTGAAAAGACGAGAGTTCATTATAGAAATTGTAATTGTGACCTGTTTGTAAATGAGTGTTTTATGTCAAGAATGCTGGGGAAGCATTTTGACCGTCTTGTGAATGAGGTCGTGGAGATCTATCTGTTAAAGTTGCAACTGCTGACGGAGAGTCAATGGAGGACGTCTCGCATAGCAAGGTCGGCCGAGGTCTTGACCAGCCTCGGTTTGATTAAAATGGTGAGTTTCCGGTACAATGGATGAGGGACCAAGGAAGCGACCTATGAGTGAAGTGCTAGGTGACCTGCAAAGGATCCTAGAGGGTGCTGACCATACGGTGCTCGGGATCTGGGTCACCGAAGATACCCACAAGTACGTCAAGGAAGATATTGGAACAAGGAGTAAGAGTTGTTTTCTGAATTCGGGTGTGGATCGAGTTGATTGACCTTGCTGGTCCTCAATGGATGGGTCCATGACTCTTTTATATGGATCTGTTGGTTGATATTGCTGATCTTCCACAGAGATTCCATTTTGTTATGTGAATATATTGCCGGTTACTATGAGCTAGGAACTATTGAAAAGGCCCCTCAGTGAACAGGTGGTGAGCGTTTTAGTTGCCAATGATGCCATAAGTACACCGATGAAGGAATGATTGGAAATAAGGATTCAACCAGAGATTTTGAGGACTGTGAACAGTGATATAATGGTTTCATTAAAGGATTGTTTTAAAGATAGCTGATGCTGAGAAAAAAAGACAATTTCATATTGGGTGTGTAAGTGGTGTGACTAGTTTTATGTTTGCATGAACATCCGGCTAGGGGGCCTGGGAACTCTTTTCCCTAGTACCCGGGACAAAACCTAACCAAATTCTTAATTGGATCCCATCACTACAGTGGTTGGGCGGTTGGTTAACCCATGGGACTGGATGGAGTTAGGTTGGACTGATGGATCCGTAAATTGAGACTCAATTTCTGTTTAGTTCGATAGATGAAGTAAATTCCGGACAAAAATTGTTCTATGGAAAAGAATCAACGGTTGTGTCTCTCAATGAGGAAAAAAGCATTGGTCTCTATGATCCAAGTATAGTCTTTTTCCCTAATCTGACTATGGGACTTATGGGTTTGGTCAGATAAGCTTAGTTAGTTAAGGCTTTTGACTACGTTAGGGAAAAGTTATCCTGGTGGAATCGCCCGTGCTTTCCGGGCAAAGGAAGTTTTTTTGGGTTCGAAAGGCATGGAGAAACCACTGCGAGACAAACCGTCTCGACCGAAATACCCAAACCTGGACTGATCTCAAAATTTACCTAAGGACGAGGTTCTGTCCTCCCGGCTTTTTTGAAACAAAGATGAACGAATTCTTAGAGTTAACCCAGGGGAGTAGAACTATTGAAGCATACCACAAAGCATTCGCCCTCCTCCTCAAATACTCGCCTCCACTGGATGAAGAACAGCTGATGGCCAGGTTCATTTGGGGACTGAACGAACCTTTGAATATCCTGGTGAAGAATGCCAAGCCAGTTTCCATGGCCGAAGCAGTTCGGATGGCGAAGGATTTCGCCAAAGCCAGCACCATCACCTTTCATCAAAAGGTTTTTATTTCCAGAAGGTGATTCCAACCTTCCTCCGCCTAAGAGATATCAGGGTCAAACCTAGGATATGGGAAGTTCCAAGATGGAAGAAATGTCCTTTTCCCGAAACTCAATCTCCTAGAATTCAACTTCAGAAGTTCCACCCTTGAACAAGAGAGTGAAATGCTATAACTGTCAAGGATTTGGACATTGCAGTATGGATTGCCCAACTCCTTTTGGATCAAGGTTTTCAGGGCAGGGAAATCAGGGATCAAGATTCCAGACTCCAGTCCCTTTCTTCCAGAGTAATCAAGGTTCTATCGCCAAAATCAGGAAAATCCCAGAGGTAGATCCTCTATCCAACCTGCAGTTTCAATCCAAAGTAATGCAAGACCTCCACCTCAGAATAGGGGAAGTCAAAGAGAGTTGTTCCCAAATCGGCCGTCCACTTCCAAGGCAGTAACGCTGGAAGTGATTGAAGAAGAAGAAGATGATGAAAGAGATCACACTCCACCTGTGCGAGATGAGGACATCTCGCGTTTTTTAAGTGGGGTAGAATGTAAGATTCCTCCCCAGCCTCTCAAGATGTCCAGTATCTTCCCCTGTAGTCAAATCCCTCTTCAAAAATATAAAAGATCTTGTTTCTACCTGTTTTGGCCTAGAGAGAGAAAATATTCTAGAGAGAGATTATTCAAATTTTGGATATTTTTGGATGGAAAAATATCTCTTTGTATTTAAATAAGTTCCCTCGAAACAGAAGTTCAAAAAGATTTTTAGAAGATGCATTCAAAATAAATTATAATCTGTTCAAGAGGCCTTATCTTAGGGGTCAAGATTTTTGCGAAATAAATTATAATCTGTTCAAGAGGCCTTATCCTAGGGGTCAAGATTTTTTTAAAATTTTAAATTAAGGTTCCTATGAACCAATAAAATTCATCCCAATATAGGGAGGAGATAAATGGAAGAATAAAAGAAAAATCCCCAAAAATGAGTAAATACTCACATAAGATGAAGAGTTGACTAAGGACAAGGTTAATAGTTAAAAAAGAGAGATATTTAGAAGAAATGATGCATTTTTGATACCTCAGTATGGGGGAATTCCCCTCATGAAGGAGGCACCTATTTCACATATGTGGGAGAGTTTTAAACTCCCAAATAGTGAGATATTTTTATCTTTTCTCTCTCCTGTTTCAACTAGATCCAAAAATTGGACTAAACTCACCCAGAAATGGTCAAAAATTGACCAAATTGATCTGGAAAATTCTAGAATCAGTTGGCTTGGTTAGAAGCTCACTTTTTCCTATAAATAGAAGCCTTCCCCTTTGTTGAAGCTTAATAGTGTTTTTGCACTGTTACCCTGCTTCTCCCAAGAGCCAAAAACTGTGAATTTACTCATAATTCATTAGTTTTTGACCTTCCCTCTTCTAAAGATTGGTAGCCACTCTTGTTTCAAACAAGAGTAGATCCCTCAAACCATCAAGCCAAAGGAAAGCTCTCAAATTACTTTGTAAGTTGGAGATTCTTCTCTTTTCTATTTCATTTTATGGCTTTTATGATTTTTGTCTTCTCTAAAATGAATATGATGTTATGCCTCATTGAAAAAAGGCATTCCCCTCTCTTCTTTAGTAAATCCAACCATTCTTTATCCTAGATGAATGATTAATGGATAAAATCAAGTTTTTTATAATGTTTCTCTTAAATAAGTAGAAAATGTTTACATTAGAATGATTTAAATACTCTTGGTGAAATTCTAATTAATTTTAGAGAGTTAAAAATTGAAAAATGGTCAGCCATACAAAGGAGGTTATGGCGAAATTTTTAAAAATTGTGTAAAATAAGTTTTACTTTTTTTAATTCAAAAAGAGTAATTCCCATTGTATATGTATTCTTAAAGTGTTATTTTTCATCCTAAGTATAAAAAAATGCATACTAAAAATATTTTATTAAAAAAGTGTTACCTTCTTTAGAATTAAAATTCTATGCATAGAAAGAAGCATATTGAAATTGTTATTTTGATTATAAAAGTGTGATTTTCATCATAAATGTTTTTTTATGCATAAATGGATGCATAAAAGAAATTCTTTTATATTAAAAGAGTGATTTTCATCATAAATGATTTGTATGCATAAACATATGCATAAAAGATATTTATATATATTAAAAGTGTGATTTTAATCATAAATGATTTTTACGCATAAATGGATGTATAAAAGAAATTCTTATCCATTTTTATTCCAAAAGAGTTATTTTCATCAATTTTGATTTTATGCATAGGAAGATGCATAAAGAAATCCATTTTTAATCCAAAAGAGTTATTTTCATCAATTTTGATTTTATGCATAAGAAGATGCATAAAGAAATCCATTTTTATTTCAAAAGAGTTATTTTCATCAATTTTGATTTTATGCATAGAAAGATGCATAAAGAAATCTATTTTTATTTCAAAAGAGTTATTTTCATCAATTTTGATTTTATGCATAGGAAGATGCATAAAAGATTGATTTTTAATTCAAAAGTGTCATTCTCATTTAAATTGAATTTATGCATAGGAAGATGCATAAAAGATTAAAGGAATGATTGGAAATAAGGATTCAACCACACCAGAGATTTTGAGGACTGTGAACAGTGACACAATGGTTTCATTAAAGGATTGTTTTAAAGATAGCTGCTGATGCTGAGAAAAAAAGGCAATTTCATATTGGGTGTGTAAGTGGTGTGACTAGTTTTATGTTTGCATGAACATCCGGCTAGGGGGCTTGGGAACTCTTTTCCCTGGTACCCGGGACAAAACCTAACCAAATTCCTAATTGGATCCCATCACTACAGTGGTTGGGCGGTTGGCTAACCCATGGGACTGATGGATCCGTAAATCGAGACTCAATTTCTGTTTAGTTCGATAGATGAAGTAAATTCCGGACAAAAATTATTCTATGGAAAAGAATCAACGGCTGTGCCTCTCAATGAGGAAAAAAGCTGGTCTCTATGATCCAAGTACAGTCTTTTTCCCTAATCTGACTATGGGACTTATGGGTTTGGTCAGATGAGCTCAGTTAGTTAAGGCTTTTGACTACGTTAGGGAAAAGTTATCCTGGTGGATTCGCCCGTGCTTTCTGGGCAAAGGAAGTTTTTCCGGGTTCGGTTTTGGAAAAACCGATGGATTAGTCTCTTGTCCGGATATCCGTGTGGGCGAGGCCCCAAGTGTAGGACCCTGCCCCGCGCAAGAAGTGCTACTTCCGCTGGTAGCACCCTGAAATTGTTGCGCAGTGGGGATAGGGATCTTACATAAGGGCTAAGGGATTGAGAGAGAGAGAGAGAGAGAGAGAGAGAGAGAGAGAGAGAGCGAGAGAGAGAGAGAGAGAGAGAGAGAGAGAGAGATTAAGAGTTATAATCAAACCTCCTACCTAGATGACACATTGCAACTATGTGTGGGGATTATCCCATATGCAAATACTTGAAAGGCCATGTGAAGAGAGAAAGGGTACAAGATGGAGAGGCTTTCAATATCCCTTGTACATGTTTTTAAGATGGGGGAAGCCTCTCCAGAGATGGCTAGAAGATAGGGGATGGCGTATCCTACGCTCGAGCTCTCTTGGTAGGAGGTTGTAATTTAAACTAGGTATTAGAGCTCTCTTGGTAGGAGGTTGTAATTTAAACTAGGTATTAGAGCCTTTGGTGGCTGGGGCCTATTGTGTCTATTAACTCCTGTGTTGTGCTAGTGTGTCTACATGTATCCTACACTGTTATGCTTCTCTATTCAAAGCTTATTTTGGTGGTTATCGTTGATTATCTACTGGTATTGGTGTTGGTTGGGGCTATGGATGTGCCCAATTGAGGTGTGTAAGAGTCACACATTGCGGCCTTGCCTGGATAACATGTGGAGGCGACGTGTTCAAGCTATAGCCATGAATAGGGGGAGTATTGAGAGTTATAATCAAACCTCCTATCTACCTAGATGACACGTGGAGCTATTTGTGAGGATTATCCCACATGCAAAGACTTGAAAGGATGTGTGAAGAGATAAAGGGGAGTGAGAATGAGAGGGATGAAGTGAATGAGGAGGAGGGGGAGGGAGGGAGAAGGAGAAGGAGAAGGAGAAGAGAGTAAGGGGGGAGGGGGAGGGGGAGGGGGTGGAGTTGAGGTAGGGAGAAGGATAATGAAAGAGGAAGATTCATTAAAGAGAGAGAGGAGGGAGGGAGAAGGAGAATGAAAGAGGAAGATAGAGGGGGAGGAGTTGAGGTAGGGAGAAGGATAATGAAAGACGAAGATTCATTAAAGAGAGAGGGGAGGGAGGGAGGGAGGGAGGGAGAAGGAGAATGAAAGAGAGAGAGGGGGAGGGGGAGGAGTTGAGGTAGGGAGAAGGATAATGAAAGAGGAAGATTCATTAAAGAGAGAGGGGAAGGAGGGAGGGAGGGAGGGAGGGAGGGAGAAGGAGAATGAAAGAGGAAGATAGATTAGAGAGAGAGAGAGAGAGAGGGAGGGAGGGAGAAGGAGAATGAAAGAGGAAGATAGATTAGAGAGAGAGAGAGAGAGAGAGAGAGAGAGAGAGAGAGGGAGGGAGGGAGGGAGAAGGAGAATGATATAGATAGACTTAACACCTTAAAATAGGAATTATAAAGATGGTGGGAGTTGATGGCCCTTCATATTTGAGTAAGAGAACTACTCGAGGACAAATCTTTTGAGACATGAAGAAGGTGATTAAAGCAACACTGACTGTTGAGTGAAATATACCATACTAAAATAGAGAAAAAGGGCAACCATTCCTATGAAAAAATAAAAGATATAAGTCTGGAATCCACAAGCAATTGACTAGATGGTGAATATCAATGGTTCCTAGTGTGCATGAATGGAAAAGGGATCAGAATTGGCCAAAGGTTTGAGCAACTTGCAAGTGGGTAGTTGTTCAATAAGGAAGGTCCTCAACAAGGAATCCACAAGTGGGTAGTTGTTCAATAAGGAAGGTCCTCAATAAGGAATCCACAAGCAATCGACTAGATGGTGAATATCAATGGTTCTTAGTGTGCATGAATGGAAAAGGGATCTGAATTGGCCAAAGGTTGAGCAACTTGCAAGTGGATAGTTGTTCAATAAGGAAGGCCCTCAATAAGGAATCCACAAGCAATTGACTAGATGGTGAGTATCAATGGTTCTTAGTGTGCATGAATGGAAAAGGGATTAGAATTGGCCAAAGGTTTGAGCAACTTGCAAGTGGGTAGTCATTCAATAAGGAAGGCCCTCATCTAGGAATACCACCCTCAACAAACTAGCAAGTGGGTAGTAATTCAATAAGGAAGGCCCTCATCTAGGAATACCACCCTCCATGAACTAGTAGATGGGTAGTTATTCAATAAAGGAAGATCCTCATCTATGAATTTCACACTCTCAAACTAGCAAACCCTACTCTCTAAATGTTGAATCTCTAGACCATGAAGCTCCACAAGCTTTGACTATAATTTTTTTATTTATTTTAACTTGTATTGACCTTATTGAAGACCTTAACAGTCTTAGCATTTGTAATTGTATCATATGTCACTATGGCCTTACGCATACGTTAATAAAAATTCTCTCTCTCTCTCTCTCTCTCTCTCTCTCTCTCTCTCCTGCTCTCATGTTAGGGGTATAAACATTATTAATAAGAAAAAGAAGTGTGAGGGAATGAGGGGGAAGGCTTTAGGTTATGTGGAAGAGGTTGGTTAGTCAGATCTTAAAAAGGAGGAATCTAAATAGACTGGGAGATGGAGGAGGGGTAGAGCATGAAGCTAGGTGTGACTATTCTTAGAAGTGGGTTGTGGTAGGTGGAGGAGGGTGGTCAGATAGTGAAAAAGAAAAGTTGAAGCACATTGGGGGGTAGTGAAGTAGGGTCTAGTAGGTGTAGATGGGATTGAAAGGTGGTTAAGGAAAGAGGGGAACGCCGTGGGATTTCACTTTATACATAGACAAAGAAGGTTAGTTATTACAATGCCACTCTCTTACCACATATTATACACCTTCAAAAAATTTACATTGGTTGAGTTTTAAGAGTTTGCTTTCACCATATTTTAATTTTAACCTAGATAATTTGTTAAATTTTTAAGCACCAAAATAACTAAAATAATTATACTACATGTTAAGACATATTCTAGAGATACCATTAATGATAAAGATGCACTTGCATTCCTTCCCATAGTGGATAATTTCCTATAATCACTTTTTATACTTTTTTATTTGGAGGATGAGAGATGCATATGATAAGAAAGTTCTCTGCATATTTGAGAATGTTTTATTTTAAACTACTATCTTAAGAAACAACTTTGCAAAGGTTTAATCCAAATTATTGAAACGTTTCCTCATGCACATGATTGTTTACTTTAAGACATATTTGCAAAAATTCCTTGAGATAAGTAAGTAGCAACTTAGAAACAAAATTTGCCTTCAAACTCATTCCATAGAGGTTCCATTTTCAAACAAGAGAATATGGCTCACTAGAAATGTGCTATATAAAATGACAAATTCTTTTAAGTCAACTCTTGGTTTGAAAGGAATTTGAGGATAGTTAAATGTTATAGTGTATAAGTGTGTGCACATTGAGATCACCAACAAAAATCAATCCTTAAACTAGATTCAAATAAAACAAAGCCAACTAATCCTAGAAAAGAATTTGAGGATAGTCAATAGTTAGTGTATAAGTGTGTGCGCATTGAGGTCACCAATAAAATTAAATCCTTAAAATAGAGTCAAATAAAACAAAGCTAACTAATCCCACAAAAAGATTCCTCCAATACTTTGCATGGCATTACATCAAAGTAAGATGAAGTTGATCATTAAAGTAATACATTAAATTAACATGAACTAGGCCCATCTTTCTTTTTGATCAAGGTTGAGAATCTTCTCAACACTCACATAAATCTTAAATGAAGAATGTGTTGGCCACATGCACACACTTATGCTTTTTTGAAATGCTTAGATTCCCCTATTATTTTATCCAATACATTATTAAGAATGAAGAAAAAATGTTTAGATGCCCTTATTATTTTATCCAATACATTATTAAGAATGAAGAAATAAATGTTCATATGAAAAGGTTGTGTAAAAAATTTCCTAAATTTTGTTCACTCTCATATAAAAAATATATTACAATGGATATTACTATTTGAAATTTAGATAAGTGCAAGATCTTGATTAGGAAATTTAGCACTTTTCTCTTGAGAAGAGCTTGTCATGCTTATTCCTCTTGCTTCTCTTGCATTACTTTTTCCTATCCACTTAAAACATGTATCTTCACTTTCTTCACAAACCTTGTTCTTATCCTTGTAAATCTAACATCAAATTTCATAGTAATTAGCATTATACCATGCAAATGAAGACATATATACATGCGTAGGTGTATGCTAACTTCACTCCAGAATGACACTTAGTGCTTTGATTAATCACTTAACAATATTACGATAAGGCTATTTCAACAAAACCAACATCATACATGTTATCATGCTTTCCTAAAATGTTGCTTACACTGTGATGAATCTCTCTCTCTCTCTCTCTCTCTCTCTCTCTCTCTCTCTCTCTCTCACACACACACACACACACACACACACACACACACACACACACACACCCCTATAGGTGCGGAGAGGCACATTCATCCCTTAGCCATGTGAAGAGCATGCACTTATGAGATGTTAGTTCCTCCCTTTCTTTTAGCTGGGTAGATTTTTCATATCGTGTTCCAACTACTAATTGTAACATTGACATACCCATGGATCTAATGTTTTTTAAAGCTTAATTATTAGATCATTATTCCATGAGATCGTTACTTTGCGGATATATCGTGACACTTTTTGGTCTCATAGCACCTTTGGGATTTTGTAGACGTGAATGTAGCCCATCCCTTGTATATCTCTCATGCAAGTGGCAAATAGATTTTTAAAGCACAAAAGCTATGAATGATTTTGCATGTTATGTGGAAGCAAATAGATTTAAGGTGATGCACTCTGAAGCAAATAATTAAAGGAAAAGCTTCACCAAAATTCTCAATAAAACTATCTACGCATATGCACGTGCGATGTTGCACAAGTGCCTTCTTGATATGTGTGTATGCACAAGTGCCTTCTTGATATGTGTGTATGCACACGCGATGCACAAGTTCTTTCTTGATATGTGTATATGCATGCACATAGACACACATGTGTGTGTGTGTGTGTGTGTGCACATGTACATGCGTGCATGTGTGTGTGTGTGTGTGTGTGTGTGTGTGTGTGTGTGTGAGAGAGAGAGAGAGAGAGAGAGAGAGAGAGAGAGAGAGAGAGAGAGAGAGAGAGAGAGAGAGAGACTCACACATTAATGAGTGATGCATGCATACATTCTCTTTTTATCTCTCATCTAGACAAAAAAAAAGCTGCATACTTGTAATGAGAGACATGACGTGTATACCATTGCACCCCCTTTTTAAAAGTTCATGTGGTGTTTACTTTTGTAGACACCCTCAAGTGGTTGTACCTTGGGCTTATATAGTTGTTACTAGGGTCATCAATTTAAGCCCATAATGCCTCTAATTTCAAGACATAAGCTAGAATGTGACTTAAAATATAAAGGGCATAATCATGAAAACGACAACGAGGAATGTTAGCATTTGTGGAAATCAAGAACTCGGAATGGATCTTTATTGCCCTAGTAAAGTTATTAATGCAAAGAGCTTGGGGTGTTGCAATAATCTCTTTTTTGTGCTTTTTTTGTGAAAAACTACACGTCATTGCCAAAGCTGTTGCCAAGTAGTTGCCTAGTTGTTTGTAAAAAAATGATTACATGATGTGGCAATCATGAAAGGGAAAGAGCCTTAGTTTTTGAGTTGGGTACATGTTTGTGGCATCATCCCTATGTGCAAAGGGATTCCTGATGGTTATGTTTAGTATTCATATGCGTGAGGAGATTATGTGCGAGGGATTTGGGAATTCCTCATGGTTATGTTGAGTGTTTGTAAATAAAAATATACAATGGGCTTGCAAATAAAAGTTCCTTAATTCTTAAAGAAATATAAAGTTTAAGGCATTGTGGTTATATTCTAGCTCTAGAATACACAAAAATCACCTAAAGATTGAAGTTATAAGTTTTAGGAATGGGAAAGATGTTTTGTGTGAACATTGGTATAGCCTAGTCTTCTCTTCTCATATATGTACGGTAAGTGAATTTATCTGTGTCAAGGGAACACCATAAATGAGTCAATAATTTAAGGGAGGCACAACTACACACACACACACACACACACACACACACACACACACACACACACACATACACTACATATATATATGTGTGTGCCTATACATATACAAATATCAAAATGCACATATAGTTACATATACAAATATCAAAATGCACATATAGTTACAATTAACGACACAATAATTCCATTTAAGACACTATCTTAATCCATTATTCGTTCACACAAATACACTAAACAAGGCTATTACTAAAGTATAAACTTAAAGGGCTAGAGTGTGCAACTCTATAAGGCTATATGTTTAACCCCATCCATTCTCGTCATTGCCTCTCTCTCTCTCTCTCTCTTCTCTCTCTCTCTCTCTCTCTCTCTCTCTCTCTCTCAATTAATTAATGGTTATGGTGATTCTAAAGCTCTGGAGTTGCTTTCCTCACTCAATCCTTAAAAACTAAGGTAAAATAAATCAATGCTAATCTTATAAATAGATTTCTCCAACTTTGCATGCTATTATATTAAAGTTAGATTAATTGGGCCCATATTTCTCTTGGATTTCTCAAAAACTTTGCATGGCATTATATTAAAGGAAGATTAATTGGACCCATATTTCTCTTGGATCGAGGATGAGAATCAGAATCTACTACTAACAACTCACATAAACCTTAAATGAAGCATGTGTTGGCCACATGCATACCCTTATGCTTTGTTGCAATGCTTAGATGCCCCTACTATTCTATGCAATCAAGGGCAATACATTATTAAGAATGAAGCAATAAGTGTTCATATGAAAAGGTTGTCAAAATATTTTCATTAATTTTGTTCTCCCTTATATAAAATGTCTACACAATGCCTTGATTAGACATTTTAGCATTTTTCTTTTACCAAGCCTCTTGTTTAAAAAGTGTGCATTCCTCTTGTTTCTTGTATTACTCTTTCCTACCTACTACTAAAACCATGTATCCTCACTTTCTTCATCAACCTTGTTCCTAACATTGTAAATCTAAACATACACTCTTATCAAATTCATGTTAGCACTATACCATGCAAATGAAGAACATGTATACACGTGCATATATATGCTCACTCCATAATGACACTACATATCTCTAGTGCTTAGATTAATCACTTACAAATATTACCATAAGGTTATTTCAACAAAATCAACATCACAAAAGTAAACCAAATTGGATATACAATGGAATAAACCTTTAGGAGGTTCATATAGTGTTTTTCATTCTCGTACATGTTGTCACATGTTACTTGAACTTTGATGAATCTTTATCTTTATCTTTGTTGATGTCTCTGTCTATGTGTTTCTCTCACATCACAAGTTTGGAGTAGACACATTCATCCCTATTAGCCATGTAAAAAGGGCATGCACTTGAGAGGTTGTTTTGTCCCTTTCTTTTAGAAGCTGGGTAGCTTTTCATTCCATGATTTAGCTACCACATGGACATGGATACATTGTAACATTGTCATACCCATGGATATATTATAAAATGTCATACCCATGGATGCTCGTTTTTAAAAGCTAAACTGTTATATCTTTTTCCCATATGAGACTGTTACTTCATGGATGTATTAAAATACTTTTGGTCTCATAAACCCTGTGGGCGTTTGTAGACATTAATGCAACTACCTCCATGCCACCTCCCTCCCCCTTTATCTCTTTCATGTGAGTGGCAAATATATTTTGAAAATACAAAAGAGTTTCCACAAAGAAAAGCTATGCAATGCTTTTGCATGTTATATGGAAGTAAATAAAGTTAAGGTGATGCACTCTTAAATAAATAATTAAAACTAAAAAATAAGTGTTTTCTCGATATGTGTGTATGCACGAGAGAGAGAGAGAGAGAGAGAGAGAGAGAGAGAGAGAGAGAGAGAGAATGTGTGTGTGTGTGAGACTATGTATATACATGCACACATATCACTCAATAGGGGACTCAATTTGTGAAAAACATAAATAATTAGTTAATAAGATTCGATCCTATAAAGTTATGATTAGTCCATGCAACGTTTTAATGACCGGCGTAGGGCGTATACATGGTATTACAATTTCTAACCGACCCGGATTTTGCAATTATAGTTAATGACACAAGAATCTTATTTTATTTCATCACATTTTAGACATTATCTTAATTCATTAACACACACACAAAAACAAACTAAACAATAAGGAACATTATAAATTACAATGGGGGAAGTATTATTAAGTACAAACTTAATGGGCCAGAGTGTACTTCCCCATGCAGCCCTTCTACGCCCCGCCCTCTCTCTCTATCGATAAATCAATGGCTATGCTGATTTTGAAGCTTTCTTCGAACTCATGGCTATGGCGATTTCAAGCTCGAGCCTTTTTAGAGATCCTCTCCTCTCCTGTACTCCTCGTTTGGTCAAATTGGCAGCTTTTTTCCCTGTTTTCGTCGAGTTGTTTTCAAGGGCAAATTCTAGACCTTTTGACACGCTTAATGTGCGCCAAATAGGCCGGATTAAGGTTTCAAATCATTCGACAGACAAGAAATCAACCTTTTCCTTTTACAAAAAAATTCAGAATGGATGGATCTCCGATTAACCTAATTTTTCGGCATCCTTTTTACTCTCTTCTAATGCACAGCAGAGGGACAGAATATTGCTGGATGCAAGAATCCCCTAAACCCAAGCTTATTTCTAATTTCTGTTAATTACCCATTAATCTCCACTTCGATCATCAATCAAGACTAAGCTCGAGTTTGAAAAGTATGGAGGTGAAGCTTGAAAAGAAGGGATCCATGGCCGCAGCAGACACAAAGATTGACAAGAAAGGGTACCCTGTGGGTGCCTCAGATTACAAACTTCTGGAGGAAGTAGGCCGTGGAATCAGCGCCATTGTGTACCGTGCCAAATGTGTTCCCTTCAGTGACCATGTTGCCATCAAAACTCTTGATCTGGAGAGGTGCAATAGCAATCTGGTATGTCTATCATTACTCGGTTTCAAGTAGGT